>NW_011494942.1:5048099-5088966 GCF_000754665.1 Bison bison bison | reverse complement strand
CATACATGACCACTGGAAAAACCATAGCCTTGACTAGACGGACCTTTGTTGACAAAGTAATCTCTCTGCTTTTTAATATGCTGTCTAGCTTTCCTTCCAAGGAGTAAGCATCTTTTAATTTCATGGCTGCAGTCACCATCTGCAGTGATTTTGGAGCCCCCCAAAAATAAAGTCTGACACAAATTACTAGTAATGAACTTGAATCAGCAAAGAAAACCCCCAACAAACATAAGTCCAGGTCCAGATGGCTATACAGGGAAATTCTTCCAAACATTTAAAGAAGAACTCATACATATCCTTCTCAAAATTATTCCCCAGAAATGAGAAGGCAGGAATGCCCCAAACTAGAGCAAATAATTTTAAAATCTGGATGAAGATGCAAAAGACCCTGAAGAGCCAAAGTAATCTTAAGAAAGAAGAAAAAACTTTAAGTATTATGTTCCCAGACTTGCACTGTTATACAAAACTTTAGAAATCAGAAGAGTAAGGTACTGGCAGATTAATGGAACAGAGTACAGTGCCCACAAGTAAACCCATACTCATATATTCAGTTAATCTACAACAATGGAAGAAAAAATATACAACGGGAAAAAGACAGCCTCTTCAATAAATGATGTTGTGAAACTGGACAGCCACATGCAAAGGAATGGAACTGGACCACTTTCTTACACCATGTACAAAAATAAATTCAAAATGGATTATAGACTTAACTGTAAGATGTGAAACCATAAAACTCCTAGAAGAAAACATAGGCAGTAATCTCTTTGACATCAGTCTTAGAAATACTTTTTTTTGATATGTCTTCTCAGAAGGGAAATAAAAACAAACAAATGGGGTGACACCATCCTAAAAATCTTCTGTATAGAGAAGGAAATCAGCAACAAAACAATAAAGTATCCTAATGAATGGGAGAATATATCTGCAAGTAATATATTTGATAAGGCATTGACATCCAAAATACATAAAAACTCACATAATATCAAAAAAAAAAGAACTCAATTTAAAAAGAAGCAGAGGACCTAAAGAGACATTTTTCCAAACAAGACATACAAATGGCCAAAAGGCAAATGAAAATATGTACAAATTCACTAATCATCAGGAAAAAGCAAATCAAAACCAAAATGAGATACCATCTCACATCTGTCAGACTGCTGCTGCTGCTGCTGCTAAGTCGCTTCAGTCATGTCCGACTCTGTGCGACCCCATAGACGGCAGCCCACCAGGCTCCCCAGTCCCTGGGATTCTCCACGCAAGAACACTGGAGTAGGTTGCCATTTCCTTCTCCAATGCATGAAAGTGAAAAGTGAAAGTGAAGTCACTCAGTTGTGCCCGACTCTTAGCGACCCCATGGACTGCAGCCTACCAGGATCCTCCGTCCGTGGGATTTTCCAGGCAAGAGTACTGGAGTGGGTTGTCATTGCCTTTTCCATCTGTCAGACTAGCTACTAACAAAAAAAGCAAGAAACAGTAAGTGTTAGTGAGGATGTGATGAAAAAGGAACCTTCCTACACTGTTGATAAGAATGTAAATTGGTACTGCCTCTCCTGAAAACAGTATGAAAGTTTTTCAAAAAACTTAAAATACAGCTATACCATATGATCCAACAATTCCACTTCTGGGTATTTATGCAAAGAATTAAAAACACTAGTTCAAAAAGATATGTGTACACCTATATTCATTGCAGTACTATTTACAATAGCCAAGATATACAAGCAACTTAACTGTGTATAGACAGATGAGTGAACAAAGAGGACATGTCAAATGTACACACACATACACACATAGAGAAATAATACTCAGCTATAAAAAAGAATGAAATCTTGCCTTTTGCGGCAACATAGGTGAATCTGGAGGGTATTATGCTAAATGAAATAGGTCAGACAGAGAAAAACAAATACTGTATGACTTCACTATATAGGGAAAACAAAATGAATGAATAAATCAAAACAGAAACAACTCATGGATACAACACAGAACAAACTGGTAGTTGCCAGAGGGGAGGGGTATGGGGAAGGAAACTAAATAGGTAAAGGGGATTAGGAGATACAATCTCCAGCTATAAAATAAAGTCATGAGGATGTAATGTACAGCATAGGGAATAGAGTCAATAATACTTAACAGCTTTGTATGGTGACAGATGGTAACTAGATCTTTGTGATGATTATTTCATAATGTGTAAAAATATTAAATCACTATGCTGGACACTTGAAACTAATATAATATTGTATGTTAATTATTAGTCAATTAGAAATAGTATAGATCAGTTGATTTGCATAGGATCTCTATTTATTCATTCATTAAAAGTTTTTTTCTGGAAAGCAAAGAATTGGAAACTTCCACATCTTAGAAAAGGACTTACATGTTACCTGTCATGAAAGCCATTTACTTTCTCAAGAACAAACTCTATAAACATAACAGTCTTTTGTCCCTCAGTTGGATTTTATACCCTGGACCGTATACTAATTCAGGATGTGTGATAATTATGCCTTTGTAAGGTATGAAGAAGGAGATTGTGAATGGAAAGAAGGTAGGAAGAGAAAGTTTGTGCTCTATCACAGAAGAACTCAGGCTTTTTCATAAATTTTAGGAAAGAGTACACTTAGCAGTCAAGAGTCAGGATACTGATTACCTTAAGACTCTCAGTGACAGCTAAGCCTTGGAAAACCTCTGAAGGCATCCAGGGATGCAGGTCCTTCTATAGGAAGATCACTTTTATAGACATAGTGGTGCTTACAGAAGCTCACACAGGTAAAAGATAGGTATTACCAGGATAAACTATAAGATTCATAACTTGGGGAAATTAGATTCCATTTATAATGGTACACTTTGAATGTATATATTCACATAATATATATATATGTATATATATATACACACACACACACACACACACATATATATACTGTATTGGAATCTAATTTCCCCAAATTATGAATCTTATAATTTAGTTTGTCCTGGTAATACCTATCGTTTAACTGTGTGAGCTTCTTTAAGCACCACTATGTGTATAAAAGTGATCTTCCTATAAAAGGACCTGCATCCCTGGATGCCTTCAGAGGTTTTCCAAGGCTTTGCTTATTTAACTTATACACAGAGTACATCATGAGAAATGTTGGGCTGGAAGAAACAGAAGCTGGAATCAAGATTGCCAGGAGAAATATCAATAACCTGATATGCAGATGACACCACCCTTATGGCAGAAAGTGAAGAGGAACTAAAAAGCCTCTTGATTAAAGTGAAAGTGGAGAGTGAAAAAGTTGGCTTAAAGCTCAACATTCAGAAAACAAAGATCATGGCATCTGATCCCATCACTTCATGGGAAATAGATGGGGAAACAGTGGAAACAGTGTCAGACTTTATTTTTTTGGGCTCCAAAATCACTGCAGATGGTGACTGCAGCCATGAAATTAAAAGACGCTTACTCCTTGGAAGGAAAGTTATGACCAACCTAGATAGCATACTCAAAAACAAAGGCATTACTTTGCCAACAAAGGTCCATCTAGTCAAGGCTATGGTTTTTCCTGTGGTCATGTATGGATGTGAGAGTTGGACTGTGAAGAAGTCTGAGCGCCGAAGAATTGATGCTTTTCAACTATGGTGTTAGACAATACTCTTGAGAGTCCCTTGGACTGCAAGGAGGTCAATTAGTCCATCCTAAAGGAGATCAGTCCTGGGTGTTCATTGGAAGGACTGATGCTAAAGCTGAAACTCCAATACTTTTGCCACCTCACGCAAAGAGTTGACTCATTGGAAAAGGCCCCGATGCTGGGAGGGATTGGGGGCAGGAGGAGAAGGGGACGACAAAGGATGAGATGGCTGGATGGCATCACTGACTCAATGGACATGAGTTTGAGTAAACTCCGGCAGTTAGTGTTGGACAGGGAGGCCTGGCATGCTGCGGTTCATGGGGTCGCAAAGAGTCAGACACAACTGAGCAACTGAACTGAACTGAACTGAACACACCTAATATAGGGGCTTACCTTGTGGCTCAGCTGGTAAAGAATCCACCTGCAATTCAGGATACCTAGGCTTGATCCCTGGGTTGGTAAGATCCCCTGGAGAAGGGAAAGGCTACCCACTCTAATATTCTGGCCTGGAGAATTCCATGGACTGTATAGTCCATAGGGTCACAGTCAGATACGACTGAGCAACTTTTATTTTCTGTACCTTATATGATTCTGTTTCTGTCAAAAGAAGATTTAATATTTACCAACCTTCTTTAAAGAATTTGTATACTCATGTATTTTTTAGAGGAAATCATGCATTGCCAAAAAACACTGATTTCCACCTCCAGTTTTCAGAATGTATTAGATATTTTCAAAAGCACCAAAGTCTAACACATTCTAATATTAGTGAGATGAATTCTTCTGATTCTAATATCATTCCTAGAGATGAGAAGATAATCAACACACTAATCAAGAACATGTATTTGGCATACTTAAAGGAAGCCTGGTGAATAGAACAAACAATCCTAACATTTGTATCAAAACATAAAGATCCTGAATAGCCAAAGCAATCCTCAGAAAGACAAAAGCCAGAGGCATCATGCTCCCTGATTTCAAACTATATCACAAAACAGTAATTATCAAAACAATATGTTATTGGCATAAAACATAAATCAAATCAGTGGAAAAGACTAGAGAGCTCAGAAGTAAACCCATGAATATATCACCAAGTGTTTAATTTACAAGAAAGGAATCAAGAATATACAACAGGGAAAGGGCAGTCTCTTCAATAAATGGTGCTGGGGAAACCGGACAACTACACACAGAAGAATGAAATTGGACTCCTATTAATATCTTATACCAAACACAAAAATTGACTCAAGATGAACTAAAGACTTGAAGGTAAGACCTGAAACCACAAATTCCTGGAAGAAAACATTGGTGGGTAAGCATTTGACTTAGGTCTTGATAATAATGATTGTTCACATCTGGTACCACAAGAAAAGCAAAAATTAAGAAGAGGGGCTACATCAAGCTAAACATCTTCTGAACAAGAGAGGAAACCATCAACAGAATGAAAAGGCAATCTATCGAATGGAAGGAAATATTTGCAAATCATATATCCTTACCCTTGTTCACTGTTGGTGGAAATATAAATTGGTGCAGCTACTATGGAAAATATTATGAAGGTTCCTCAAATAGAACTACCATGTGATCCAGTAACTTCACTTCTAAGTATTTATCTAAGGGGACTAGAAACACTATAAAAAGATAAATGCACCCCATGGTCACTGAAGCATTTTTTACAATAATCAGGACATTGAAGCTATCTAAGTGTGTATCAGTAGATAAGTGGATGAAAGAAATCACATTTCTTCTATACACATGCATGTGCGTATGCACACACACACACACACACGGAATATTATTCAACCATAAAGAAGAATGAAATCATGTGCCTTGTGACACCATGGATAGACCTTGAAGACATTATGTTAAATGAATAAGACAGAGAAAGGCAAGTACTGTATGATCTCACTTACTTGTAAGGTCTGAAAACAAACAAAATACAAACTCCTACATACAGAGAACAGATTGGTGGTTGCTAGAGTTAAAGGAGTAGAGGGTAGGCGAAACTGATAAAGGTGGTCAAAAGGTAGACTTCCAGTTATAAAATAAACAATTTATGCAGAATTAATGCATTGATACAATATGATAACTGGGATTCCCAGGTGGCTCAGTGGTAAAGAAACTGTCTGCCAAGAAGAACACGTGGGTTTGAGGCCTGGGTTGGGAAGATTCCCTGGAGAAGGAAATGGTAACCCATTCCAGTAATCTTGCCCCAAAATTCCATGGACAGAGGAGCCAGGTGGGCTACAGTTCATAGGGTAGCAAAGAGTCAGACACAACTGAGCGACTAAGCACAAGTATTCCACCTAGCATATCCTGAAGGTTCATCCACAGTGTAGCATGTGTCAGAATTTCCTCCTTTTTCAGGGAGAATAATACTGCATTGTATGTATATACACATTTTGCTTATTTATTCATCCATCAAGGGATATCTGAGTTACTTCCACACATCCATGAACAATGCTGCTGTGAACATAGGAGTACAACCATCTCCTTAACACTCTGCTTTCAATTCTTCTGGGTAGAGACCCAGAAGGGGGACTGCTGAATCATACAGTGATTTTATCTTTAATTTCTTGAGGAATGACCATGTTGTTTTCTATAGCAGCTGCACCATTTTACATCTGCACTAACAGCATACAATGATTCCAATTTCCTCACATCCTCACCAATTTGAGTTTGGGGTTTTTTTTGTTTTTTTGTTTTTTTTTAGTAGCCCATCACCCTAATGAATGCAAAGTGGCCAAGTAGCTAGAATCTTATCTGACTGCCTGTAGTATCTTACTGATCCTCTTCTAAACAATAAGTTAAAACTATAATGTTTGCTCGCTTTGTAGGAGAACAATATTTTTACTTTTTTCAAATTTTTTCTCTTGGCTAAGCCGGGTCTCAGTTGCCGCATGTAAGATCCTTAGTTGTGACATGTGGGATCTTTTAGCTGTGGAAAGTGGGATCTAGTTTCCTGACCAGGGAATCAAACCCAAGCCCCCTGCATTGAGTGTGGAATCTTAGCCACTGGGCCACAAGGCAAGTCCCTGTTTTTACTTTTTATTTTTGAAAATTATCTTTTAACAAGCTGTTAAATTGATGCCTTCAAATTGTGGTGCTGGAGAAAGTTCTTGAGAGTCCCTTGGATAGCAAGGAGATTCAACCAGTCAATCCTAAAGGAAATCAACCTTGAATATCCACTGGAAGGACTAATGCCAATGCTGAAGCTCCAATACTTTGGCCAGCTGATGCAAATAGCTGACTCATTGGAAAAGACCCTGATGCTGGGAAACACTGAAGGCAGGAGGAGAAGGGGATGACAGAGGATGAGATGGTTGGATGGCATCATCAATTCAATGGACATGAGTTTGAGCAAGCTTCAGGAGATGGTGAAAGACAGGGAAGCCTGGAGTGCTGCAGTCCAAGGGGTGCAAAGAGTTGGATACGACTGAGCAACTGAACAACAAACAATAACACAAGACAAGCAGTCTACAATGTTTTCTAAAAGTGAGATATATTTCAGCATGTTTATTTGCTAATAGATACGATGCAATAAAGAGGGAAATGTCTGATGCCAGAAAAGAGTGTAACAGCAACAGCAAAGTACATAAACAGAACTGAATTCAGAGAACCTTAGAATCACATATGATTTATTCATTGCAATTGGAAGAGAAGCAGAATATTCACATAAAATGCAGATAGATTCTTTCACTTGGTTGTAGGAGCATGTGGAAGATATCTTTCAAATTTGTCTTTTCATTTTATTAATCTCTTCTTCTTAGCTCAAAAATCAATGTATGGTGGCTACTTAATATATGTTTCTAGTGTGAATATAACAAAAATAATCTCACTCTACAAGGAAGAGCACAGAAGGAAAGACCCATGTCTAATATCTAAACACTTTGGGTATTCAACTAGTTCAACTCACAGCCTTTGTTAGCAGATTCTTAAAATGCTTTAAAATTACTCATGTAAGTAATTTTATATTAACTTATTCAGCTGGTTTTATTGAGATATAATTGGCATACTGCATTCTGTAACTGTGTACAACATAATGATTTGACTTACATACATAATGAAATGATTACTACAATAAGTTTAGTGAACACTCAATATTTCATATAGACAGAAAGTTAGAGAAATAGAAAAACATTTTTTTCATTGTAATAAAAACTCTTAGGATTCACTCTCCTAGCAACTTTCATATATAACATACAGCAGGGTTAATTATTGTTCTCATATTGTACATCACATCCCCAGAATACTTCTTTATCTTATAATTAGAAGTTTGTACCTTTTGACTGCCTTTATGTAGTGTACTCACACCTACTCCTGATCTCTTTTTCTCATGGAAAATTCTTAAAGACATAGGAATACCAGAATACCTTACCTCTCCCTGAGAAATCTGAATGCAGGTCAAGAAGTAACAGAACCAGACATGGAACAATGGACTGGTTCAAAACTGGGAAAGGAGTATGCCAAGGCTATATATTGTCACCCTGTTTGTTTAACTTATATGCAGAGTACCTCATGCAAAATGCTGGGCTGGATGAATCACAAGCTGGAATCAGGATTTCTGGGAGAAATATCAACAACATCAGACATGTAGATGATACCATTTTAATGGCAGAAAGTGAAGATGAAGGTGAAGGAGGAAAGTGAAAGAGCTGGCTTAAAACTTAACATTCAAAAAACTAAGATCATGGCATCTTGTCCCATTACTTCATGGCAAATAGATGGGGAAAAGTAGAAGCAGTTACAGATTTTATTTTCTTGGGCTCCAAAATCACTGCAGATGGTGACTGCAGCCATGAAATTGAAAGACACTTGCTACTTGGAAGAAAGGTGAGACAAACCTAGACAGTATATTAAAAAGTAGAGACATCACTTTCCTGACACAGGTCCATATAGTCAAAGCTAAGGTTTTTCCAGTAACCATGTACAGATGTGAAACTTGGACCATAAAGAAGGCTGAGCACCGAACAACTGATGCTTTTGAACTGTGGTGATGGAGAAGACTCTTGAGAGTCCCTTGGACAGCAAAGAGATCAAACCAGTCAATCCTAAAGAAAATCAACCCTGAATATTCATTAGAAGGACTGATGCTGAAGCTCCAAATACTTTGGCCACCTGATGGAAAGAGCCAACTCCTTGAAAAAGACCCTGATGCTGGGAAAGTTTGATGGCAGGCGGAGAAGGGGACAACAGAGGATGAGATGGCTGGATGGCATCACCAACTCAATGGGCATGGGTCTGGGTAAACTCTGGTAGTTGGTGATGGACAGGGAGGCCTGGCGTGCTTCTTTCATGGGGTTGCAAAGAGTCGGACACGACTGAGTGACTGAACTGAACTGAAGTGAGACAGCGTATTAAAATGCAGAGACATTACTTTGCCAACAAATGTCCATCTAGTCAAGGCTATGGTTTTTCCAGTAATCATGTATGGATGTGAGAGTTGGACTATAAAGAAAGCTGAGTGCTGAAGAATTTATGCTTTTGAACTGTGGTGTTGGAGAAGACTCTTGAGAGTCCCTTGGACTGCAAGGAGATCCAACCAGTCCATCCTAAAGGAAATCAGTCCTGAATGTTCATTGGAAGGACTGATGTTGAAGCTGAAACTCCAATACTTTGGCCACCTGATGCAAAGAGCTGACTCATTTGAAAAGACCCTGATGCTGGGAAAGATTGAGAGCAGGAGGAGAAGGGGATGGCAGAGGATGAGATGGTGAGATGGCAGAGGATGAGATGGTTGGATGGCATCACCGACTCAGTGGACATGAGTTTGGGTGGACCCGGGGAGTTGGTGATGGACAGGGAGGCCTGGCGTGCTGCAGGCATGGGGTCGCAAAGAGTCAGACATGACTGAGAGACTTAAATGAACTGAACTGAACTGAACGTGGAAAATCATTTTAAAATCACACTCTTTACCATACCCTTTAGTAATCAAAAGTAAATGAGCTTTGCAGCAATGTCAATCTGTCTGCAATGTGACAACTCTTTGATAGAAAACAGACAAACTAATGAGAGGAAGCTAAATAGGGATATTGTTTACTGGGCTCTGATGACTTACTGCTGGCAAGCAGGTGAACCCTATCTAAGCGATAGTGAATAAAGAAAACATTATGCTTGCCCTCAGATAAGCAGAATATGATTTAAAACAAAACAAAATAGCTGACTGTTATTTAGAACTCACCAGGCCTCAGAAGCAGAGTCCAGGATGTATCCTGAGACTATAAATGCATAAAGAGCATGCCTGGTAAGAGCGCTAATTGATATTGAGTGGCAGTCTCACTGTGGGGGAGAAGATAGCTGTGTGCTTATTAGCATAAACAACACATTCCAGGGCTCCAAACTATGCAACTTCCCACACTGACCCAGCTGACCCCAATGCTGAGTGAGCTAGTCAGCATCTGAGAATACAGTGAAAAGTTACATAGATGCCAGAGGTAGAAAAAGTTCAGCTGTCTCTCCATTTAGTTCAGTTCAACAAACCTTAACACCTTACATTCAAAAAAACCACTGTAACAGAAAAAAGAACAGTAAAATGGATACTCTGCTGCCTTCCTATTTATTGATGTTATTGTTAACTTTTTTTTTCTTAGACTAGAATTTAAACTAAGAAAAAGGACTTACTTGTTATTACTTAATTCTAGATTATGGAAATAACAATATATGAATTCACTAAACATTTCAATTATGTCTTACTAATAGATTGTTGTTCAGTTGCTAAGTCATGTCCGACTCATTTGCAACCCCATAAACTGTAGCCTGCCAGGCTCCTCTGTCCATGAGATTTCCCAGGCAAGAACACTGCAGTGGATTGCCATTTCCTTCTCCAGAGGATCTTCCCAACCCAGGGACGAAACCCAAGTCTCCTGCAGCTCCTGTACTGGCAGATGGATTTTTTTACCACTGAGCCAACTGGGAAGCCCCTTACTAATGGATACACATTGGTATATAGAAAATAAACAACCTACTGTATACCACAGGAAACTATATTCAATATCTTGTAATAATGTATAATGGAAACAATCTGAAAAAGGGTGTGTGTGTGTGTATATATATATATATATATCTGAATCACTTTGCTGTACACCTGAAACATCTGTCCACGTATAAATCTAGCCTTCTGGCAATTGTGACCTAAATTATGAGCAATGACACCTCCTACCACAGTACACTCAGGATCATTTTTTGAACAACTGCTGCTGCTGCTGCTACTGCTACTAAGTTGCTTCAGTCGTGTCCGACTCTGTGCGACCCCACAGATGGCAGCCCACCAGGCTCCCCCATCCCTGGGATTCTCCAGGCAAGAACACTGGAGTGGGTTGCCATTTCCTTCTCCAATGAGTGAAAGTGAAGTCGCTCAGTCGTGCCCGACTCTTAGTGACCCCATGGACTGCAGCCCACGGAGGCTTCTCTGTCCATGGGATTTTCCAGGCAAGAGTACTGGAGTGGGTTGCCATTGCCTTCTCTGATTTTTTGAACTAGGACGGCTAAATCTGAGTCTCAATCTGTCCCTCCTCCTCTCCATTTCCATCAGCTTGCCTTTTCTTTCTTCCATGCTTACAGGTATACGTATGGTTCCCCAGAGATTTATGGATTCTCCCTGCTTTCCAACAATCTTGCATTATTAAACCTTTATGTCTACCATCCCTTGTGTTCCTCTTTCTTCTAAACTTGTTAGTTCCTCTTCTGTGGTCTCTCTCTCTCTCTCTCTCCCCCTATCCTATCTGCTCTCCTTGATGTTGCAAAATCATTCACTTGACACCTTCAACACATATTTATGAAACATACTTGGCTGGCTTTGTGAGTTGTGCTACACTGTAGATTTTCTCCTGCTTTCCCACATTTATTCTTCCGGAGTGCTTTTGCATACCCTATCTTACTGCAGTTATGCTTGTTTCTCTGCTCCTCTACTCCAAGAAATCCTATGGTTTAGTCTGGAAAAAACTGAGTTCATGAGCAGATACCTGCAGAAAGATCATGTCCCCAGAACACTCAACAAGCCTGAAGTCAGCCTGTCTGTCTCTTCTTGCCCTCTCTGCTCCTCTGTTTTTCTTTCTGGCCCTGAGGTTCTCAGTTTTCCAGAGAGTTACAATGTCATTTGAAAAATCTCCCCCACAATTTCATAGGTCACCTTCTCATCCATTTTTTTCTCCCAACACATACTCTGCAAAATATCATTTTCATAGCTAGAATTAGTTGCAGGACTTTTCAGAAAAGTTTTGGGGCTTTAATGTGTCTTATGAAAAATCTTGTGATGACTTACATCATAAGGGTGATGTATGAAAGTGTCATACTGATTTTAATTTTGATCCCTTATGTTTCCTCCCTACTCTGTCACTGTCACACTAATGACTGTTAAAATACCCCCAAAGACAGGCGAATAAGAAAACAAAGACAAGAGCCAGAGGACTGTAAGTTCCCAAATGAGCAAATATTGCCCATATTTGAGAAACGTTATATTGGCTTAGCTTATAAATGTTTGAGCATTATGACAATCTCCAGAGGGAAGAAAAAGATAACCTTTGACCATAAGAATGAGATACTTTATTCGTGATGTCACCAGGCAGTTATTGCAATTTTAAAGATCAACACCTTCCTCTCCAGGTTAATTTTATTTAGGAACAACCACAAATGTATTGATCTGTGAATGAAACATGTTTCAAGCATGTTTCTTGCATGTTTCAAGCATATATGTTGTGATATCAAGTATAAAATCTGTTTAGATTCACTTGTTTAAGTAAAGCATTTTCAAAATAATTTTTAAAGAAGTTAGAAAAAAATTCTGTTCATGTTCAAAAGCTGTCCATGCTAACAAAGGGATGATGTATATGTATTTGGCATGGAAAATCTACCTAGAATGGAAAATTTGTAATAACTCATAACATAGTTAATTGCCCATTACTAAGACCTTCGCCATCTCCACTCTATCCCAGTGAGCTTAATATTAATAACTAGGGGAAGTTCCCAGGTGGCTCTTTGGGTAAAGAATCCACCTGCAATGCAGGAGACACAGGAGATGTGGGTTCAATACCCAGGTTGGGAAGATCCCCTGGAGAAGGGCAGGGCAACCCACTCCAGTATTCTTGCCTGGAGAATCTCAGGGACAGAGGAGCCTGGAGGGCTACAGTCCATAGGGTCACAGAGTCAGACACAACTGAAGCAACTGGGCATGCATTAATATCTAGATGGCCTGGGTCAGGTGTCAATAGTCACCTTCCTCTTATTATGCGTCTTTATCAACATCATCATCTCATCATCATTATCATCAAACAGTCACCATTCATTGAAGTCTCCTGTGCTCTGGGTGCTTTTAAAAACAGACCTCATTTAATTCTCACAACAAACATTTCAAGTAGGTACTATTATCCCCTTTCCAAAGGAAACTGAGGTTTAACAAGATTAAGAAATTTGCCCAAGGTCTTATACCTAATAAGTAGTGAAGCCAGGATTTGAAATAGTCATTGCTGCTTGCAAATTTGATCTAACACTGTGATGCTTCAGCGATGGATATAATGGCAAAATTTCTCAAGTGGTTCAGAGTCAGCAACTCCCAGGAAATTCTTGTAAATATGTAGGGTGACAAATCGTAACTTTCTTCAGGAATGTGAAATTATTGTGTACATTTATCTTGGTCAGAGAAGCATGAAAAATGTGCTGCCCTTAATTTGAAGTTATGTTAATAAAATATTTTAAAATTTACAAAGACCTTTTCCGTTTGAGCTTACGAGAACAGGCCAGGCACTGTTAATCTCATTTTACAAAATGGAAGCTGAGTCTTGGAGAGGCAGAGTCAAATGACTAGGACATAGTGATATAAAGTCTAAAGCCCGTCTTTTGAGTTCTAGTTATTTGCTCTTTCCAACACATTTTAAGGAAGCCCATGTTTACAAATGATGAGAGGAAGCTCCCTGGACTTTGTTCCATGATTGCTTAAATTTTTAAAAAAGGGGAGAAAGAAAGCATCATAAATCAACTTGAAATACCCACTGAGAACTTCATTCATTAAGTGGTATTAACAAACACTGCAAGAAAATTGTTCCTGGAGTTACTCAGTTCTTCTGGGTCTCTCCAATGTTATCTAACTATTTTATTTTCTCCTGTTAAATAAATAAATAAAACCATTCCCTGTTATGTGACACAATGTGACTTCAAAACATATGAAACAAAGAAAATGAGAAGTTTGTAAGTCATAAAAATACCATAACCCATTTACAACCAAAAAGTGTTACAATTTTAACAGGACTATGCCTAAGCATTCTCAGAAGTCACCTTGCACATGCCAATTTCTTCATTACAAACTATCTTCCAGGATGATATATTCCAAATATTTTTTCTGTATATACCATAAATCAAATTTGCTAAATCTTAAATATGCATTGTTGAGTTTTTTAAATTCTAATTCATTTTTTAAATTGGCAGAGTAACATTAAGATAAGTTTTCATACACAGTTTAATCGAAAATTAGGAAATAATTAAACACTACACATAAGGCAAAGATAACTAATTATACAAAGAGGATCCACACCTAAAATTGTGGACTTTGTTTTGTTCTGTCTGATACTGACTTTAAACCTTCCAAGTCATCCTTGTGCTCAGTTGCTCAGTCATGTCTGACTCTTTGTGACTCCATGGACTAGAGCCTGCCAGGCTCCTCTGTCTATGGAATTTTCCAGGCAACAGTACTAGCTGCTGCTGCTAAGTCACTGCAGTCGTGTCCGACTCTGTGTGACCCCATAGATGGCAGCCCGGTGTGGGTTGCCATTTCCTTCTCCAATGCATGAAAGTGAAAAGTGAAAGTAAAGTCGCTCAAGTCATGCCTGACCCTCAGCGACCCCATGGACTGCAGCCTACCAGGCTCCTCCATCCACGGGATTTTCCAGGAGGAGTACTGGAGTGGGATGCCATTGCCTTCTCCAAGTACTAGAGCAGGTTGCTATTTCCTATGTTAGGGGACCTTCCTGACCCAGGCATAGAGCCCACATCTCATGTATCTCCTATTTTGGGCAGGCAGATTCTTTACCACTAGCACCACCTGGGAAGCCCTAGATCATCCTTATGTTGTGTCTGACTCTTTGTGACTCTATAGACTGTAGTCTGCCAAGCTCCTCTGTCCATGAGATTCTCCAGGCAAAAATACTGGAGTGAGTTGCCATGCCCTCCTCCCAGGGATCTTCCTGACCTAGGGACTGAACCCACATCTCTTGCACTGGCAGGTGGGTTCTTCACCACTAACACCACCTAGGAAGCCCAAGTCACCCTTAGGCCAAGCCAATAAATGTAGAAATAAATAGATTTTACTTATATATTTAGTCATAGATTTCATACTAGACTACAGGCTACAACCAAGATGTACAAATAACAATGAAACAGAATCAAAAGCATAAACTTAATAAAAAGTTAATGATCAGCATAAAAATAATAACAGTAACTTTTCAGGAGAAAAAATAGATTAACTTGCTCTTGATACAGTCCATTAGAATGCTATGAAGTCTCTCAGTCATGTCCAATTCTTTGCGACCCCATGGACTGTAGCCTGCCAAACTCCTCTATCCATGGGATTTTCCAGGCAAGAATACTGGAGTGGGTTGGGAAGTTATAAAAAATATGAAATTAAAAATGACAATAGCTGTTATACAATCTTCTTCTATTGGATGGTATTACAAACTACCATTAATGTATGTGCCTAAAGTTGTGGTTACATAGTCAAGTGACATGGTGACCTAAACCAATTAGCCTAATGTCAATCTATAACTCTGTTGTAGAAGAAAAATCTCACATGACCTCTGCTTTGACTAATCTTGTTGTATAACTGCTCTATTCTAGTTCATGCTGAATGTAGAACATAAGTAAAATTAAATATTTTTATCTTCAGTTCAGTTCAGTTCAGTCATTCAGTCATGTCCAACTTTTTGCAACCCCATAAACTGCAGCATGCCAGGCCTCCCTGTCCATCACCAACTCCCAGAGTCCACCCAAACCCATGTCCATTGAGTCAATGATGCCATTCAACCATCTCATCCTCTGTTGTCCCCTTCTCCTCCTGCCCTCAATCTTTCCCAGCATCACAGTCTTTTCCAATGAGTCAACTCTTCACATGAGGTGGCCAATGTATTGGAGTTTCAGCTTCAACATCAGTCCTTCCAATGAACACCCAGGACTGATCTCCTTTTGGATGGACTGGTTGGATCTCCTTGCAGTCCAAGAGACTCTCAAGAGTCTTCTCCAACACCACAGTTCAAAAGCATCAATTCTTCCGCACTCAGCTTTCTTTATAGTCTAACTCTCACATCCATACATGATTACTGGAAAAACCATAGCCTTGACTAGACGGACCTTTGTTGGAAAAGTAATGTCTCTGCTTTTTAATATGCTATCTAGGTTGGTCATAACTTTCCTTCCAAGGAGCAAGCGTCTTTTAATTTCATTGCTGCAATCACCATTATCTTGCACACCATAATATCTGACTTCAATTATTCAATTAAAGTAGGATTTAAAAAAATAACTGGGGGGATCTAAAACTACTATAGCAAAAGAACAGATGTCATTCTTACTTCAAAGTAGGACTTAAAAATTCTTTCTTCCCAGTCACCAGCCCCAAGCATCCAGCATCATGCATCGAACATGGACTGGTGACCCAGAAGGATGGTACGGGGAGGGAGGTGGGAGGGGGTTCAGGATGGGGAACATGTGTATACCCGTGGTGGATTCATATTGATGTATGGCAAAACCAATAAAATATTGTAAAGTAATTAACCTCCAATTAAAATAAATAAATTTATGTTAAAAAAATAAAGCTTTAGGCTAGTGGAGCCAAAATGCTTGTGTGTGAGAATTAAAATTGAAATTAGAAAAAGAAAAAAAATTTTTCAAGTTTCAAAGTTCAGCAGTGGGAAAGGAATAAGAATTTTTAAAAAGAAAAGAAAACAAGCATGAAAAAGCAAATTAATATTTTCAATACCATTCCTAATACTGAATGAAATTTTAAAAAGATACTAACTACAGAACATATTGGTAGAACATCACTTCTTTATGAATAGAAAAAGATACCTAGCTGAATTCATTAGTTGTAGAATTGTTTTATCTACATGAGTCAATTCAAATCATGGAAAATTATTTTAATGAATGTATTTTTAAAAATGATTTGTAGTTAATAAAATCAACTAAATACAAAAAAAAGAAAAAAAACAAAAACTTTCTTTAGTCAAATCAATGGGTAAGGAATTTAGGTCCAGATGTTTAAATATGGTCCTTCAAGGACCTTCCTGATGATCCAGTGGTTCAGAACCCACTGTGCAATGCAGAAGACACAGGTTTGATCCCTGATCAGCGAATGAAGATCCCACATGCTGTAGAGGAACTAAGCCCTCATGTGACAACTAGAGAGCCCATCTGCTGCAATGAAAGATCTTGTGTGCTGCAACTAAGACCCTTAAAAAACCAACACAATATTATAACGTAATTAACCTCCAATTAAAAGAAATAAATGTATATTTAAAATAAATAAATAAATAAAAAGTGAATCCATGGGGGGGGACTATAATGAAATAAAATTTTAAAAACTGTCCTTCATATTTTAAGCCAGAGATTCTATTTGATTAGTTAAGAAACCTGCTATCAGTAGACAATTCATGAATTAGAATTTATTCTCTTATATGACATAATGTATAAGAAAGATCTGGACTCGAACTACAGATGGCCCTTAGAAATTATATGACCTTTATGGTCTATTTAACACTTTTAAGGTTTAGTCTCTTCATCTCTAAAGCAGAAGTAATCGTCACACTCACTACTTATGATTATTTAGGATTATCTAATTTAATGTACAAAAAGTGTTCATCAACGTGCCTCACTCAAAGATAATGCTTAGCAATTGTTAGCTATTTTTAAATAGTAATACTAAACATGAATTTGATGAAGCTAGTGATGCCAAATTTAAATTACGTGAATGAGTCTTACAAAACTGTTAGTGCATTCAAATATATCTTTTTAAGTCAGTTCTCTTTTAACATTTTTAAGCAAAATTAGAGATGAAAGTGAAAGTCACTCAGCTGTGTCCAACTCTTTGCAACCCTATGGACTATACAATCCATGGAATTCTCCAGGCCAGAGTACTGAAGTGGGTAGCCTTTTCCTTCTCCAGAGGGTCTTTCCAACCCAGGGATCAAACTCAGGTCTTCCACAATGCAGGCAGATTCTTTACCAGCCACTAACATATTTATTCTTTAATAGGCTCCTCAATAACCAAAACTGACATTAAAACTTAAAATCTAAGACAGTAGAAGAAAGTAAATAGATCTAGAATGGGCTTCAGGTATTATTTTGTATAATCTCCATATTTTTCACTTAGGAGAAAATGGAAGCCTTAAGAGGTAAAGTGATCTCTAACAAAAATAGGTCTGGATGGGACTTCCCTGGTGGTCCAGTGGTTAAGACCCTATGCTTCCAAGACAGAGGGCGTGTGTTCAGTCCCTGGCTGGGGAACTAAGATCCTACATAGTGCATATTGCATAAAGCAAAAAACAAGGCTAGAATCTAGGCACCAAATCTCACTGAACACAGAGCCAAAGGCAAGGCACTGAATGCCAGTTTAATCTACTTCTCAAAAGAGAAAACTTTTTCCTGATATTAGATGCTCTTCATTTCATTATCACTTGTTCAATACATATTTTAAAAAATCCAAAATTAATATTATCATGTAAATGAAATAAATTACAATGTGACCAAATGAGAATATGAAACCAGTATGTTAGTCCCAGGAAAAATAAACCTCAATGATTTAATTACGTAGAGTATTTTATACTATTTTTCTTCAACTTGTCTTTATCTCATTTTATTCTTTAATCCACCCTACAAAACAGGAAGGTTATATCTAATTAATTTCATTTTAAAGAAGGGTAAATTGAGACCCAGTAAAGTACAGTTCTATAGCTAGTGAAACGAGACCAAAATCGGGTCTTTGGACTCAACAGTTTTCTTCACATTTCTTTAAATTATGATGGCTTTATGCTACAAAGCATCGCTATGAACAAAGCTAGTGGAGGTGAAGGAATTCCAGCTGAGCTATGTCAAATCCTGAAAGATGATGCTGTGAAAGTGCTGCACTCAATATGCCAGCAAATTTGGAAAACTCAGCAGTGGCCACAGGACTGGAAAAGGTCAGTTTTCATTCTAATCCTAAACAAAGGCAATGCCAAAGAATGCTCAAACTACAACATAATTGTACTCTTCTCACACACTAGCAAAGTAATGCTCAAAATTCCCCAAGCCACACTTCAACAATACATGAACCGAGATGTTCAAGCTGGATTTAGAAAAGCAGAGGAATCAGAGATCAAATTGCCAACATCCGTTGGATCATCGAAAAAGCAAAAAGTTCCAGAGAAACATCTATTTCTGCTTTATTGCCTATGTCAAAGCCTTTGACTGTGTGGATCACAACAAACTGAAAAATTCTTCAAGAGATGGGAATACCAGACCACCTCTCCTGCCTCCTGAGAAATCTGTATGCAGGTCAAGAAGCAACAGTTAGAACAAGACATGGAACAACAGATTGGTTCCAATTTGGGAAAGGAGTATGTCAAAGTTGTATATTGTCACCCTCCTTATTTAACTTATTTGCAGAATACATCATGCGAAAGGCCAGGCTGGATGAAGCATTAGCTGGAATCAAGATTGCTGGAGAAATATCAATAACCTCAGATATGTAGATGACACCACCCTAATGGCAGAAAGTGAAGAGGAACTAAAGACCCTCTTGATGAAAGTAAAAGAGGAGAGTGAAAAAGCTGGCTTAAAACTCAACATTCAAAAACTAAGATCATGGCATCCAGTCCCATCACTTCATGGCAAATAGATGGGGAAACAGTGTAAACAGTGATAGACTTTATTTTGGGGAGCTCCAAAATCACTGCAGATGATGATTGCAGCCATGAAATCAAAAGACACTTGTTCCTTGAAAGAAAAGCTATGACCAACCTAGACAGCATATTAAAAAGCAGAGACATTACTTTTCCAACAAAGATCCATCTAGTCAAAGCTATGGTTTTTCCAGTAGTCACGTATGGATGTGAGAGTTGGACTATAAAGAAAGCTGAGCGCTGAAGAATTAATGCTTTTGAACTGTGATGTTGGAGAAGACTCTTGAGAGTCCCTTGAACTGCAAGGAGATCAAACCAGTCAATCCTAAAGGAAATCACTCCTGAATATTCATTGGAAGGACTGATGCCAAAGCTGAAGCATGAATACTTTGGCCACTTGATGCGAAGACCTGACTCACTGGCAAAGACCCTGATGCTGGGAAAGATTGAAGGCAGGAAGAGAAGGGGACAACAGAGGATAAGATGGTTGGATGGCATCACCTACTCAATGGACATGAGTTTGAGCAAGCTCTTGGAGTTGGTAATGGACAGGAAAGTCTGGCATGCTGCAGTCCATGGGGTCGCAAAGATTCGGACATGACTGAACTGAACTTTGCTACAAAATTGATACCCTCTGTCCAGCATTAATAAATATTAAATGTGGCTTTATGTATCTTTGTTTCTTTGTTGTTAGGTGTCTAATGGTTTATGATATCTGTCTTCTTTATGAATTGTACCATATGTCATTAAAAATATTCATCTTCATTTCATTTTAAAATAAAGATTGAAAATAAATAAACATTAAATGTGTAAAAGCATAACCATCCAAGGGAATCAATATTTTGATGTATATGAAATTAATATTCATCTTAAGATATATGTGTTTGACCTCAGAGGAAAGGTTACTACAGTCATTGTCTGTTTTATATTGTTTAAAATATACATTGACCAAAAATCATTTCTATAATGCACCTTCCAAAATAAACTTAAGGTTACAATCAAAAAGGGAACAGAAAGATTGAAAATGTGTCATTATGAAGGGGGAGTGTGTAATCTCCTCAGTTCTGTCTCACCACAGCAAAGATTTGAAATGGCATACCAGTGTTACAACTCGGTTACAACTCAGTTTTATTCAGCAAGGAAAGGGTAGTACACTGTCGAGGCATGAGGCCAGGCCACATATAAAAAGAAAGGGGGCTCATCTTGGCTCCTCTTTTTATATGAGCTGCCTCCTCCCCCTGAGCCTGCCCTATGTAAAGTGGGAGAGCCAGGAGGGCTGTTTGTTTCTCCTGAGGTTCTCATTCCCATCTTTGGATTTTCTTTTGTTCCATTTTCGTGGGCTTTTCCCTTTCTTTGTCTTTTAGCCACTGCCATTTTGGACTCCTTTTTCACGTTCTAACAATTAAATAAAACACCTAAATTCAGTCAGTAACTTAATGACTCAAAAAAAAAAATAAAACTTTTCATATTTGAATGCCACTCGTAGACGAAATCTCATAGGAAAACCATTAACAAACTGAGTTGAATTTTCAAAATGACCTTCACTTTTAAGTGCCCCTTTAAAGATATTCCTGAGTGTTGCTAAGTAGAGTAAAACAAATTCAACTGGCTGTACTTTAACACAATGACAAATTCATGTAACAGCATTATCAACTACCCACCCTGGTCAGAAAATATCTTTCCCAAGGCATTAGGGCCATAAAGATTTGCTTAAGCCGGGCTGTCAGGATTGTAAATCCTCTCTGAGAAAAGCAATTTACCCCTTTGCCACATGTGCTGCAAGGATTAGGAGCAAACAAGGGAGACCTTCAGGGTATGGTGTTTGCATCCATGTGGTGAGTCCCAGGCAATGGAACTTTGCCAGCTGCGCCTGGAATTTGTCAAAAAGGCAGACAACAAGAAAGCAAAGAAGGGGAAGAGGTAACTGACCTTATAAGATCAATTAGATAAGTGTGAATTTGGTTTAAGGTTCTCGGGGACACCTAGCATAGGTAAAAGAAGATGGCATTTTTAAATTGGAAAGATCTAGGTCTGTATTCCTATTCCTCAATTTCTTTACCACCAGCATGACTTTGACCAATTAAGTCACATTTTCCCCCTAATAGGTAGGCGACCATCTAATAGGTAGGCGACCTTAGTAAAGTTGCTTAACTGTTTTAGGCCTCAATTTCCTTGTACGCAAAATGAATGATACAATGCCTCTTAGAATTGTGGTGGATTAAAGGAAGGGATATATTTAAAGCTCTTGGGAAATTCTACTCAATATTCTGTAATGGCCTATGTGAGGAAAAAATCTAAAAATGAGTGGACACCTCAATGGATAGGAGTTTGAAAAAACTCTGGGAGACAGTGAAGGGCAGGGAAGCCTGGTATGCTGCAGTCCAAGGGGTCACAAAGAGTCAGACATGACTTAGCAACTGAACAACAAGAACAAATATCTGTATGCATAATTGATTCACTTTGCTGTACACCTGAAACTAACACATGGTAAATCAACTTTACTTCAATAATTTTTTTAATTAAAAAATAAAAATAAAAACCACAAGGAGTTACACTGCTGCTGCTGCTGCTGCTAAGTCGCTTTAGTTGTGTCTGACTCTGTGTGGCCCCATAGACAGGAGCCCACCAGGCTCCCCCATCCCTGAGATTCTCCAGGCAAGAACACCTGAGTGGGTTGCCATTTCCATCTCCAATGCAGGAAAGTGAAAAGTGAATGTGAAGTCACTCAGTCGTGCCCGACTCGTAGCGACCCCATGGACTGCAGCCTACCAGGCTCCTCTGTCCATGGGATTTTCCAGGCAAGAGTACTGGAGTGGGGTGCCATTGCCTTCTCCAAGGAGTTACACCACACTGAAAGAAAAAAAAGTACCTGGTA
This sequence comes from Bison bison bison, assembly GCF_000754665.1. NCBI lineage: Eukaryota > Metazoa > Chordata > Mammalia > Artiodactyla > Bovidae > Bison > Bison bison. Next base: position 5,066,662 of record NW_011494942.1, on the reverse strand, counting down.
TATGGCAGGCCCTACTTATTTATTATCTCTCTAAGCCTCGGTTTCCTCATGTGTGAAATGGAGATAACAGGCCATGCAGAGCTGTTTTGAGGATTATGTGAAAATTCAGTATGTATCCAGTAAATGGTATTGTTATTGCTGCTGCTACTTTGTGGTTGTTTCTCTCCACACAAGTTAGTTTCAGTGTAGAACTGTGGTATCATATACTCTGGTGCTAAATGAAAATAAAGTGAGCTGGATCTTTCTCTAGTAACATAAACAGGACTGCAGTGTATGACACAAGTCTGGAATTTAACACTAATTCAACCTAGGGTTGCCCAAGCGGTAGAAGACACTATTCTCAAAGTAAGGAAATCACTGAAATTGAGTGACATTGAAAAGTTCCTTCACACGGGTGATAAAACAGAGCTATAAAATTCAACATCAGAAACACACTCAGATTATCCCATTCTAAGATCTCTAGGAATAATAAGGGCTTCCCAGGCGGTGCAGCAGTAAAGAATCCAACTGTCAATATAGGAGACATAGGAGATGCAGGTTTGATCCCTCGGTCGGGAAAATCCCCTGAAGTAGGAAATGGCAACTCACTCCAGTAGTCTTGCCTGAAAAATTCCATGGACAGAGAAGCCTGTCATGCGTGACTGAGCATGCATGGACTTAGTTGCTCCACAGCACCTGGGATCTTCCTGGATCGGAGATTGAATCTGTGTCTCCTGCATTGGCAGGAGGATTCTTTACCTCTGAGATATAAGGGAAGCCTTCCCACTTTCATTTTTAAGGACACATGGTTACATTGAACCCATCCAATCCAATCCAATCAATCCAATACAATGTCCCCATATCAAGGTCCTTTACTTAATCCCATCTGCAGTCTTTTTTGCCACTTAGGATAAGATACTCAAAGGTTTCAATGACTGGGTTTTAGTCATCATTGGGGGCCATTGTTCTGCTAACCATGGAGCAGGTTCAACTCTGCACGCACAAGACCCAGCATCACTCTCCAAATCCTATTCTCTTCAGTCATGTCTGACTCTGTGCGACCCCATAAATGGCAGTCCACCTGGCTCTGCCGTCCCTGGGATTCTCCAGGCAAGAACACTGGAGTGGGTTGCCATTTCCTTTTCCAATGCGTGAAAGTGAAGTTGCTCAGTTGTGTCCGAATCTTTATGACCCCATGGACTGCAGCCTACCAGGCTCCTCATCCATGGGATTTTCCAGGCAAGAGTACTGGAGTGGGTTGCCATTGCCTTCTCCGAATCTCAGCCCTGCAGCATTATTAATTAACAAACTGTGGTTGCTGTAGACCTGAGTTTTCTGAATTGGTAACACTCGATTCACAATAGCCTTATAAAATATAGAGACGTCACCAAACAAAGCTACTCTGACAGTGGCCTAGAAATATACAAGTAATCAAAAACTTGTAAAATGAGCATACTAAATAATTTGCTTATAGGCAAAGGCAGAAATGGCTCAGTATTTAGAAACCACCAAAAAACTGAAGCCTCAAAAGCATTAATATTTTTTCTTATGAAATATAAATAAATAACTTACTGTGTTATTCTAAAAGTTTTACTCTATTACTTTCATTTCACTTTTGACTTACTTTAGTACTGTAAATGCTTCATTTGAAAGTCTTGATTATTTTGTCTCAATTTTTAGCTAGGATAAAGCACCATAAGGATTCCCAGGTGGCTCAGTGGTAAAGAATCCACCTGCCAATGCAGGAAATGCAGGTTCAATCCCTGGGTCAGGAAGTCCCCTTGGAGAAGAAAATGACAACCCACTCCAGTATTCTTGCCTGAGAAATCCCATGAGCAAAGGAAAATGGTGGGCTACAGTCCACGGGGTCACTAAGAGTCACACACAACTTAGCGACTAAATAGCAATAACAAAAACAGCACACCTTCCTTCTGCAAGGCCCTGGGTGCTCTAAGGATTGCTTTCTTTTCATACCAAGTGGGTATTCCTGGCAACCTTGAGCATGCAAGTGCCTTCTCTGGACCTTATGTTACATTTTTCCAACTTGATCTTCCCCCATGTTTGTGAGTTCCAGGACACAGGGACTATTTAACATTTGACATAAAACACATATTAAGACATTTTTGCAAATGTCATCACTAAATTTTCAAAATAACCCAAAAAATTAAGTACTATTTTCTTTTTCTATGTCACAGAGAAGTGGAGTAGCTTTCCCAAAGCCACATAAGATATGAACTCAAACCCATCATGCACTAAAGCCACTGCCCTTTCCACCTGTCCTCTGCCCAGTTCATCACCACTGGGGGCAGTATCGTGTGCTTGCATGGTAAGTCACTTCAGTCGTGTCCAACTCTTTGCGAACGCATGGACTGTAGCCCACTAGGCTCCTCTGTCCATGGGATTCTCCAGGAAAGAATACTGGAATGGGTTGCATGACCTCCTCTAGAGGATCTTCCCAAGCCAAGGATGGAACCAGTGGCTTTTATGTCTCCTGCATTGGCAGGCAAGGGTTCTTTACCACTAGTGCCACCTGGGAAATGTTGATACCCAAACACAAGCTTAAATCAGGAAATAATTCCTGTAGGTTCCAGAACATTTCATTTTCCTTGGGACTCTGAAGAGGACCAGAAAGGCACACACATCAAGAGACACCCTTTCTTTACACACACACGAAAAACCTGCTGACAAAAATAATCATTAAAACGTTGTTAGAAAATCAAGGATCCAGTTCCTAAAGTTGTATTAACTACTCTGTTTCCAATCAAAGGAAAGACATGTTGCTTGCTATCAACATGTTCAGGGAAGCTAGGGAAAAGACAGCTGCTCCATGAACAGTATGCTTGCCAGAAGAGCCAATTAAATTAAGATGCTTTTTTTGTCCCCAAAATATTTGGTTTCAAAGTTATTACACAAGTCATATTCAGAAAAATTTACTGCAAGGAGACCATTTATACTCATTAATCCTGGATTTTTCTTTTGCAATATTTTTCTATAGAAGAAATTCCCATGGTTTCCCTACGTTATTGGACATTTTTATTTGTACATAAAAGGAGCAAATTCTTCCTCTTCATGCCTTCGGCCAAAGCAGCCAACACCAGCGCTAGGATCAGCAAGTACAGGTCCCAGAATCCTCTTGGTGCTGAATGCAGCATCAGATAAAAGCCTGAAGTCATCACTTTGAGGACAGGACATCATGGGCTCGCCCTCCAGAGCACTCGCCAGCGGCTGAAAACTGCCATGTGGAGGTCAGTGAGAGATCCAGGGCCATGGGCCTCTTGGCCAAATCAGAGTTCACTCAAGGGTACATGCTGCTCCACAGGGCAAGCATGGTTCTAGAAAAATAGTCTTCAGACACTTCCCCCTGCAGCTGATCCTCTTTTCTTTCAAGCACCAACATTCCTCCTCTAATTTCTGCCTTCCCAGCTTAGATCCTGACAACAAACTGGTCAAATGCCATCATGGCAAAATGCCCTCTCATAAAGACAAAGAACAACAAAATAAAACCCAACAGTGTTTGTTTTAAAGGACTTCAGAGTAAATTATGTGGACAAATTATAACATTCCATTTACCTGTAAAAGACCTTGCTTAAATACGTTTTCATCAATAAGCATGTTAAGAATCTAGCCTTTCTGAAAAATATTCCTTTTCAAAAAGTTATGAGGAGACATAAAGATTCATTTTTATTCAACTGACCCTGTTTTTCAAATTTATTTAATCATCAGAACCATTTGGAAAGCTTATTAAAAGTCTGGATTCTTGGGCTGCCATCTAAATCTCATGCGTCAGAATTACTCAAGGAAATGCCTGAGAATTTGAATTTTTACTAGATTGATGATTATTGGACAAATTTAGGCAACAATGAGTTAGGCAAATCTTTTTTGTTTTTATTCTATGGATAGCTTTGCACCAAACCATGTAGCTAATATAAAGATAAGAAGACTGAGAACTCAGATTCTGGTGTGTTAGTCACTCAGTAATGTCCAACTCTTTGCAACTCCATGAACTGTAGCCTGCCAAACTGCTCTGCCCATGGGATTCTCCCGCCTAGAATCTACTGGAGTGGGTTGCCATTCCCTTCTCCAAGGGACATTCCTGATCCAGGGACTGAACCCAGGTCTCCTGCATTGCAGGCAGATCCTTTACCTTCTGAGCCACCGAAGTATTTGAAATTTAGTACTGGTTTTTCCAATAGTCATGTATGGATGTGAGAGTTGGACCATAAAGAAAGCTAAGCACTGAAGAATTCCTGATTTTGAACTGTGGTATTGGAGAAGACTCTTGAGAGTCCCTTGGACTGCAAGGAGATACAACCAGTCCATCCTAAAGGAAATCAGTCCTGAATATTCATTGGAAGGACTGATGATGAAGCCAATACTTTGGCCACCTGATGTGAAGAACTGACTCATTGGAAAAGACCCTGATGCTGGGAAAGATTGAAGGCAGGAGAAGAAGGGGATGACAGAAGATGAGACGGTTGGATGGCATCACCAACTCAATGGACATGAGTTTGAGCAAGCTCCAGGAGTTGGTGATGGACAGGAAAGTCTGGAGTGCTGCAGTCCATGGGGTCATGAAGAGTTGGACATGACTGAGCAACTGAACTTAACTGAACTGAGGAGAAATCAGACAAGAAAATAATAACAGGCAGACCTCATTTTATTGCACTTCACAGATACTGCATTTTTTTAATTTGTTCAATTTTTGTCTCTGTGTCACATTATGATATTTCAAACCTTTTCATATTTGTTATGGTGACCTGTGATCTGTGACTTTTGATGTTATTGCTATGCCTCACTGAAGTCTCAAATGATGGTTAGCATTTTTTTATCAATAATTTTTTTTTTAGGCCATCCTACATGGCATCCAGGATCTTAGTTTCTTGAACCAGGGAAGTCCCAATAATGTAGCTTTTAATTAAGGTAAATACATTGTTTTTTAGACCTACATAATGCTATTGTGCACTTAATAGACTGCTGTATAGGGTAAACATAATCATAAGCAGCAGGAGACCAGAAAATTCATGTGACTCAATTGTGATATTTGTTTTATTGTGGTGGTCTGAAATTGAAACGATAATATCTCCAAGGTATGTTTTAAACAATAAGGCATAATAAGATAAGAAGTGTCATAAGAGTGTTCCACTAAAATAGAGCTAGGAGTTTAAAGGAAGAAAATATTGCAACAGATCATGAGGCGAGCAAAGAAGAAAAAGCTAAAGAACATATTTCATTTGAGATGGACTTTATGACAGTATAATCTTGATGAGAATCACAAAATGCAAAGCCACAGAGACATAAAACTCACTAAATAATGAGAAAGAGTAACAGTGATTGGCTATAGCACTGGGAGTAGCCAGCATGAAGACTAGAAATTTAAACCAGTGCCCATTGAGTAGGCATTGAGAGCTTAGCAGTCTGCGTGCATGCTCAGTTGCTCAGTAGTGTCCAACTCTTTGTGACGGTATGAACTGTAACCTGCCAGGCTCCTCTGTCCATAGGATTATCCCAGCAAGAATACTGGAGTGGGCTGCCATTTCCACCTCTGAGGATCTTCCCCACCCAGGGAATGAACCTGTGTCTCCTGCAGTTCCTGCACTGGCAGGAAGATTCTTTACCCCTGAGCCACGGGGGAAGCCACTTGGCAGTATGGTGCATATTTAATTTTCTAAGAGATTGTATCAATGAACCAAAACACAGAGTTCCTTGGTGATAACATACTTTATATGGGGCTTCAGCCAGAGCCCTTAGAGAAAAAGCCGGAGGGGGAAGATTTGACATTTAGTGAAATTGATTATAAGGTCTGAGCCTGAAAAATATGAGATGCCAGGTTTTAAAATCAACCCAAATGGCCCTCATTTAATTTTATCTATTTCTTTTTATTATGTAATTTCTACACAGGTGACAGGACTGCATGCAATTTGTGAACATTCAGAAAGCTCAAAATACCAAACTCTTTGGGGATTTGCTGTTTTTGACAATGTCAACTCAGTCTAAATTAAGATTCATAGAGGCAAGTTCTGCCCACCAATAGACACATCTAAATCCCCAGAAGTCAAACAAATAGGCTTTGCTATCCTCCTGCCAATAGTAAACATGCTCAAATGGTAACAGAGTGATCTTTTCTAGGCATATCTGCCTCCGAGAAAAGTGACTGATGTCTCTGCAGGCTCTATTTATGTAAATATTAATCAACAGCTTTTGATAAAGAAAAATACAGCATATGCTTAAACAAACATACACATATGTTTTTTGAAAAATATTTTAAATACAAGCAGCTTTGCGGAAATTCTCAACGTTTATTCCAAACGTTAGCAATTACATTCTCAAAGGAAAGATTGGTCTCTATAAATGAAATAAATGCAGGGACTTTTTTTTCTTTATTTAAGTACTTGTGATTGTGCAACACAGATGTCAAGATATGTTTATACTAAGAGTTGGAAAAATAAGCACAGGACTAGGGACACAGACTGAAAAGAAATCAAGAGCTAAGCAGGAAAGAGAGACTGGAAAAAACCTGTATATTATTTTCTCTTCTTTCTATTCCATTTCAGTGTGAGTGTATCAAAGCATTGCTTTCATGAGAGCTTACTGCTTGGACAACTCTACACTGAAAAGTAGGGAACAGGGAGGGAATAATAATGACTATTTGTTAAGCATCTAGTTTGTGCTAGAACATCTGCTAGACTCTCTCATCTGTTATCCTTCAAATGAGGCAACTCATATTACTCACAGAAAGATCAAAGAAATTATCCAAGGTTATAGAACTATAATAATAGTGCCCAATTCATTGGGCTATTGTGACAATAAATGGATTAAAACATGGAAAGCATTTAAAACAATGACTGGCATGCAGTATGTAAATATAAGCCATCACTATTAGGCCATGAGAAGACCAGTATCTATCTCACTTTCTTTAAAATATAACTGAAATACATAAAAATACATTGGGACTTCCCTGGTGGTCCAGTGGTTGAGACTCCATGTTGCCAAGGTACGGGGTATGGGTCTGATCCCTGGTTGGGGGATTAAGATCCTATACATCACTAAACAGCCAAAAAGATAAAATAAAGAGAAAGAAAAATATATATTATGTAAATTGTGTGTGTGTGTGTGTGTGTGTATGTGTATATCTTAACGCTTCAGTCATGTCCAACTCTTAGCGACCCTATGGACTATAGCCTGTCAGGCTCCTCTATCTGTGGGATTCTCCAGGCAAGAAAACTGGAGTGAGTTGCCATGCCCTCTGACCCAGGGATGGAACCTGCATCTCTTAAGCCTCCTGCATTGGCAGGTGGGTTCTTTATCTCTAGCGCCACTTGTTTATTTCCACAAAATATAATTTAGAATGTTCTCCATTTTTGTATTCTTGTCACATTTTTAGTGTTACTGATTCATGGAAGCACCATTTCTCAGCTATTTTATATTTAGAATCACCATTATAATCTAAAATTCAGTTACAGGATATTAAATCTCAAATATAATGGAAGGAAGGCCTCCCTGTGATTTTTTAGCAGAGTGAATAAACAAATCATATGGCACCATTAACAAGTTTCACATGCTTTATTTGTATAACTGTGCGGTGTGTACCCAATCACAGAGACACATTTGTAAGAGATATGTCCGTCTCTGCATGTTTAAATGTGTCACAGCCATGGCAAGGCCTCTTGGGCTCCTTTCCTGTGAGCGCAGAGAGCAAATTTCTGAAAGCCTCAGCCAAATTTTCTTATTGAATTCCTTTGTTTCAAAAAATATATAGTTGTCTCTTTGAGTAAAGTTGTCTAACCTAGAGATTATCATACTAAGGAAGTAAGCCAGATGGAGAAAGAGAAATATATGATATCACTTACATGTAAAGTTTTAAAAACGGATACAAATGAAGTTACCTACAACACAGAAATAGAGTCACAGACATAGAAAACAAACTTATGCTCGCAAAAGGGGAAGAGGCCAGGAGAATAAATTAAAAATTTAGGATTAACAGATACACACTATTGTCTATAAAATAGATAACCAACAAGGACCTACTATATAGCACAGAGAAATATAGTCAATATCTTGTAACATTCTATAAGGGAAAATAATCTGAAAACAAATAGATAGATAATATATATAACTGAATCACTTGGTTGTATACCTGAAACTAATACAACATGGTAAATTAACTACACTTCAATAAAAAAAGAAGGAAAAAAGTTGTCTAGGATAACATGTAATAGATTTATCACTTTTGTTTATAAATAAATATAAAGACATTCAAAAATGTTCTCAGTTTTAATTTCTAACATTTAATATATAATATTAATAGATATAGACCACAAAAATCAAGGGACCTCTGGGGATTTTGAGTAACTTTTAAGACTGTAAAAGGGGCTACACTTCCCTGCTGCTGCTGCTGCTGCTAAGTCACTTCAGTCGTGTCCGACTCTGAGCGACCCCATAGATGGCAGCCCACCAGGCTCCCCTGTCCCTGGGATTCTCCAGGCAAGAACACTGGAGTGGGTTGCCATTTCCTTCTCCAATGCATAAAAGTGAAAAGTGAAAGTGAAGTCGCTCAGTCGTATCCGACTCTTAGCGACCCCATGGACTGCGGCCTACCAGGCTCCTCCGTCCATGGGATTTTCCAGACAAGAGTACAGGAGTGGGTTGTCATTACCTTCTCCATCACTTCCCTGGTGGTCCCCAATGGTTAAGATTATTTGTTCCCAATGCAGGGGGCATGGTTTCAATCCCTGGGTGAAGAACTAAGATCCCACAGGCTACACAGCATGCCAAAAAGGAAAAACTATAAGAGGTGACTGAGACAAAAAGTTTGAGAATGGCTGTTGCAGGTGCTATTGTGTTAATTTTCACGGAAAAGCGGAGGCTTGACTCTACCCAGCCACAGCAGCACCAGGGCTGATCAGACTGTAGTATGAATCGGATGTGTGTGCACCCATTTTGCATGTTGCATGCATGCCTGGTGTGGGCAAGTGGGGGTGAGTGTGAAGCAAAAGTGGACATAAATCACAGCATCCCAGTATAGAGTGCATTTTATTTCATGTCCTCACCTGACAGTTTTAAGAGGTAAGTACTCTTACTATCTGCATGTGGCATTTGAAGTAATTAACATATAAAGAGAGAGGGAACATTCAGTAATAAAGGTATAGACAACGGGGCAGAAATAATAGGCAGGAAGCCTATTTTTCATCTGGAAGAGAAATTAAAGAAAGGCAGAGTAGGTGAAATAGAGCAAGTCTCAGAGGAAACAATCAAACAATAACCACCCACCACCCTCTGTTTGATCTTGAGAAATTGTTTGTCTCCATTTGAGGGCAGATCCTTCACTTGGGCTTCCCATGTGAAGCTAGTGGTAAGGAACCCACCTGCCAATGCAAGAAACTTAAGACCCGAGGTTAGACCCCTGGGTCCAGAAGATTCCCTGGAGGAGGGCATGGCAACCCACTCTAGTATTCTTGCCTGGAGAATCCCATGGACAGAGGAGCCTGTCCCATCAGGTCGCACAGAGTTGGACACCATGAAGCAACATAGCACACATTCATATGTAGAGATATTAATACCTAATCTACCCCTCCCAGTGTTTTATAAGGATCAAAATGAATGCAAATGTTTATAGAATTTCTCTTTGAGCTTTAAAGTCCAGAAATAATAAATAAGATCATATTGTGCATATTCAGAAAGCACTGTATATGTGCACTTATGAATATTTTAAGATTGATGATTCAGTTTAGATGGAATTTCAACTTATTAGTTTGATCATTTCTTAATATTAAGCACAGTATTTTTGAATGGTTTTTTGGCTTTTTCCTACCTTGGGTTCTTAGTCCAGTTAGTTTGAAGTCATGAGATGTGTTAAGCTAAATGTTGCCAATGTGTTTAAATAACATTGATAATTATTGGCATTTTCATAAATTCTACAACAATTTGCTCTTCAAATGACTAGAAAAAAAATCTCGATCACAGAGCTTTTCAGAAAGCCAAGATCCCTCTTGGGAGCTATCATGAGTGGAAGGCCAGAAAAAAAAAAATGCTTTCTAAATTTCCCTTGTGGCTTGTTGATTTAAGGATTATTTTGTGAAATGGAGTTGGCTATAGTTTACTTTTTTTCATGTGTGTGTGAAGTCAAGCACCAGCAATCTGTTTGCAAATGGAATGTTACCAAGCTTCTCTCAGGCTTTGACCAAGCACATTCATCTCACTGTATCTTTCAGAAACCACAGTAAGAGTGTCTATATTACCAATCTTGGCAATGAGCTGGCACCAGAGCTTGTCTGAAACCTGTTCAAGTGAACCCATGCAACTCCCCAAGCTGATATTAGTTTGGTTTAGCTTCAAAAGTCAGGAAACTTGAAACTTCCTGCATTTCTAACACTAGCTATACAATCAAAGACAAGTAGCTCCAATCTGCTCCTCTGTAAAATAATGAGGTTTATTAAAGCAAATGCAATCTGCAATCTTTATTTCTGTCCCCTAAAAGGAGCATTTTGAAATTCTGAAGGTAAGTACCATGGAAATGTCATTCATTAAAATCATTATGTAATGTCTATCCCATATCCACAAATGGATGTGTTCAAGAAAAAAAGGCCCACTCTGAAACTAGCCTTGTTCCATCTTTGACATTCAATAACATCTAGACAAAATTTTAAACTAGAAAACAAAAAGTAATAATAAAGTAATACATAGAAAGGATGAGGTTTATGATACAGACCAAGTACTCTAAGAGTTTGAAAGAAGAAAATTAATTAGGCTAGAGTGACTTGAATTGTATTAATGATAGGAAAAGAAGAAAGTAAAAAGAAAGCTTTGAAACTTGATAGTGTTGCAATAACGTGAAATATCTTGTTTAATTCTTTCTTTCCAATATCACATGCTATGTACACATGTGTAGAAAAAGAAAGAGAACTCTTCTTGTCTTTCAGCTAATGTTTTCTTCTGAAGTCATTACATTCAGTGCCAAAGAAAGAAGTAAAGTTGACCCTTGAACAAGGTGGAGAATTAATCCAAGTGTAACTGGGGAAGATTGTAGGTAAGAGGAGAAGGAGACGACAGGACTAGATGGTTGGATGGCGTCACCAACTGAATGGATGTGAGTTTGAGCAAGCTCCAGGAGATGGTGAAAGACAGGAAAGCCTGGTGCACTGCAGTCCATGGGGTTGCAGAGTCAGACACGACTCAGCAACTGAACTGAACTCACACTTGGCCCTTTGTTTCCTCAGATTCAACCAACCATTCAACAGACCATGTGGTACTATAGTATTTATTATTGAAAAATATCCCTATATGAGTGAAACCATACAGTTCAAAATCATGTTTTCCAAGGGTCACCTATATGCTCCTTTTCACAGATACACACACCATTCCACATTTTATTTCTGAGAAAATATCTCAAAGTTCTTGTGAGCCAGATGTATTCAGTGTCACCAGAAACAGAAGAATCAAAAGTACAGACTTTTCTTCCCCTGTAACTAAGGCTTGTAGTTTCCTTCCTCTGTAGGTTTTCCCAAACATGGCTCCTATGGTAAAATCTGAGACTTTGAACTTATTATTAGTCTCACAAGAATTTATGCCAGAGCTACCATTTCCTAAATGAAAGCACAGAAACAACTCCTTGAACTAAACACAAACAATTGCACAAAGAGATAAATGTGGCTCAGATGGTAAAGAATCTACCTGCAATGCAGGAGACCTGGGTTCGATCCCTGGGTTGGGAAGATCTCCTGCAGAAAGGAATGGCAACCCACTCCAGTATTCTTGCCTGGAGAATCCCAAGGACAGAGAAGCCTGGTGGGCTACAGTTGTGGGGTCAGCAAAGAGTCAGACATGACTGAGCAACTAACACTTTCACTTCTTTTTTCATAAATATTTTCAGAGGAATTTTTTAAATGAACATAAAGAGGAAAAAACATAGGAGAGTATTCTGCAAGATAATGAAGGTGAAAATATTTCAAAGCATTACTGATATGGAAGATGTTGTTGAGTAATTCTCAGCACAGTTTCTTAAAAATAGAATTCAGAATAATATCTAAAAATGTGTATGAATAAAAACTACCTAATAAAGCCCTAAGAATATTTGACTTTCTCTAAGCAGATGAGTGAATAGTGGAACTTCTACCCAATTTCTGCTGTTGCATTTCAGGATTTGAGCAAGAAAAGCAAATATGTATGCAGTTTTTGGACCTAGTGATGTGTTGTTATTCAGTTGCTCAATTGTGTCTGACTCTTTGTGACTCTTTGCAACCCCATGGACTGCAGCATGCCAGGCTTCCCAGTCCTTCACTCTCTCCTGGAGTTTTCTCAAACTCATGTCCATTGAGTTGGTGATGCCATCCAACCATCTCAACCTCTGTCACTCCCTTCTCCTGGACCTTGGCTTTCTTAAGCTTCAGGTGGCATTCTCCCTGTTCTACATGACCACTGTAGATCCTAAATACTATACCTAAGATCTTTAAACATGTGCTATAGAAAACATTAAAGAATAGGTCTTGTAAGCATCACATAGTACTTATATAATATGTTTATACAAAGATATATCATAACAATTACACAGAAATGAACACAGGCATGAAGAGCATTTATGTAGGTTAACTCTAATTTTACTATAAAGCATGAGATTTTACATGGAGCCAGAGACCCTTAAACCAATGGTAAGTACTGCTGATTAGTTGACTCATTCACTCATCCAAGGAGCAGTTATCAGGGACTTCTCTAGTGGTCCAGTGGTTAAGAATCTGCCTCGCAATGCAGGGGACATGGGTTCAATCCTTGATCAGGAAACTAAGATCCCACATGCTGCAGGGCAACTAAGCCTGTGAACTGCAACTACTGAGGTCTAGAGCCTGCACACCACAGCTAGAGAGAAGCCAGAGCCCACGCACTGCAATGAAAACCCTGTGTGCTACAACTAAGACCTGATGCAGCCAAATGCAAAAAAAGAGCCGTTGTTGTTACCTTATGCCAGGCACTGCATTAATCATATGAATAAGATGTGGGTAAATAAGATTTGATCCCTTTTTCAACTCACAGTGAAGTGGGGCTGGCAAACAACTTGAAAAGGCTAAGGGAACACATAACAGATTCAGATTTAAAACACTGTACAGTGACAGAGGAAGCAGTAGCCAACTGGGCCCACAAGTCAGGGATGAGATGGTGCAGAGCCTTGCAAAAAAAGAAAGAATACTTATTTCACAATGGACACAGTGGGGACAGAGAATGCAAGCACAGGAAGCAGCCCGTGTGAATTCATGGAGTCATGAAAGGGTATGTGGCTGTTCAATATGACATTGTGCACAGAGCATGCATAGGTGGGTGGCAGGAAGAGAGGCTGGGAAGGGAAGCAGAGCCAAAGCATGTATGTTGTGTTAAAGGAATCCAGATTGCTACCTGAAGGTATTGGGAGTGACATAATCAGATCTGTGGTTTTGAAAGAGAACTTGTGGAAGCATCAAGAACGACTTCATTGGGCTAAGAGATCCCTGCAATTTGTTTTTTAAAAAAATAACTATATTTGTTTATTTATCTTTGGTTGGGCTGGGTGTTTGTTGCTGGATGGGCTTTTCTCTAGTTGCAGTGAGCAGGGGCTCCTCTCTAGTTGCAGTGCACGTTCTTCTTATTGCAGTGGCTTCTCTTGTGGAGCAGGGACTGTAGGGTACCCAGGCTTTAGTAGTTGTGGGTCCCAGGCTCTAGAACACAGGTTCAATAGGTGGGGAACATGGGCTTATTTGCTCCGAGGCATATGGGATCTTTTCAGATCAGGGATTGAACCTGTGTTTCCCACATTAGTAAGCAGATTCTTTACCACTGAGCCATCAGGGAAGCCCCCTGCAATTTGCTATTATACAGGCCAAGTTCCTTATGGGAAACAAGAATGTTCTGAAGCTGACTTTAGTTAACAACTGGGACCAATGCTGCTAGCTGCCTGCATACTATCTCTATTCCCTCTCATCACCACTGACAGAATTAATATTTTCTTTGGAGTGGCAAGGGGCCAAATTAAAAGTGCTTATCTCCCTCAAAAATCTCATTTGATGCTAAAGCCATAGAACCATAGTTATGCCTGGTAAGATTTAAGGGGAAGTCTACTGAAAGGAGTTTCTGTAAAATCTGTTGTTTTCCTGATTAAAAAATGATCCATGGTGAACACATGCCTTTCTGTACAACCCTGCTCCTTCTTTCTGCCTGAAACATAAACATGATAGCTAGAGATGGAGCCATCATATCATAAACTTCAAGATAAAGCCACACACAAATGATGGTAACATGGAAATACAAAAAGAATCAGGGTCCTTAATGGTTCAGAATCCATGTACAAATCCTTGTGTCTCCTGTCCTTTGAAATCAAAGGCTTTTGCTTTAGTCTCCTAAAGCTCCCTTGAGTCTCAAAAAGCTGTCTCCAGAGTTAATGATTAGGAAATATGAAAATGTAGAAACAAAGAATGTATATTGGGCCAGGAAACTGATAACATTTAGACTATCCATCACATGACAGAATCACCAAATTCCTAGCTTCCTGAAAGACACAGAACATCTGATAAACATTCCTAAGTGGTTTTTACAGGAAGCAGGCCCCCACTAGATGAAAAGTGCTGACTGCGAACATGGAGACCCCAGATCAACTGAAACCAGAAGGCTGATGATGCTCAAAACTTCACCTTGATGCCAACCAAACCAAGAACTGAGCACAAGCTGATGCAGCACCCTGTGGCCCCTCCCTTACACTGTGTTTAGAACCCTTTTCTTGAAAGCCATCAGGAAGTTCAAATTTTTTGAGCATGATCTATCAGTTGTCCTTGTTTGGTACCCTCCAATTAAAAAAAAAAAAAAAAACAACACTGTGCTTCCCTTCACTGGAAACCAGTCAGTAGACTGATTATACTGCATGCAGGAGAGTGGATTCAAGTTTGGTTCAGTAACAGTTCAATCACTTCAAGCCATTGTACCACCTCGAGTTGCCCATCTCCAGATTTCTTTTGACATGTAAAAGTACAATTCTGCTTCATATGGTAACTGTAGTCACATTTCAATTATGTGTAGCAAAAAGTAATACTGACTCAGCAACAAAAGAAAATTTATGACCAAAAAAATCTTAAAAATTAAACAGTAAACAAGCAGAGAAGAGAATCTTGCTCAAGACAGAGAATGGACTAGAGAAGACCCACTAAGCCTTTTGTTGTGGTTTATAGTTCCCAAAGCCTCAATCTTGGTCTTAATCAACCTCATCTTTTATTGACTTTTTAAAAGTTTAAATCCATAGTATAATTCTTCATATTCTACCTCACTTAATTTTTTTTTTTTAACATTTCCTAGGATTGAAGTAGGATTAAGAGTAAACTAGGCTTCAAACTTAAGGATGACCTCTGTTACTACCTAAAAAGCACAACCAAATAAACATCCAGGGTACTTAGAGGGCCCCCGTGGCAACCTAAGCAATCATTTTTCTCTTATACTGCTAGCTAAAAATTCCTATTAAAGGAGGTATAACTAAGATATCTTATTGTGGGGACTTCCCTGGTGGTCCAGTGGTTAAGAATCCACCTTCCAATGCAGGGGACACAGGTTCAACCCCTGGCTGAGGAACTAAGATCCCACATGCCAAGGGGCAATGAAGCCCATAAGCTGCTACTGAATCTGCGTGCCACAACTAGAGAGTCTGTGTGCCGCAACAAAAGATCTCACATGATGCAAGTAAGATCCTGCATGCTGCAACTAAGACTTGATATAGCCAAATAAATTCAAAAAAATATATAGCCAAATAAATTTAAAAAAAATTTTTAAGTAAATAAAAAATATTAAAAATAAATAAATACCTTATTGTCACAAATTACTTTTGGTGAAAGGGCCATGAAGAGCCATAGTTGCTACTTTTTTTCTTTTTTTGTTTTCCATGTAAGAACTGAATGAACATCAGCATTCAGTTCAGTTCAGTCGCTCAGCCATGTCCGACTCTTTGCAACCCGATGAATCGCAGCATGCCAGGCTTCCCTGTCCATCACCATCTCCCAGAGTTCACTCAGACTCACGTCCATCGAGTCAGTGATGCCACCCAGCCATCTCATCCTCTGTCGTCCCCTTCTCCTCCTGCTCCCAATCCCTCCCAGCATCAGAGTCTTTTCCAATAAGTCAACTCTTCGCATGAGGTGGCCAAAGTACTGGAGTTTCAACTTTAGCATCATTCCTTCCAAAGAACACCCAGGGCTGATCTCCTTTAGGATGGACTGGTTGGATCTCCTTGCAGTCCAAGGGACTCCCAAGAGTCCTTCTCCAATACCACATCAATATACAATTTATATTTAAACCTTCTAGATCTACCAAGTGAAGCTTTGGAACCTCAATACACTGGGCAGGTCACATCTTCTCCTCCAGTCAATGTGCACAGTTCCCATTAGCGTTTCTGGGCTTCTAGCCATAAAGGCAGACTACCATGTGGCTCTCACCTATTCAGTTTCCCGGCACATCGCAGGAACTGTTTTGATTATATGTGGGCTAATGCCGACACATTGTGTTGTTTCAACTAAGCAATTCCAAACATTCCCATCTGAAGCCAACCTATATAACCACTCTGGCTGCCAGATGTTCTTGTGAAGAACTGTCTCCTCAGCCTTGTCATAAACCTTGATTAAAGCAAATGAAGGGCATTCTATTTACTTCATCACCCTTATGTGGAACAATGCCCTGGCTATTGATTACAACTGGCCCACAGTTGGAAAGAATCACCATTACTATATGAAAAGTCCTAAAAGCTCAACTGAGCAAGAGCAAATGTGCAATACAATTTAGCTGATTGATTTTAACTAACAGTTAGTCAGCCCGACTTACATGGACAAATCCTTTGTGACACTACCTACATTTATTGTGGTCCAACAATCAGTCATATCACTTCTGGGAGGTTGGTTTTCTCTTGGGTGAGGATGATAAATAATGAAAGAGTCACTTCCATACAATACTGCAAAAAAGCAGAAAAGAAATATATTATGCATAACATATTTTACCTCTCCGCAGCTGCATGCTTGTTTGATTGATCCCAGATGCCAGCAAAGGCAAGGCAAAAAAGCAAAACCACATTGCATGTTTAAACATCTTTTTATTTATACCTGTATAATCAATTCAATAGTCAGGATACACATTTTAAAATAAGATTTGCCATGAATACTCTCAGTCAAGTTCTATCATGGCTCAACCTTTATGATGATTAAATATGAAAAGCCTTATACTGCATCAGAATGGTGGAGTTTTCACAAATGGTATTAAAGAGTGGGGAAACAAAAAAGAATGATCAGTTTTTACACCAAAAGCTGTGCTATCTATAACCTTCCAAATCGGAAACCTTCGAAAATTAGAAAAGCTGACATTAGTGCAGCCTTAACAATACAGGGAAAATGAGATGTTCTGTGGTAAATACAGGGTTTTTAGTGACAGAGGAGGCCTTACAAATAGCTGTGAAAAGAAGAGAAGTGAAAAGCAAAGGAGAAAAGGAAAGATATAAACATCTGAATGCAGAATTCCTAAGAATAGCAAGAAGAGATATGAAAGCCTTCCTCAGTGATCAATGCAAAGAAATAGAGGAAAACAACAGAATGGGAAAGACTAGAGATCTCTTCAAGAAAATTAGAGATACCAAGGGAACATTTCATGCAAAGATGGGCTCGATAAAGGACAGAAATGGTATGGACCTAACAGAAGCAGAAGATATTAAGAAGAGGTGGCAAGATTACACAGAACTGTACAAAAAAGATCTTCATGACCCAGATAATCATGATGGTGTGATCACTCACCTAGAGCTAAACATCCTGGAATGTGAAGTCAAGTGGGCCTTAGGAAGCATCACTATGAACAAAGCTAGTGGAGGTGATGGAATTCCAGTTGAGCTATTCCAAATCCTGAAGGATGATGCTGTGAAAGTGCTGCACTCAATATGCCAGCAAATTTGGAAACTCAGCAGTGGCCACAGGACTGGAAAAGGTCAGTTTTCATTCCAATCCCAAAGAAAGGCAATGCCAAAGAATGCTCAAACTACCACACAATTGCACTCATCTCACACGCTAGTAAAGTAATGCTCAAAATTCTCCAAGCCAGGCTTCAGCAATACGTGAACTGTTAACTTCCAGATGTTCAAGCTGGTTTTAGAAAAGTCAGAGGAACCAGAGATCAAATGCCAACATCCACTGGATCATGGAAAAAGCAAGAGAGTTCCAGAAAAACATCTATTTCTGCTTTATTGACTATGCCAAAGCCTTTGACTGTGTAGATCACAATAAACTGGAAAATTCTGAAAAGATGGGAATACCAAACCACCTGACCTGCCTCTTGAGAAACCTATATGCAGGTCAGGAAGCAACAGTTAGAACGGGACATGGAACAACAGACTGGTTCCAAATAGGAAAAGGAGTACATCAAGGCTGTATATTGTCACCCTGCTTATTTAACTTCTGTGCAGTGTACATCATGAGAAATGCTGGGCTGGAAGAAGCACAAGCTGGAATCAAGATTGCCAGGAGAAATATCAATAACCTCATATATGCAGATGACACCACCCTTATGGCAGAAAGTGAAGAGAAACTAAAAAGCCTCTTGATGAAAGTGAAAGTGGAGAG
>NW_011494942.1:5011883-5047999 GCF_000754665.1 Bison bison bison | reverse complement strand
AGACTTTATTTTTCTGGGCTCCAAAATCACTGCAGATGGTGACTTCAGCCATGAAATTAAAAGACCCTTACTCCTTGGAAGGAAAGTTATGACCAACCTAGATAGCATATTCAAAAGCAGAGACATTACTTTGCCAAAAAGGTCTGTCTAGTCAAGACTATGGTTTTTCCAGTAGTCATGTATGGATGTGAGAGTTGGACTGTGAAGAAAGCTGAGCACCGAAGAACTGATGCTTTTGAACTGTGGTGTTGGAGAAGACTCCTGAGAGTCCTGTGGACTCAAGGAGATCCAACCAGTCCATTCTAAAGGAGATTAGCCCTGGGTGTTCTTTGGAAGGACTGATGCTAAAGCTGAAACTCCAATACTTTGGCCACCTCATGCGAAGAGTTGAAAGAAAGAAAGTGAAAATGAAGTCGCTCAGTCGTGCCCCACTCTTTGCTACCCCATGGATAGTAGCCTGCACCTAGCTCCTCCATCCATGGGATTTTCAAGGCAAGAGTACTGGAGTATGTTGCCATTTCCTTCTCCAGGGAATCTTCCCAACACAGGGATCGAACCGAGGTCTCTCACATTGTAGACAGATGCTTTACCATCTGAGCCACCAGGGAAGTTGACTCATTGCGAAGAGTTGACTCACTGGAAAAGACTCTGATGCTGGGAGGGATTGGGGGCAGGAGGAGAAGGGGACAACAGAGGATGAGGTGGCTGGATGGCATCACTGACTCGATGGATGTGAGTCTCAGTGAACTCTGGGAGTTGGTGATGGACAGGGAGGCCTGGCATGCTGTGATTCATGGGGTCGCAAAGAGTTGGACACTACTGAGAGACTGAACTGAACTGATTCTAGACCTGATGATGAAAACATACAAGTCTGGTGGGGCAGAGACAATGTGTAGTCCTAAAATGCTATGGGAGGCATACAGAAAGGTATCAACTCAAGTATCGATTCTAATTGATTGGTAGTATTTCCCTAGAGCCTTATGTTGAGAAAACTTTGGAGGAAGAATCTAAGATCAGAAAGAAAGAATGCAAGAATGGACTGATAATATCTGCCATGAAGAGTGGTTAGAACATGCATCAAATATACTATCCTACCTATGGCCTGAGTTTCTGCAATCAATTGTTGTTTAAATATAAAAATTACAGTTCACTGTCTCTTACTAAAGCCAAATAAATAATGTTTTAAGAGAATTTGAAGATTCTGGATTTTTTTTTGTTACTATCTCCTATCTGCAGTTGCTAGAGCTTCCCCCTCACCCCCGCCATGGCACCTCTTTCCATACCAGCAGATTCATTTATTACTCTGACAAATGTCCATGGTATCTCCCCCAACATATGACTTTACTTGAAGTAAGAAATAGACAGAAGTTCATTTATCACTTAACCAGAACAGAAACATCTAGAATTTATCAGAATAGAGAATGGGTCCTAAAGGGTGTAGGTAATCCAAATTGGACAATCAGCCCTTTTATTAAATGTTGACTTATATTCTATTTCATATCACCTATGTTTTCATAGTGTGATAGATGAAAATCAGTTGTATTCCAGAGCACACAACAATATTTCATTTATTTCAATAAATATTTATTGGGTATCTAGTCATTCTCAAGCATTATTCTAAGAATTAGACAAAAGTAGAACAGTTATTGTGGTGCACTTTAAAATGAACACAACCTGGTCTCTGTCTTCAAAACCTTATGATTTAGTAGAAGAGATCAAATATTCAACTAATTACATAAGACAATTTAATATGCACAGAATATTCAACTAATTATATAGGACAAATTAATATGCACAAAACAATAATGTGTACAATTTGTAACTATAGCAGAAATTATTAAATTTGAGAAAACTATTACTTTTCAAATTAAGGACTTAGAAATACTCCCAAATCCTTCTCTGAAATAAACAAAATCAATGAATCAGGACTAGAATTACTTGAAAGCTGGCTGCTTATGTCTCATTGGAGGAGACCCAAAGGGATTCTGAGCATATTTTGCATCAAAGAAAACACGAAAGGAGTTTGGAGTTTACATGAAGCATCCATCCTTCCACTCTGCCCTAACAATCCTCCTACCACTCCAGGCATCTAAACCTAAAGTATACTCATCAGCTCAACATTCAAATCAAGACAGTCATCAGCAAGGTCTCCCAGATGGTTACTGTGAGAGGAAATGTCCAAAGTGAGCCAAGAGTATGAATTCAGAGGAAAGACAAGTTTACTAATTCATCAGCAATTCACTGCTGCCTGTTGTATGCAAGACAGCGTATAAGGGACAAGGAATTCAAAGTTTATAGAATTTTAATTTCTGTCATCATATCAAGAGGGATGGTATGGGGAGGGAGGAGGGAGGAGGGTTCGGGATGGGGAACATATGTATACCTGTGGCGGATTCATTTTGATATTTGGCAAAACTAATACAATTATGTAAAGTTTAAAAATAAAATAAAATTAGAGAAAAAAAAAAAAAAAAAGAATCTCTGGTCTGGAAAGGGAAGAAACACTTGTAAAGAAATGAGTGAAATGAATTTGAGCCTTTTCCTGACCATTTTCCCATTCCCCCTATTCCCCACAATAGGTCAACTGCACAATATCATGGAGGGTAGCAGGGGGACTTACAAAGATTTGTGTCAGTGTATCTACAGGTGCCTGAGAAAGTGAGAAATGGGGGATGGGAGGGACCCAAGTGGAAGACAGATCCATCTCAATTCAAGGGAGTGTGCCTGCTGACATCTTAGGGGGCAGGGCACGGGGAGTGGAGGTCTGGAGCTGGAGCTGGCAAAATTGGATGATAAACTGGTTATACTGACTAAAGTAAATTGTTGAGAATAATGAGAACTGAGTTTCTCACTGGCAAATGCATTTATACACATCGTAAAGAAGAGGGTCTAGAAAGAGTACTCTGAAGTGCTGTTCGGACATTAGAGGTTTCCAGGTGCTGCTAGTGGTAAAGAACCTGCCTGCCAATGAAGGAGCTATAAGAGATACAGGTTCAATCGCAGGGTTGGGAAGATCCTCTGGAGGAGAACAGGGCAACCCACTCCAGTATTCTTGCCTGGAGAATTCCATGGACACAAGAGTCCAGTGAGTTACAGTCCATGGGGTTACAAAGAGTCAGACATGACTGAAGCAACTTAACATGTACGCATATGAACTCATGTATATTTTTATGTGTATGTATGTGTATGTGTATGTATATACATATAATGTACATATATTCAAATAAATATAGAAATATTATAAATATGCTTACACTTTCTAGTTTTTTCTGTTGAGAGAGCTGAGAAACGATGGCATCTTACTAGCAATGAATACATCGAGAATTCAGATCTTAGAACCAGAACTTCTTGGCTGGGTAACTGATTCCAGGATTGGGGCAGGGAAAATATAATATAAAGCAGGAACATATTTTGGAGGCAGAAATTAAGAAAGCATTCAAACAACAAGTACATGTCAAAAAGACGCAGGAGCCTTGAATGGAGTTCCTACTGGCCACATCTGGGGCATATTTGAATGTCAGAATTCATAATGTCAAAATTCATAATGTCAAAATTCATAGTAATAGTATGACATAGTATGACAATTCATAGTAATGACAAAACAATGAATAGGAATCCATGAGACTAGGCTGATTAAATTCAAAAATAAATAAATGACAAGAGAAATTTCTTCTGTATACTGGAATGTCAACAAATAAATGTAGACTGTAAGAAAAAATTGACATTTAGCAACCATGATACTGAGCTGTATGCAAGTACTGGTTGTCAATAGAAGGCTTAAAGGTAGTAGAGGTTTGATGACAACAGGATATGGGCATAATCTTAGGGTATCTTCCCCACAAAGTACTGAGATTAGTATTAATATACTTAGGGAGAAGTGATGACTTTACAGTGGAGAAACCTAGAGGCGCCAACATGACCGGCGTCAGCATCCCACACAGTGCGCATGTGCATAGTCGCTTCAGTCGCGTCTGTCTCTTTGAAACCCCATGGACTGTAGACCCCCAAGCTCCTCTGTCCCTGAATTTCTCCAGGCAAGAATCCTGGAGTGGGTGGCCATGCCCTTCCATGCAGATCCCTGAAGAAACAGTCCTCGTCCTTCCTTCACATAGTTTCTCAGGTTTGCTGCTGTCCATCCTAGTAACAACCTGGCCTTACATAAGCTCCCCTCACCCCTGCACCCTACTCCCCTCCAAAATACTGATATACAACTTTCCAAAGGTAAAGTATGGTGGGAGGGAAATTCGTGAAATCACCACCACTTTAAGGAATGGAGTACAAATTAAATATGTAACTGAATTGTAGAAAAAAAAATTAACTACTTCTGCTGCACTCTTGGGGGCCTCCCTAATAGTTCAGTTGGTAAAGAATCTGCCTGCAGTGGAGGAGACCTGTTTGATTTCTGCATTGGGAAGATCTGCTGGAGAAGGGATAGGCTACCTGCTGCAGTATTCTTGGGCTGCCCTTGTGACTCATCTGGTAAAGAATTTCCCACAATGCAGGAGACCTGGGTTCAATCCCTGGGTTGGGAAGATCACCTGGAGAAGGGAAAGGCTATCCACCTCAGTATTCTGGCTGCACTGAAAGTTGGAGGATGGTGACAATAGGAAATTGGAGGATGGTGTTGGAGGGAGGTCCCACCTGGCTTCTGAATGTCACAATTGTAAACACTTAAGAGAACAGAAAGGAAGACTTACGGCTCATATTAAATCATTTGGCAAAACATCATGAGTAAGGATGATGCTCTTTTTCCTGAAACGACTCTCCAAGACAGGAAAAGGATTATGTAGATGATGGAGAAGTAAGAGAGCCAGAAGAAGAGTAGGACATTGGTAGGACTCAAAGAGACGGGGGTCCTGGATACATTTTCCTGAGCTAGTCCAGAGAGGAAGCAAAACCCCAGGTAAGTCTGTGGGTTCAAAAACAGATTTATATCCCATCTTCCCAGGAGAGTCTTAGGGAGGTGGCAAAACCTAAAAGAGCAGTGGCTGCCGGACATGTCTAGGCCAGTGGTTCTCATCCCCAGCTAAACGTTGATTCCATATACTCCATACTGGCTCAGGGGTAAAGAATCTGCCCGCCAATGGAAGAGAAATGGGGTTTGATCCCTGGGTCAGGAAGATCCCTTAGAGAAGGAAATGGCAACCCACTCCAGTAATCTTACCTGGGAAATCCCATGGGCAGAGGAGCCTGGCGGGCTACAGTCCGTAGGGTCTCAGAAGAGTCAGCCACGACTTGGCAACTGAGCATACACGCACACAGAGACCAGCTGGGAACTGTTCCAACACTCAAATTCCTATCCAGGGCATGGTTTTCAAACTTTAACATGTACCAAAATCACCTCCAGCATACTCAAAAAAAAAAAAAAAAATCCAAAACTATCTATTTGGATACTATCCAAAAAGTTCCTAATTCAGTAAATGTGGGATGTACCTAGAATTTCAGTTTCTAATCAGTCGTCAGGTAAGGCTGAATATTGCTGCTTCTGGACTGCACTGTGAGATCCCTTTCCCAGGTACTTGTAGCTTTAAAGCTCCTCAGGTGGTCTTTCTGTTCAAGGGGGGCTGAGAACTGCAAATCTAAGCAGATGGAGCCTCAGGCAATCCCCCAGCCGTTCCTGTTTATTGCAAGAGAGAAACAGAAAGCATTCACAACATGGGTCTAAAAGTTGCACAGCAGTAGTGGAATGATCCCGATTCCAAAGAAAAGAATATACCCGTGAAAATCTGCATCAGTGTCTGATCAAGAACCTGGTGGAAGATAGACAGCTCAGAAGATGCCTCTGCAACCAGATGACATCAAAGTGCAGAAAGCCCAGGATTCCTTTCATACACATTCCCCCTCCACATACACACACAACACACTCACAACCCAGGGAGAGAAAGTAAGGGGTCAGTGGGATTTGCTATTTGGCTGAGAGATTTATATGTTTATCACCTTGGCGGAAACACTCAAAAGAGAAATGACATTAAGACTGAGAAAGAATTTAAAGTTAAAAGTTTATGGTCTGATTTTTTTTTTAAGTGATAATAAGCAAGGTCATTTTTCATGGCTAAAGGGGCCAGAAAGGGTATGAGAAGAGTGGTTCAAGTTTGGAATGCTGACTGAGGTTAATGGACGTGGGAACTGACCAGAGATTGTTAAAAGGATTATCGACCTAAATTGCAGGGCCAGCTGAGATTGGAAACCATACATTTGCAGTGGCATCAATTCACACAGCTGTGTGACTTTTCATCGCTGGTCCTGCCAGCCATCACACAGAAGCAGAAGGAATTGCTTATATTGATTTAAAGTTGGGGGTTTGTATAGCTAAAGGGCAAATCAATGAAAAAAAAAAAACAAAAAACTAAAGCTCTTGAATATGAGTCGTTTAACTATTAACTCTCATTGAAAAAGACAAGCAGTCAATTAGGTTTGAAGAAGGTGGAAACTTGGTAGCACCAGGTGTAATACAATGTACTACCAAAATGGGCAATGTATTCAAACTCAGTACTGCTATGGGGCAAGCACAGAAATCCTGAAGGATAGAGATAGGAAGTTGGGAAAACCAGTTTAAGAACCTAATCAAGCAGCAAGAAAGCAAATTACTTAACCACAATCAACATAAAAATAATTTGAGGGCAAATCTGAATTAAATTTCTTTGAAAAAAGATATTCCTTTCTGAGACAAGAGAATAGCATCTATGGACACCCACAAAAAAAGTTATTTTTGCCAACATTTTTGGGGACTCATTATTCTTGTATGACAAAAAAAGAAAAATCAATTAAAAGAGGTTTCTCAAATCATAATTAAAGAATTCAAACATCAAATTATTTAGTATCTTTGACTTAGTGCCAAATCAGACATTCCCAGAATTGTTACCTGGTGTATTTTTTAGATGCTTGCAATGATAAGCAGTTGTAGTGTGCAAAACCAAAGGGGTAATTGCTTGCATGTTTATCAGCAAGCTACATTTTCCTTTTCTTACCATGAAAAATCCACTGAATTGGCATCAAACCAAAAGTTATTTGTGGTGAGTCTGAGAATGTAGTATATATGTTTGCCAAAATAGCTACATGATTATAATGCTAAATTCAATGGAGCATTTATCTTATGAACTTTAAAAAAGAAGGAGAAATGGCACAATAGTCTCTCCTAGTCCACCCTGAAAAAAAAAAATTCCTTTAAAAGAAAGCTGCTGATCATATTGTATAATTTATTTTAAATTGGAATTGCAGAAATGAGTAAGCAACCCACCGAAATGCCCGGAAGCACTAAATGAAATTCCAGAGAGTGATTGAAAGTGTTGATCCAGATGGCGGTCAGACAGTGTTGGGGAACTCTGCTGTCGGTTTAATTGTGAGTAATGGCTGAACTCTGAGACGTTTGCACATTTGCATCAGATAAGCATCCACAATGTTGAATTCCTTCAAACTTTGTTTGAATGTACCCTGAGTCATTATTTATCTTTTTTTCACTTGTTTTAATTTCTGATCTTTCCATTTCTAAGAAGATATTCAAAAACATATAACCAGTGGCTTTTAAAGCTAGCTTTAAATCTGTAATTTATTCTATCATCAAACTAAATATTAAACATTAAACATTAAAACTAAATATTTTGTACATATCACCAACTATTTACTCAATTTTTTAAATTCCTCTTTTCTGCTGTCTTCTCCACCACTTTCCTCTCCCTCTCTCCTTCTTTTTTCCCTCAATATCTACCCTCAAGCCTGCACAAGAGTTTCAGAGATGACACAGTTTGGTGGGAAGGAAAAAACAAAAATACTTAAATAGAATTATTATAAAATTGTAATAAGAACTATAAAATCTTACTGGGTACCACAAAAATGAATATTGGCAGTGGAAGGATGGAGAAGATAAAAAGTCATGAATTTGCTTCAGAAATTTTGGTTATAGGTGATTTTGAAGACAAGTTGACTTTGGGAATAATGGTCTAAGCAAAAGGACTAAAATATGCATGAAGCCCTAAGGAGAAAAATCCTTGGGTATTTCCAAAAGTGAAAGGAGATAAATGTAGCTGGAGCCCAGTGAAAAGACAGGGGCCAGAATTTAAACTGGAGAAGCAGTTAGGGGCTAGACCACCAGGGGCTGGAGAGATGGGAAGGGGTTTGGATTTTATTCTCAATGCCTTAGGCAGTCACTGAAGTGAGTGAGAAGTGCAGAATAAAACAATCAGATCACATATTTGAAGCTTTTTTTTTTTTTTCCCCCCCAAAATCACTCACTTTGGACTTCGCTGGTGGTCCAGGGGTTAATAATCTGTCTGCCAATGCGGGGACAAGGGTTCAAATCCTAGTCTGGGAAGATCCCACAGGCCACAGAACAATTAAGTCCATGCACCTCAACTACTGAGCCTATGCACCGCAACAAGAGAAATCACTGCAATGAGAAACTTGCAACTCAATGAAGACTAGCCCCTGCTCACCACAACTAGAGAAAGCCTGCACACAGCAACAAAGACACAGCACAGCCAAAATAAATAAATAAACCTTAAAAAAAAATCACTGACTTTTAATAAAGAATGGATAGGAGGAAGA
Source organism: Bison bison bison (assembly GCF_000754665.1). NCBI lineage: Eukaryota > Metazoa > Chordata > Mammalia > Artiodactyla > Bovidae > Bison > Bison bison. Next base: position 5,039,458 of record NW_011494942.1, on the reverse strand, counting down.
CAAAAGTAGTAGCAAGGAGAACAATTAGGGATCAAGGGAAATAGTCTAGATAAGAGATAAGAGTGGCCTGTACTAGGGTGGTGGCAATGGAAAGAGACATCCTGCCCCACTGCAGCCCTTAGTATATCCAATTCTAATTTTACATCAGCAAAATAGCTTCATGTTTTGTCCCTCTTTTTTGCTCACAATCCTTTGTGTGTTGTTAGTCGCTCAGTTGTGTCCAACTCTTAGCAATCCCATGGACTGTAGCCTGCCAGGCTCCTCTGTCCATGGGATTCTCCACTGCAAAGGGCACGGGTTCAATGCCTGATTAGGGAACTTCCTACATGTCACATAGTGTGGCCGTACATAAATAACAGATAAACAAAATAAAATAAAATTTACTAAGCATTATTCCTCTTCTCTATCAATAAGAATATCAGTGCTGATCTATCCAAGGAGTTTTTAGCACTATAACAGTGTTCATCTATATTTCCCAATCAGTTCAAGGAAAGAAAATTAGCATGCCTAGGCATTTATAACCCTCCACTGAATTGAGATTCTTCAGTGACATTAATTATAAGTGAAATTAATGCACACAGTGTGACACAGACTAAAACTTTTCATTTCAGAGTCAAGTTCCTTGTTCATTAATTTATTTGTTGGTTTATAAAGGGCTTAGTCTCATGGCTAGAATATTTTCCTTATTAGAAAGTGAGTAAAATAGATTCTTTATCCTAAATCATCTCTGCAGACAGGCCCAAATTACTTAATAATCCTTTAGTACTCACAGTTGGGCATTTGCTGTCTGCTCTGATTCTTATCACTGGCAAAACCTTCGAGGATAGTTAGCAATTCACAATATAAATTGAATGGCTATGTCAGTAAGAAGGAAAAATATAGGTCAAATGACAGTAATTAGCTAACCTTTTATAAAGGGAAGAAACTTATTTTTCTAAGGTGAAATAAAATAATTTTCCTTGGCTTTATTGAGCAGCAGGAGGGAGGAGCTGAAATCAGTTTGGGCTAAAGGCCAATCAATAACACTCCAGCACTCTACACATGGCTCAAATCCATTTGATAAATCCCCTCTGGGACTAAATCCCTAATTCCAAATTAGGTCTCCAAATAACTATGAATTCTTCAGCTTCTCCTAGCTGATCTGGGTAGATATTTACCCCAGACTCCTCCTTCCATTTTTTGTTTTCTTTTTCTTTTCATGTGTCATTCTTGTGATGAATATTTGAACATCAGCATGGTGCTTACATAACTTTAAGTACCAAGCTTTTCAGAGGGAACTGGGGCAGCCAAGCGGAACATATTATGGCCGGGGAGGGGGGAAGTGCTACCATGTTGATTTACCCAGAGGACTCGCCCTACATGAATGTTGCATAAATTAAATTCCATTCATCATCCTGGTTGTCTTTGTCAAAGCTGTCTCTCCTTTTGTAAACAGCAGCAGGGTTCTGTAGTGCTGGAATACTCAGGAAAGCAGAAGAGAAAGGGCAATATATGCACTTCCACAGGGCATGCAAAAAATCATTTCCTGGTGAGATGACTGAAAAAATAATAATAATTGCACCAGAGAGACTTGTATCATAGCATGAGAAAATGTTTTGCAGAGGGTGGATGAAAGACGTGATGAACATATCTAGCATTATTAAACAGTGGCTCCTGAAACTGACCAGAGAAGGCAATGGCACCCCACTCCAGTACTCTTGCTTGGAAAATCCCATGGATGGAGGAGCCTGGTAGGCTGCAGTCCATGGGATCGAGAAGAGTTGGACACGACTGAGCGACTTCACTTTCACTTTTCACTTTCATGCATTGGAGAAGGAAATGGCAACCGACTCCAGTGTTCTTGCCTGGAGAATCCCAGGGACGGGGGAGCCTGGTGGGCTGCCGTCTATGGGGTCGCACAGAGTCGGACATGACTGAAGTGACATAGCAGCAGCAGCAACCTGAAACTGACATACTAGTTACATACAGTGTTTCTTCAGATAAAACCAAGTGACAAATTTATCCTTGTCAATCTTTCTCTTACCCAGTACTTCATCCGTCTTCAATAGTTCTTGAAATTTGTTCTGTGTAATATCTTATGTTCTATGGTTCCTTTACCCATAGTCAATAAGAATAATTCACTCCCACTGTGACATCAGGTATCCAGCCATAAAAGGAGTCGTTTGAATAACTGCTGGCAACAAATATTAGAACGTCCTTGCTGTTTGCCAGCTAGGAGTTACCCCTGAGCCATTGATTTCCCTGGGTTTAGTATGGGTTTATTTGTGTATCTTCAAATTGCGTCACCAGAAACTGTGCGCTGTGGATTTGTAAAAGATTAGCATTCCTGACAGAGAGGCAATCAATAAGTGAGAAACTTCTGCTGCCTTAAAGGCACAATATCTTGTTGTTTATTCAACATTATTTCTGCTTCTCCCTTACTTATGTTATGAATGGAGAGATTCAAACTGGTTTAAAAAAAAAAAAAACTCTAGATTACATATTAAATATCTAATTCATGAACTCCAATACCTAAAAAGTTCTCTTTTCCTTACTAATTAAGCTTCATGAAATCATAATCATGGATTAATCCTAATTAGAACAGATTTTGTAATTAAGTTTCTTATTTTACCACTCAGGAACAAAGAGAGAATAAGAACTAAGTCAAAGGGAAAATTCCCTTCGAGTATCAATATTTTATAATGAAACTAGAGCATTTTAAATTGTAGAAGATATATTTATGTCCCAATGTAGAGCAACCAAAATCCAACACCAGGGCTGAGAAATATTCTCTTATTGCAAAGAAAAATGGCATTTATAAGAGAATTCTTGTACTTTGATCATCTGCTATAAGATAGTCCTTGAGCATAAAGCACTACCATTGAGTAGTTTGCTACTACAAACTTCTACAGACATGAAAGCACAGAAAAACAACAGGCCCAATACAAAATTTAAGGTTTTTTCAAACAAATTCCTTCCCCTATATGCTCTACCATCCACCCAGGTTCACAAGACACAAAATAAAAGGTCTCTGTCATTTTTATCATCCTCAGGCCCCACATCCTACCTAACAATGAACCTGTTGATTTTATCTCAATACATTTACAATGGTATACATCTCTCACGAAGATAGAGATGATCTAATTGGTTTTACTGAGTCTTCACTTTCCAGCCTACAATCTAGCCTCCACAATACGGTCATATTGATTTTTTTCCAAATGCAAACCTCAAACCATCCTTAAAAACTTTACCCACAGGTGTCTGGGCTCCAAGGTGAGAGGACAGATAACTGCTCAGCAGTCAGTTTCCATAATCAAAGGAGCAACAGCAATGCAACCTAAGAATGCTTCTTCAGCAAATCTTCATACACATTGCCCCTAAGCTCCAGCCATGCCAAGATATTAACCTTTTCCAGAGCACAGAATGGTGTTTAACATGAAAAGACGCTCAGCATTGCGCATTCTTATGTGCTAAGTTTGCGATGGGTCGCTTCAGGCTTATCTGACTCTTTGTGATCCAGTGGACTGTAACATAACCCAACATTTTCCTTCTGTCCATAGGATTTCCAAGACAAGAATACTGGAGTGGGTTGCCATGCCCTCCTCCAGACGATCTTCCTGATCCAGGGATCGAACCCACATGTCCTGCATCTCCTGCATAGCAGGCAGATTCTTTACCCTCTGAGCCACACAAATCAAAACTACAGTGTGGTATCACTTCACACAAGTCAGAAAGTGTTCAGCACGTAGCACTGCGCTGCGCTATGTCTCTTCAGTCATGTCCGACTCTTTGTGACCCCATGGACTATAGCCGGCCAGGCTCCTCTGGCTATGGAATTCTCCAAGAATACTGAAGTGGGTTGTCATTTCCTACTCCAGGGGATGTTACCAACAAAGAATCAAACCCGGGTTTCTTATGTCTCCTGCATTGGTAGGTGGGTCCTTTACCACTAGCACCACCTGGGAAGTCCCACCAGTCAGAATGGCCATCATCAAAAAAAAAAAAAAAATCTACAAACAATAAATGCTGGAGAGGATGTGCAAAAAGGGAACCCTCTTGCACTGTTGGTGGGAATTTAAATTGATATATCACTATGGAGAACAATGTAGAGATTCCTTTAAAAATTAGGAATAAAATGACCATATGACCTGGCAATCCCACTACTGGGCAAATGCCCTGACAAAACCATAATTCAAAAAGACACGTGTACCCCAAAGTTCACTGCAGCACTGGTTACAATATCCAGGTCATGGAAGCAACTTAGATGTCCATTAACAGATGAATGGATAGAGAAGTTGTGGTATACATATACAATGGAATATTACTCAGACATAAAAATGAACAAATTAGAGCCAACTGAACTGACATGGATGAACCTAGAGCTTGTCATATGGAGTGAAGTCAGAAAGAAAAAATATATATATCCTATATAAATGCATATGTATTGAATCTAGAAAAATGGTACTGATGAGCTTCTTTGCAGGGCAAGAATAGAGACACAGAGATAAAGAATGGACTTGTGGACACTGGGGAAAAGAGGGTGGGATGAACTGAGAGAGCAGTATTCAAATATATATAATACCATGCGACAAACAGATAGCTAGTGGGAAGTTGCTGTAAAATACAGGGAATCCAGCCTGGCGCCCTGTGACAACCTAGAAGGGTAGGAGGGGGGTGGGTGGGAAGGAGGCTCAAGCGGGGAAGGTGCACATGTATATTTATGGTTGATTCATGTTATTGTACGGCAGAAACCAACACAATATTGTAAAGCAATTATCTTCCAATTAAACATTAAAAAAAATAAAGGTATTTCATAGTCTTTGCTTCTAAAGGAACTCTCTACACATTTACTTTATTTTTTTTAAGGTATTCCTATTTTTATCTATCTATTTATTTATTTATTTATTTTGGCCTTTTGTGGCTTCACCAAGGTTGGGTTACCTGATCCTAAGTGCTAGGATTTTAGGTCCTTAGGTTAAGACTCTTGTGTTTGAGCTATTATCAGCCCTTCTTATCCTCTACAAAAGAGTTACTGTCCAGATGTACAGCTATATGTGTACATATATGTGTATGTTACACTGGACTATTAAGTGTTTATGAAGTCTTCCGCGGTATCTCAAGTGTTAAAGGAATCCACTTGCACTGACGAAGACCTCAGTTCAATCCCTGGGTTGGGAAGATTCTTTGGAGACAGGAATGGCAACCCACTCCAGTATTCTTGCCTGGAGAATCCCATGGACAAAGGAGCCTGATGGGCTACAGTCCATGGGGTAGCAAAGAGTTGAACATAACTGAGCAACTAACACACACACACATACATTCATATATCTTCTCAATTTTTCAATGAAAAGTTTGGAGTGTCTACTATTATATGCCAATACATATAACTCTAGTACATAAAGGGCATTCAGTAGACACTCAATGGTTGTCCTGAGATAAAAACATTATTTTCATGAGGCCCTTTGTCTTCTTTAGAAAAAAAGAAGGGATTGATAGTATTTTTTATCATTGTTTTGTTGTTGTTTTGATCTTTTTTTTTTAATCTTAAGTGTCCAGCACAATGCCTGGCACACACTAGGTGTCATGTAAAAGTTTTTTGACTAAATGAGTGAATCCCTAGAAAACTCTTCCCATATTTCTACTAGGGAAACTCCAACTCATGTTTCCTTCTTTGAGGAAGCCCTACTCAGGACCCCCAGACAATTTTATTAGCCTCTCCTTTACGCTCCCAGAGAAAATATGCATACCTCTCCAAGAGTACTTAACAGCATTTTAAAATCTTTTTTGGAGTATCTTCTTTTTTCACTGGAATATGAGCTCTCTATATCATGTGTCTTGTTGACCCAGCATAAATAATAGATAAATGTAAGAGCTATAATAAAATACAGTATCTGAAAGTGTACAAGAAAGGCCCATTAATTAATTCTGAATGGAACGACAGAAGGTTAGGTTTTTGGAGGAAATGGTATTGGGAGTTGAAAGATGAATAAAATTTCAGGGCTATATAACAGTGATAGGAAAATGGCAGTCTAAGTAGAAGAGAGCATAAAAAAGAAGGTATAACTGTCCATGTATGTAAGTGGCTGGGCCACAGGAGAATGAAGAACTAGGAGATGGTTCAGGGGGAGTTCAAGAAAAGAGCCTGGAGGCAGCTTGTAAGAGGCTAATGCCATGCTGGGAATTGCCATGTGTGAGATGCGACTGTCACTGAGAAACACAGTGTACCACAGAGCATCAGAATATGATGAACGCAGAAAGCCATCACTGGGCTTGGTACATAGAATGTGGGAACTTTTAGGAGACTTTCTGCTGATACTGGAAGACAGGAGTTTCCCAATGAGTGGAAATAAAACGCTAGATCATTCAACAATTAAAGAAGATAAAAAGACAAGGACAATAATTCAAAGTTGATGAAGGGGAACATGTGAGGAGGTCTGATAAAAGGAGACTAATTAATGGAGGCACTATCAAGAAACAGATGAAAAGGACACTACAGGTAGAAGGGCAGACCTTTAAAAGGAAGAAAGATATTCCTCCCTTAGGGATAAAACTGGAACATGTGTATACCTGTGGCGGATTCATGTTGATACATGGCAAAACCAATACAATATTGTAAAGTTAAAAAAGAAAAAAAAAACTGATAACCTTAAAATAGCCAACATATTACACTTCTTTAGAATCTATTAGAATGCACCTGGTAAGGGTAAATTTTAACCTCAAAAAGTATTTAATTGTACTTTATCAAATGGACAGGGACTATATTATTTAGAAGGGTAATGATCTAAGTAGTTTTAGCTGAGAGGAGCTTCCCAGGTGGCTCAGCAGTAAAGAATCTGCCCGCCAAGCAGTAGACATGGGTTCGATCCCTGGGATGGAAAGATCCCCTGGAGAAGGAAATGGCAACCTACTCAGTATTACTGCCTGGGAAATCTCATGGACTGAGGAACCCGGAGGGCTACAGTCCATAGAGCCACAGTCGGACAGCCTTAAATACCAAATAAGTATTAGCTGAGAGATGGTCCCTTAATTTTCTTGTAATTCTAAATGTCTTTGTCTATAAAGTCGCTTCTAAATCACTGCTCTTGATCATTTCCAGTGTCAGAGATGACAGCAAGTTTGTTCTTTCCCATATACTGTAATGGAGAATGCTGATAGATGTATTGGGTTTTATGTCTCTAAAAAGATCTTCCATAGAGTGAAAAGTATCACAGTTAAATAACAGCAAACAAATATTGATTCCTTGCTACTATTTATTTTTTATTCTCCAAAATTCAATGGCTGAACAGACTATGTTGGAAAACTATTAAATGAAGTTGCCATATTTTAATTAAAACTTGATTTCAAGGCAATGTATATTTTTCTTATTCCTTTAAGAAATCATGGAGAATAGTGTAGAGATTCCTTAAAACACTGGAAATAGAATTGCCATACAACCCAGCAATCCCACTGCTGGGCATACACACCAAGGAAACCAGAACTGAAAGAGACATGTGTACCCCAGTGTTCATCGCAGCACTGTTTACAATAGCCAGGACATGGAAGCAACCTAGATGTCCATCAGCAGATGAATGGATAAGAAAGCTGTGATACATATACACAATGGAGTATTACTCAGCTATTAAAAAGAATGCATTTGAATCAGTTCTAATGAGGTGGATGAAACTGGAGCCTATTATACAGAGTGAAGTAAGTCAGAAAGAAAAACACCAATACAGTATATCAACGCATATATATGGAATTTAGAAAGATGGTAATGATGACCCTATATACGAGACAGCAAGAGAGACACAGATGTTAAAGAACAGACTTTTGGACTCTGTGGGAGAAGGCGAGGGTGGGATGATTTAAGAGAATAGCATTGAAACACGTATATTATCGTATGTGAAATAGATCGCCAGTCCAGGTTCGATGCATGAGACAGGGTGCTCAGGGCTGGTGCACTGGGATGACCCTGAGGGATGGGATGGAGAGGGAGGTGGGAGGGAGGGTCAGGATGGGGAACACATGTACACCCATGGCTGATTCATATCAATGTATGGCAAAAACCACTACAATATTGCAAAGTAATTAGCCTCCAATCAAAATAAATTAATTTTTAAAAAAAATCAGCACAACAGTGGTTCCCACACACAGATCGTTCCATACTCTTAAACTGTTGCCACATGCAACAACAAAAAATGAAACTCTTATAAAGTGTATGGCAAAGCATTAAGTTAATTGAGTTTCTCTTAACATAGTAACAAAGTTATTTTTTTTCATTATTAGAACACTGAATCAGTTACTTTATATAATCTGCTGAATAATTACCATGAGGTCGCAAAGAGACGGACATGACTGAGTGACTAACACTTTCAGGTATAGTAACATCTTAGATTACAAGAAAATTTCAATTAACCCTTAAACTGTACCATAAACATCACTGAGTAATTTTTCTTTCCTTTTACTTTCCAAAATAAATCTATCACTATAATCTATTATAAAAATTGTCTCAAATGATAAGTAATGCACTTACCAGCATATTAAGCCTAATTTGAATTATCTCTAGTTGTGGTTTTTTCTCATCTTAAATCATCCAACCTCCAAACTCTAATTTGTTTGTTTGCTTTTGGCTGTAGTAGATACAGACACAGTTTTTAATGATCCATCCCATATGTTTGTTAAGGTTAATTTTTCTTTGGCAGGAGTCTTTTTTTTTTTTTTTAACCTACATCAGGCAAGAAAAATTAGGTTGACCTAATTGTTTTTTGGAGCATGGGATTTTCTCAGCCATATTTGCAATGTTTCCTTTTAAATTCTGGTGTTCTCCCCACTCTTATTACCTTCTGTAAGGTGCTGGCCTTGCTGGGTTTTAATACTACTGTGCCAAGCTTATCTTCCCATCTTGATTGATTAGAGATTGATGGCATAGTATAAGTTTGCAGCAATATCCAAATATTACTGCTATATCTCTTAAACATCATCCCCCAAAAGTGTCCATGGACAATCTGTTTACCTTCTCACTCCACCAGCTTCTGTTGTTATTAGAAGAAGGCATTGCCAGGTCTTGGCTCTCAAGAAATCAGATACCCCTCTTGAACAGTTCATAAGAAGGAAAGTACTGAGGGCTCAATAAAACTAACACCCTTATCATTCTCTTAGCCATTTATCTAGTCAACTCTCCCACTAGCATTTAAACAAATAATTTAACTAAAATAAAAGAGAAAAAACCTTTCTTTCGTATATTGTAAATCTATCTGCCAGCATAAACTTATTTTCTAATTTAAGCTGATTTGTAGAATATTTGAAAGATAATATGTACCAAGTCTCCTGTAGATTGGAAAAATATTTTAAGGATTATTTTACTATGTGATAGAACAGGGAATCTATTTTAGAAAATAAAATTAATCTTGTGAGCACTACATTTTGTCTCTAGTGCTGTCTCAGGATGCACTGTACAAAATAGAATGGATTTTCACTGCCACCTAATATGCTAGGACAGGCTTCCCTGGTGGCTCAGACGGTAAAGAATCTACCCACAATGCAGGAGACCTGGGTTCGATCCTTGGGTTGGGAAGATCCCTGGAGGAGGAAACAGCAAACTACTCCAGTATTCTTGCCTGGAGAATTACATGGACAGAGAATCCTGGTGGGCTCACAAAGAGTCAGACATGACTGAGTGACTAACACAATATGCTAAGATGGTAATAGTTTTAACTTGTTTTTTTAGAAGTAAAGGTGGTAATAAACGCTTGTCTATGTAGATACAGTGTAAAAATGCAACAAGGATACAAAATATCTAATCCAAGAAATGAACAGGAATGATAATATATTCTACTGTGAATTAGGACTTTTAATACATTCATGCTTACCATTATGCATCAGTCATTCTTTATCAGAAACAAGTTCTATTTATACTCATCTTCATTTATGGGTTTCAGACTTGTTCATGTAAAGTTTGATGCTTATATCTTAGTACTTTAGTTTGAACAAACAGAATAAGATGGAATAGATATGTTTTTCCTTTTGTTATATTAGTTTGAGAGGTTTTTTTCTTTCTTAAAAATCAATGAGATGTGTAGTTTCAAAAAGGGGAGTTTAAAACATTTTCACTTCTCAAAGAATCACCCCAAAATAATGGGGATAACATGAAACATAAAACCAATTCCATCATCAATGCAAATGAGACCATGTGAAAAACAAACTATTCATATAAATGTGGAAATATTAATAGATTAAATCAATGGCTTAACAAGTAGGAAAAGAGTCAAACCTAAGCAACTATGAAAGGTGGAAACCAACGAAAAGTCAGGTGATAGAAGAAGCACTTAGATCTGCAGCCCAAATGTAGAATTTTTAGAAGATTAGCAAGAGACCAAGGGTTTGTTATGTGGGCAGTTTACCAAGAGTAGCCCCGAGCTCCAGGCATGGAGAAGGCCAGAGTCAGAGGCCGTACCAAAAACAGTGGTTAAGTCTAAAACTCAACCACTGAGTCACACCCCAAACCCATCCCACCTGGTTCCAGAATAGAAGCAGCTAGATTGATATCTCCAAGCCAAAGACTGCAGGTCCTTTGCTAGAGAAACTAGAGATGAAGCCCTACAAGTACTAACATGTATGATCTCCTAATGACAAAGTTAACCAGCCATCTGACTACCCAAGACTTATTGTGGAAACCATTTTGAAATATATAGAAATATGGAATCACTATGTTGTGTACCAGGAACTACCATAGTGTTGTAGGTCAATTATTCCTCAAAAACAAAGTCATAGAAAAAGAGATCAAATTTGTGGTTACTAGAGGTGCAGGGTTTGGGGAGGGGGGACTGGATAAAGGTAGTCAAAAATTTCATGTGTTTTCATGTTTCCTAGATATTTTAATGAGAAATTTAAAAACTATGGCAAGATGTTTGTCTTCTGCTATGTGACAAGAAAAAAGTTTTTATTGTTGAGAGTCTATAGCACAGTTTACCATTTAATTGTAAACTCTAGTAATATTTCATGGCTACTAAATTTGTTTATCAAAATATAACCCACAAATAGTACTATCAAATTATTTTAACAAGAGTACCAAACTAAGTCAAAGGGAAAAGGAAAGTTACCTATGCAAAAATTATTTCAAGACAGCTCACATATGCAACCATAAAAACTCAAATTAAAATACTAGAAGAAGAAATATAAAACTATGTCTTTCAATTTTGAGAAAGGCAAATATTTCTTAGGTAATAGTGTGGAAGCATTAGTGATGAAAGAAAAAATTGATGAATCTTACTAATTAAAATTAAAAACTTGTTTTCAAACAAAATAAAACAACCCTATTAAGAAAATAAATAGGCAAATCACACACTAAGGTGATAATATTCACAACTCATGTAATTGATGAAAGATTTTAATTCTGAATATATAAATAACTTGTACAATTCAATGACAAAACGATAGGCAACTCAATTTAAAAATAGGCAAATGTATTCCTAAAAGAAGACTGCTGAGTCTATTTCTCCACTGCTGCCCTGTAAATAAATTCTTCAGAACCATTTTTCTAGATTCCATATATATGCATTAAAATACAGTAATATCTTTGTCTTTCTGACTTACTTTACCCTGCATAATAGGCTCGAGGTTCATCTACCTCATTAGAAGTGACTCAAATGTGTTCCTTTTTATGGCTAACTAATATTCCATTGTGTATATGTACCAAAATTTTTTATCCATTCATCTGTTGATGCACATCTAGGTTGCTTCTGCCTGGAGAAACAGACATAGAGAATAGATTTATGGACATGGGGAGAAGTGGGGAGAGGGGAGGAGAGGGTGAGATGTATGGAAAGAGTAACACGGAAACTTACATTACCATATGTAAAATAGATAGCCAAAAAGAATTTTCTGTATGTCTCAGGAAACTCAAACAGGGGCTCTGTATTAACCTAGAGGGATGGGATGGGGAGGGAGATGGGAGCAAAGTTCCAAAGGGAGGGCATATATGTATACCTATGGCTGATTCATGTTGAGGTTTGACAGAAAACAGCAAAATTATGTAAAGCAATTATCCTTCAATTGAAAAATAAATAAATTTTGTTAAAAGTAACAACAACAACAACAACAAAAAACCCATTGAGGATACACTGGATCTTAGTAGATCCTGGGAATCTCTATTTTGCAAAAGCTGCTTCCAGTCTCTATGAGGTCTGGCCAAGTGAAGGAATCTCTACTCTGTCACCTTATTTCAACTCGGATTTTGTCTAATCCCAGCCCTTTCACAACCAAATGTTTCTGTAAGGAAAAAAAAAATACAAAGTCTAATAAGTACATTAAAAAGTGCTCAATATTACCAGTCATCAGGGAAAAGCAAATTAAAACCAAAACGAGAAATAACAAACCACTACACAACCACTGAAACAGTTAAAAATGAAAAAGAATGAATACAAATACTATTAATGATGTGGCTGTTGTTCAGTAGCTCAGTTGTCTGACTCTTTGAAACAACATGCTCTGCAGCACATCAGACTTCCCTGTACTTCACTATGTCCTAGTTCATTTCAGTTCAGTCACTCAGTCAAGTCCGACTCTTTGTGACCCCACGGACTGCAGCATGCCAGGCTTCCCTGTCCATCGCCAACTCCTGGAGCTTACTCAAACTCAGGTCCATCAAATAGGTGATGCCATCCAACCATCTCATCCTCTGTCATCCACTTCTCCTCCCACCTTCAATCTTTCACAGAATCAGGGTCTTTTCAAATGAGTCAGTTCTTCGTCAGGTGGACAAAGTATTGGAGCTCCAGCTTCAGCACCAGTCCTTCCAATGGATATCCGGGACTGATCTCCTTTAGGATTGACTGGTTTGATCTCCTTGCAGTCCAAGGGACTCTAAAGAGTCTTTTCCAACACCACAGTTCAAAAGCATCAATTCTTCAGTATTCAGCTTTCTTTATGGTCCAACTCTCACATTCATACATGACTACTAGAAACACCATAGCTTTGACTAGATGGACCTTTGTTGGCAAAGTAATGTCTCTGCTTTTTAATATGCTGTCTGGGTTGGTCATAGCTTTTCTTCCAAGGAGCAAGCATCTTTTTATTTCATGGCTGCAGTCACCATCTGTAGTGATTTTGGAGCCCCCAAAAATAAAGTCTCTCACTGTTTCCCCATCTATTTGCCATGAAGTGGTGGAACCAGATGCCGTGATCTTAGTTTTCTGAATGTGAAGTTTTAAGCCAACTTTTTCACTCTCCTCTTTCACTTTCATCAAGAGGCTCTTTAGTTCTTCTTCGCTTTCTGCCATAAGGGTGGTGTCATCTGCATATCTGAGGTTATTGATATTTCTCCCAGCAATCTTGATTCCAGCTTATACTTCATCCAGCCTGGCGTTTTGCATGATGTACTTTTCACAGAAGTTAAATAAGCAGGGTGACAATATATAGCCTTGACACATTCCTTTCCTGATTTGGAACCAGTCTGTTGTTCCATGTCCAGTTCTAACTGTTGCTTCCTGACCTGCATACAGATTTCTCAGGAGGCAGGTCAGGTGGTTTGGTATTCCCATCTCTTGAATAATTCTCCACAGTTTGTTGTGATCCGCACAGTCAAAGGCTTTGGCATAGTCAATAAAGCAGAAGTAGATGTTTTTCTGGAACTCTCTTGCTTTTTCGATGATCCAACAGATGTTGGCAATTCTATCTCTGGATCCTCTGCCTTTTCTAAAACCATCTTGAACATCTGGAAGTTCACAGTTCACGTACTGTTGAAGCCTGGCTTGAAGAATGTTGAGCATTACCTTGCTAACGTGTGAGATAAATGAAATTGTCTGGTAGTTTGAACATTCTGTGGCATTGCCCTTCTTTGGGGTTTGAATGAAAATGCAAAGGAGAAGCCCCAGCAAGACGGTGGGAGGGGTGAAATGGCATTTAGGATTAAATCCCATACCTGCCAGAGATGTTTGGAGGGCTCAAACAAAACCTTGTGCGCACCAGGAAACCCCACAGAGACTGAGTTAGAGTGTCTCCTGTGGAGGTATGGGTCAGTAGTGGCCTGCCTCAGGGGCAGGGTCTCTGGGTGCAACAGACCTGAGCATGGCATAAGCCCTCTTGGAGGAGGTCGCAATTAACCCCACCATAGAGCCACCAGAACTTACACTTACACTTATGTCCTAGAGTTTGCTCAAATTTATGTCCATTGAGTCAATGATGTCATCCAACCATCTCATCCTCTGTCACCCCTTCTTCTCCTGCCCTCAATCTTTCCCAGCATCAGGGTCTTTTCCAGTGAGTCAGCTCTTCACATCAGGTGGCCAAAGTATTGGAGCTTCAGCTTCAACATTAGTCCTTCCAATGAATATTCAGTGTTGATTTCCTTTAGGATTGACTAGTTTGAGCTCCATGCTATCCAAGGAATTATCAAGGGTCTTCTCCAGCACTAGACTTCAAAAGCAACAGTTCTTCGGTGCTCAGCCTTCTTTATGGTCCACCTCCCACTATCGTACATGACTACTGGAAAAAATCACAGCATTGACTATATGGACCTATGTTGGCCAAATGATGTCTCGACTTTTTAATACACTGTCTGCATTTCTCAAAATGTGGACCTTGTAGTATTCTCCTACCTTGCTAGTGGAAATTTAAATGGTCCAATTCCATTCACTCTATGATCCAACAGTTCCACTCATAGATATTTATCCAAGAGAAATGAAAACATATGTCTTCAAAAAGACTTGTGTACAAATGTTTATTGCGATTTTAGTCATAATAACCACAAACTGGAAACATATCAGTGTCCAACACCAGGAAAACAGATAAATAAACTGTATATTTTTTCTATGGTATACTTCTCAGTGACTTCCCTGGTGGTTCAGCAGTAAAGAATCTGCCGCAATTCAGGAGACTCTAGAGACACATGTTCAATTCCTGGGTCAGGAAGATTCGCTGAAGGAGGGGATGGCAACCCACTCCAATACTCTTGCCTGGAGAATTCCAAGGACAGGGGAGCCTGGCAGGCTACAGTCCATAGGATCACAAAGAGTAGGACATGACTGAAGTGACTTAGCCCGCATGCACACATGCATACTTCTCAGCAATAAAAAGGAACATGGCTGCATCTCAAAAACATTATGCTAAAGAAAATGAGCCAGATATAAAGAGTGTGTGCAATCTGATTCCATTTAAATAAAGTACTAGATTAGGTAAAACTGATTAATTAGTGATCACTTGGTACATGTGTGTGAAGGGGGTTATTTCATGGAAAGGGGCAATAAGTCCACTGTCTAGGGTGGTGGAAATAGTCTATATCTACATAAAAATGCTGGTGACACAGACATATTCATTTTTCAGTATTAATGGAACTGTGCAATTAAACTTGTGCCTTTTACTCTATGTAGATGATTTCAATATACTTATCATATGGATGCAATGGCTGCATTCCCTGGTGGCTCAGATGATAAAGAATCTCTCTGCAGTGTGAGAGACCTGAGTTCAATCCCTGGGTTGGGAAGGTTCCCTGGAGGAGGGCATGGCAACCCACTCCAATATTCTTGCCTGGAGAATCCCCATGGACAGAGGAGCATGGTGGGCTGCAGTCCATGGGGTCACAAAGAGTCAGACATGGCTGAGTGACTATGCACACAGCACATGGAGGCGATAGAAAGCCCAGGATTCCATATTAGATTTATAAGACATTTTTCCTCAAATTATCACATCATTGGGTAACATAGCATAGAGTCCAAATGACATATTCTAAAAACCCACCCAAAGTAGATTTTGATACCACTACATCAGGAGTGCCAGCTTTATGACGATTCCACTACTGCTTATGAGGAATTCTACTGCAGATGGAAGTTAAAAACTGAAAACTGCTGTGCTGTGCCTAGTCACTCAGTCATGTCCGACTCTTTGAGATCCCATGAACTGTAACCCACTAGGCTCCTCTGTCCATGGGATTCTCTAGGCAAGAATACTGGAATGGTTTGCCATCCCCTTCTCCAGTGGATACTCTCAATCAAAAATGGCAGAACAGAATCTTTAGTTCCTCCCTGAAGTACAAAAATAACAGTATCTGATACACATGCTTGAATTGTTTTACAGACACTAAAGCCCCCACTGAATGCAGAAAGTTAACTACATGATGACAGTGAGCACATATCCCTCAGACTGGCTGGAGCATGAGGGTAACTTTAACCCCTGTGATACTGCCATTCGACCTTACCATCAACAGATCAGAGAACTGTGCCTGAGTTGACCATGAACCCTGAAACTCCACTCCCGCATCTTGCCTTAAAAATTCTTCCCTGAGTATCCAAAGCTGGCGCTCTGTGACAAACTAGAGGGATGGAGTGGGGAGTAAGATGGCAGGGGGGTTCAAGATGGAGGGGACACATGTATACTTATGGCTAATTCATATTGATGTATAGCAAAAAACCATCACAATATTGTAAAGTAATTATCCTCCAATTAAAATAAGTAAATAAGATTTTTAAAATCTTCCCTGAAACCTACTGGGGGCCTTTTGAGCATAAACTGTCCCATTCTCTTGCTTGACCCTCTCAATAAATCTTTATCCACTCCAAACTCCCATGTTTCAGTTTGTTTGGCCTGACTGTGCAAGGGGGACAGTAACTTGGATTTGAACAACAGATAGAGATTCTTAGGTTCTGTTGAGCACAGCTGAAGTGTTATATATTTCTAGCTAATCAGTATGTCTTGAATATCACTCATTTCATCAATACAAAATAAAATATAACTTCACGTATGCTAATTTATAAATACCCTAGAGCTGACCTCAAGTAAAAATAGTTGAAGTTTAGTAACCTTGTGAGTTTTAGAGTCTAGTAAGAGTAGTGGTTCTCAACCATGCCATATGCTCAAATCATCTCTGGAGAGTTTTTAAATCCCAAAGCCTAGGTCACAATCCAGGCCAGTAAAATCAGAGTTTCTAGGGGTGGGATCCAGTCAATAGTATTTTTCAAACCTCCCTAGGTGATTCCAATTTATAGACAAAGAGAAGCACTGGATTAGTCCATGGACTTCTCCAGGCCAGAATGCTGGGGTAGACTTTCCATTCTTCAGGGGATCTTCCCAACCCAGGGATCGAACCCAGGTCTCCCACATTGCAGAGGGATTCTTTACCATTTGAGTCACAAGGGAAGCCCTAAAACCTTCCAATCAAGCCTAATTTCACTGGATATTATTGAATAGGTGTTTTAAATGCTGTTTACGTTTAATGGATAAGTAATACACATTATACAGCATACTGTTGAAGTTTAAATGTTTTTAAGTAAATACATAACATGAAACACATCCCATTTCCTCAATGGTAGAACAGAAACAACAGAACTATAGATACCAACTAGGTCTACGGCCATACCACCCTGAACACGCCTGATCTCGTCTGATCTCAGAAGCTAAGCAGGGTCGGGCCTGGTTAGTATTCGGATTGAAGATACCAACTAGAACAGACTAGTAATAACCACCACCAGCACCTGGCACCAGGAAGGGAATGTGGCCATTTTTGAATAATGGATCTAGAGAAGGGAATGGCTAAATACATTTGTATACAGATGACTAAGACTCTGCACTGAAAATTTGGTTTTTGAGCAATTACATCCTGAGATTGCCTGTAAATAGTAATACATGCCCTGATTCAAAGAAGTGACTATCTCAGCCAGACCACATTAAAGTCAAAGCAGCAAGGTATGTACAATTAGTTAAGAATAGGATGACAAGAGAAGAAAACCTGAAACAGACCAGAGCATTGATAATTCCCTTAGCCCAGCAGGCCAAAGATTTTACTAGTTCCTGATGAGATATCAGAAGATATTTTCAGAACATTACTGCAAGTTACTTGTATTTGTGGTATATAAATAAATTTATGTAAATTGCTGAGTAAAGTGTATATATGAAACGAGTCGCCAGTCCAGGTTCGATGCACAATACTGGATGCTTGGGGCTGGTGTACTGGGATGACCCAGAGGGATGGTATGGGGAGGGAGGAGGGAGGAGGGTTCAGGATGGGGAACACATGTATACCTGTGGCAGATTCATTTCGATATATGGCAAAACCAATACAATATTGTAAAGTTAAAAAATAAAATAAAATCAAGATTAAAAAAAAGTGTATATTTTCATATGATTTGGTGATAGTGCGGATTTCTCTTGTAATCTTTATTTTTTAAACAGTCTGATATATCACAAACTTGGCCTAATCCTAATCAGTTTCCCCATCTTAAAAGATTCTCTTCTTGAATGGATACATATACATGTATGACTGAGTCCCTTTGCTGTCCACCTGAAACTATCACGCATTGTTAATCAACTATATTCAAATATAAGATAAAAAGCTGAAAAAAATTATCCTTTAACGAATGTGAACCCAGACCTCCAATGCCCTATAAATATTTCTCTTCTGACTCCCCACTTCAGAGTCACTGCTAAGGCTTGTCAAGGTGATATTCATTCCAACTGTAGTTATTTCTAAAAAATTTATCTTTAAGAAATTTTATAAAGATACTTTGGTGAGATCAACAGCAACATCATAAAGAATATCTAATCAAGGCTAATGCCTGCTTTGGAATGCCATTTACTACATGAACTCAGTAAATGTATATTGATAATGTTTAAGTAAAAACAAATTTAGCAACATAAAATTCCAATCGAATATTGCAAAATATTTTTTCCCATCCCATTTGTTAATCAAAAACAGCCTGAGAGGATTTGAGGAGGAAAAAAACGCCCAATCGCATCCCCAAAGAGTTCCTTCGTTAGAATCACATCACCTAATGCTTATTAGAGATTTACATCCAAATGCTATATTCAATCACAGTATTCTGTTCATTATTTCCCTCCCTCTGCAAATATCACCTTGAAATCATCTATCCAAATGTCATATACATGACATTTCTATCAAGTCTTTGAGGAACCCTTCCAACTTTCTCTTTATAATTAATTACTCCCTTCTCTCAGCTATGTCTTTTGTGTTTACCACACAGTAATATTTGTTTTCATTTCTTTCTCCATTTGCTTTGATCTATTTGAGGGCAGGATCCACAGTAGTTATATCCCTTTAGGGCTCATCATTGCAGAGTCTAAATTAAAATAATAATAATAATAATAAGTATTTTTTCAAATATTTAACCAGGTTTTTGGTCCTGTGATTATTTTACTTAATTTCAAACTTTACTTATAATACTTACTTATTATTATATTACTTATTATAATTATTACTTGCTTATTATATTATTATAATTATTACTTAATATATTATTATATTATATTACTTATTATATTATTACTTACTTATTATAATACTTACTTATTATTATATTACTTATAATAATACTTATTATTAACAAATGACACCTGAGTACTATAATACTTCTGCATGAGAAAAAGGTCCACTAAGATTGAGAAACACACTTATCAGCTGGTTGGAACAGAAATCCCAGCTAGAACAAGGGCAACTAAAATAGAAACTAGAAAGGCGCCAAAGGTGAGAGTTGACTATTCGGGATTGTTCTGGGGAATGAGAATTTTATAGAAGTTCTGTAGTTTTTGCATCCTTTCTAGGGAAATTTCAAAATAATTTATTTTTGTATGCTTAAGCATTTCAGTCAAAAAAATAGCTAATATGTAAGATTCTATCAGGTTCAAAAGAGCAGGATTTGTGTGTGTGTGTATTTTCTTGCAGAAAATAAAAATCTATATTGTCAAGTCACATCCTGCATTGTTATTTTGCCTGAATTTCTTCAGAAATATATTCTAGTAACTATATTCCCTGTTTACAAACAGAAAACTTTCTAATGTTGCATTCTTCAGTGAAAAAAAAAAACAAACTTGTTTTCTCTCTTTTAATGGATCTGAAAAGTAAATGACATATTGAGGTCACTAGGAAAATGAACGTCAAGATTGACATGAGTCAAGATTTACCTAACAAGCCTTCCTTCACCTGCAGTTAACGAGTGGTTACATGGTATAGAAGAAAGACATTAGCTTTAGTATCCAAGATCCTGAGATCTAATTAGAAGCTTGCAAATTTATCTGGGCAACAATGGACATTATTTCATGTCTCTGGGTCTCAGTTTCTTCTTTCATTAAATATAATAGTCCCTCTTTTATAGAATTTTCTTGAGAAATACATAAGTGAAAAAGTAAATAGTAGGCAATGAAAATATTTAAGTTGAACTGGAAATGTATTCATAGCAACTCTGTAAATCAGTTAGGTAAATAAGAATTTCAGTCACCTATATCATCATTCTATAGATGGGATCATGGAGTTCTGGGTTCAGAACCATGAATTGAAAGAAAAACTCTTGGGGAGCATAACTGAGGCAGTGTAAGATTTGCCAGGACAATGCAGACAATAAACCACCCCTGAGACCATAGAAGTGTTTCCATATCCACAAGTGGTCCAGATCTCTGTTTTATGTCTCTTTTGAAAGAAGGCAAAATGTTTTTTCTCTATTTAGTTCTCACAAAAGAAGTGGGCAGAAATGTTAGCTGTGTGACTTTAATGAATATCATATGAACTAGTTTCCTTACACATTGCTTTGGCAATGTCACCAAATCAAAGGTTGCACTTAGAAAGGGCATAAAACTGAACAAGATAATGGGATAGTTGTTGCCAGGCACACAAGAGAGGACATCACCTTTGCAGCCAGAAAATAGAACAAGGACGCAGTAAATTTGGTTACTACACACACAGCCATTACTCAGAATATGTTGATGCACCTGCTTTACCTTGAAAATTGGTTCCTCTAATGGCCAAAATTAAATAAGAACAATGAAAAATATATTTTTAAAGTACTATATGAAAATGATAGTAGATAGAAGATGTATAATGCAGAGCTGACACACCTACAATCAGAGTCTCTAAAGAAGAGAAGCTTTGTAGTAGGACAGAGCAAATACTTTCAGGCACAAGTATGAAAGAACTTTTCTGAATTAAAGAAAGACTTGAATCTATATGTTGAAAGTAA
Organism: Bison bison bison; assembly: GCF_000754665.1. Lineage (NCBI taxonomy): Eukaryota > Metazoa > Chordata > Mammalia > Artiodactyla > Bovidae > Bison > Bison bison. The sequence goes on along the minus strand of NW_011494942.1, from coordinate 5,018,546 downwards.
ACAATATGCACTAAAGAAATCTGGTTTATGATAATTAAAACAAGACATATTTTGCCTCAGAATTAAATTTCTCTTCCTAAGAAGATGGCATCATCAATTCAATAAATATGAACATGGGCAAACTTGAGATGGTGAGGAACAGAAAAGCCTGGCACGCTGCAGTTCATGGGGTCACAAAGAGTGGGACATGACTTGGCAACTGAACAAATAAAGAATAAATTAAAATTTTCTCTTAGGGAGAACACAGATGAAAAAAATTATGGGGACACATTATAGTAAAGTAATTATTTGGATTATATTCAGTTCAGTTCAGTCGCTCAGTCATGTCCGACTCTTTGTGACCCCATGGACTACAATATGCCAGGCCTCCCTGCCCATCACCAACTCCCGGAGTTTACTCAATCTCATGTCCGTTGAGTTGGTGATACCATCCAACCATCTCATCCTCTGTTGTCCCCTTCTCCTCCTGCCTTCAATCTTTCCCAGCATCAGCATCTTTTCAAATGAGTCAGTTCTCTGAGACTTTCTGCATAAAGCACAGCAGATGGAACCTACTTCTTAAAAAATATTTTTTATAAATCTTTGCAGCAACTATAACCTGGAGGAAAGCTACAGGGTACAAATGAAAGCATTCACCTTCTTAGCATTCCCTTTTTCTATGCCTTAGCCTTTTATCATTTCTAATTTTTAGTATTTATATATTTTTCCTTATTTTTTAATTGAAGTATAGATTTACAACATTACATTAAATTCAGGTATACATAATGACTCAATACACTTATAGATTATACTCTAAAATTATTACAAAATAATGACTATATTTTCCTGTACTGTACTATGTATCCTTGTTGCTTATCTATTTTTACATAGTAGTTTGTTTCTCTTGAATAATTTAACAATATTTTAGATATTTTTATAATTTAAAAAAAAACAAACAGCTTTGGGGGAAAAAATGGATTCTTCTCTCAAACAAAACCAAATAAACCTAAACAAAGTACACAGAGGGAAGGCCTAGCATATCGTCCAGGTACTTGTTTTCCCGTTGTTAGGCAGTTAGAAATTCAACTCATGCTTAAAATGCACACTTAGTCATCTACACTTAACACATTTTCTGTGGCCCTAAAGTGCTGTTGATAAACAGTTAGTTAAAAACTCTCACAGATAATAGTTCCAGAATGCCCTTCTGTTGAAAAGCCTGTTACCCATGGAACTCTTCCAAGCAAAACAAACAGTAGGAACTTCAGGACAACCTCTGTGGGGCTCTTACCTTGCATTCACATGATTCAACTCTCATCTAATTGCCATTTGGCTGCCAACAATTTTCCATGTCTCTACATGGTGTTGCAGCAAATACAGTCTACTGTGACTAGGAATCCTGACTGGACTATAATCAGCTGTGTGCCTTTCTACCCTCACCTGAGCTTGAGGGTGGTTCAGTGGGATGCCAGAAACATTTTTTATCATTGATGCTTAAAACAGGATATTGGTGTCTAATGGGTCCTCAGTAAATATTTGTTGACTATTTTAAGAATGCCATCATTGTCACATTTTCTTTCCTACCAACCCATGCCTTTGTTCATACTAGAGATCTTGTCTCCATGTCTTCATTCTGTCTAATAATATTAGGTGGCCAGAAAGTTTGTTCTGCTATGGCAGCAAAACCCAAATGAACGTTTTGGTCAACTCAATACCTAGATTCCTGAGTGCCTGACAGCAAATGGTAACCCTCTGAATTAAATAAAATCTTTAAGCAATATACCACGCATTCACTCATTCACTTTCACCAAGTCCCCCAACTACTTTCTCAATTTCAACAAATATTTATCATCTATTGCCTGAGAATACTGTGCAATATTTCATACAAGTTGGAAAACTGCACAATCACTGCCATTTATAACCAGCACTCTCCAATAAAAAGATAATGACAGTCATGAGTGAAAGCAAATGTGCACTTTCAGTTTTTCTAGTAGTTATATTAAAAAAGGGAAAAGGAAAAGGTAAAATTAAGTTCAATTGTAAACTTTAACTACATATATGAAAATTAACATTTCAACACGTTCAATGTAAAACTTATTAATGATAAATTTTACTTTTTTTTCTTATCAAGTCTTCAGAATCTGGAGTGTATTTTTAGGCTTACAGTATGTTGAGTTTGGAAGTATCAGTGACAACATGTGGCTAGTGGTTACCATATTGAGCAGCACAGACCTATAAAATCACCTTCTCATAAAAGAAAGAGAGGATTGTAATACAAAATAAAATAGAATGAATGCGATATTAAGTTACAGCAACAGAACGCGGGGACAATGCTAATGCTAAGTCGCTTCAGTCGTGTCCGACTCTGTGTGACCCCATAGACGGCAGCCCACCAGGCTCCCCCGTCCCTGGGATTCTCCAGGCAAGAACACTGGAGTGGGTTGCCGTTTCCTTCTCCAATGCACGAAAGTGAAAAGTGAAACTGAAGTCGCTCAGTCATGTCTGACTCTTCGCGACCCCATGGACTGCAGCCCACCAGGCTCCTCCTGGGGTTTTCCAGGCAAGAGTACTGGAGTGGCGTGCCATTTGGACCCAATTCTAAGAGGAGGGAAGGAAGTAGACTCCTCTGGACCTACTCTAATTCTTTTCTCTGTACTAAACATGGCATCCTCTCATCTTACTCGCCACTTCTTCCTTCATCCTGTGTGATACTTCCATGACTGTGTGCATCCCCATATCTGTGCAAGTAGTTCAGTGTTTCTTAGGACTACACATAAATGGATGACACTTTATGTGAGTGTAGGCTATGTGTAATTGAATATGACTCTCCAGTCTATATAAATCGTGATTTAGAATATATGGGAGGGGCAAATGCAAGATAAAAAGAAGGGGTGAACAAAAAAATGAAAGACAGGGCTGCGACTGACAGACCTTCTAATGGTGTATTCCTTTCCTAGGGGAAACCTAGTTAAAAGGTAAGCCAGCTAATTCTGTTTGTCTCCTTCACAGGAAAATAAATCCAAAACCAAGCCATCCACTTCAACCTGGGCTCTTTACACTACCACCATGCCCACGATGCTATGAGCCAGAAAACCTGGGAACAGTGATGTGATAAAGATACTGAGACTCTGAGAAGACTAGTTGCACACTCATTTGTCATTAGGATTCTTGTTACTTAGATTTTTTAGAATCTAGGTATCAGAGAGTCATTAGAAATGTGGAAATACATTAAGATCAACCAAATGAGACAAACCAAATGCTATTTATTCAGAGCTTGCTATAACAACAGGGTCAGCCAGCAACACCTCTGTTTTTTAGAGAACCTCAAAGGCAGACAGAGGAGTGGAAAAATTTTATTATGAGAAAGAGATGGCTTCCAGATTTGCCCTGATTGGAGGCTGCTGGCAGGGGAAAGCGTAGATGAACTAATTCAAAGCAAGGCATCCTGTGTGACTGGTTAGGGATACATAGTTGACTTTCTCTGGTTGGTCCTAAGTCAGAAGAGTGGACAAAAATTAGGGAAGTTCTTAGTTATTAATCAAGTTCTGGCTCTATGGGGTCGAATGTTACAGGAGTTATTACTGCTAGAGATAGTGTGTTTGTTTTAGATAGTAAGGTCACCTTCTTGGGCTGGTCACTGTAGATATTGGATTGGTTTCTTGGGTTGGCTGCTGTAGACTGTGGGTCACAGTACAGTTTTTACAGATAGCCTGGTCATTGTATGCATATTCAGCCTTTCAAAAGTCATCCGGTTGAAACCCCAATGCTATGCTATGCTAAGTCACTTCAGTCATGTTCAACTCTGTGCGACCCCATAGACAGCAGCCCACCAGGCTCCCCCGTCCCTGGGATTCTCCAGGAAACCCCAATAGGAACATGATTAAATGTGACCATTATGGAGTATAAAGGATAACTCCAAAATACAAGATGGCCAGTTTCATCTGAGACAGCTGGCCAGTGTTTTGAAGTTTTAGTCATTAATACTCACAAAAGTGTGTGTACTACTAATTTCTATTACTTGGTTCAAGGTTTGTGTTCTGAAGGATAATAAAACCCTCAGAGAGTACATAAAACTCTCTGATGGCCTATCCCTCAGCAGATAGACCTTGTATTAAAAGGAAGAAATGTAACCTCTGAATTTACACAGTCACCCTGGTGTCAGCCTAATCCCGCTATTTCTACATCTCACAGACAGTCTTCTGCTCAGACCAGTCACGTATTTCATAGCAAATCACCACCTCCATGAGGCTGGGCTAAATATAAATCTGGATACCAACAGTAGGACAAGATCTTTTCATCTATTTCTTATTTGAGGGAAAAAAATCTCAGAAAAACAATTACTATAACCTGTACCAGTCACCAAAAGGCACCTTAGACAGGTGCATAGGATTTGAATAAAATTTCAACTGATGAATCAGTATTTCTTTAATTTCTTTCCTAGCAGATATTCTGCTCCCTCCCTCTCCTCTACCCCCAAATTTTAGTCACAGAAAATTCACTTGCTTTTATTAAGAGCATATACTATCTCTCCTTCTAATAGCTCAAAGATGAAGAAGCAACATCAGAGAAAGACAGATAAATGGCTCTTTGAGTTTGTTCTTCTTGACATTGTTGAAGAGAGGGGCAGTTCTCTCAAAGCTTTTATCTGCTTACTTGGGTGTAGTGGCAAAAGGGAACAAGGAAAGTCAGAGAACAAGTGAACAGGCTCTGCACCCACCAAGTATGTGCTACCTCCTGACTGTCCTGTAGGAACACTGCACTCACTTTCTCTGGTCTGGTCTATTGCATTGGAAGACAGTTCTTACTCAGCAGAATAGATCATTTTCCCCAATGTGCTCCTAACTTATTTCAACCTCAAACATTTTAGTTACCACTCTGTCTGCCCAGCAAAAGAGGATTCCAAAATAAACTTGTCTTATGCTACTTTAAAGCAAATGACTATATACTCAACAGCATGACTTCCTATTATATTCAGATACACAAACCCATATGTGTAAACAATATCTCCACCAAGCCCTTGAAACACATGTGTAATTATTATAAAATGTTGTGAAGTCATTCAACTTGGGTCAAAGTGGAAGGACAAGTCAGATGTCAAGCAAATGAGAATCTCACCAATTTACTACCACCCTATCATTACCACAATGAGAAAAATGGAAGGCTCAACCATTTGACAGATAAAAACCATATGGAGAAACTTTTTCATAAAGGGAAATCCTATCAGCCTCTCCCCCCTGGCCAGAAAGAGTTCAACTGGTCTTAGATACAATCAACAAATACAACAAAATTTAGTAACAGCTGCTGAGGGAAAAAACAACAATGCAAAATAATGGATAGAAATTAACACATGAAATACTATATTTCATTCTATGCCTGTGGCAGATGGCCAGCTCTCTACCAAAGATGCCTGTTGTCCTTCCATGGTATTGAGTTGCTTCTGGAAAGCATTTACCCAATCAGCGCTCTTTGTATTTAGATGAGGCCACATGACTGGTCCTCACCAATGGCGTGTAAGCCAAAGTGAGTCACTTCCAGGCTGAAGTGGTTAAATAGCAAGTGTGGCTTCCTTCCCCACCACTCTTTCCTCATCTTCTGGCTGAAACTATAGGACTCAAAGGTCTGCAGGGGGAGGGCAAAGCCAGGGGAGAGAATAAGCCCGAGTCGCTGAATCACTGTGTGGAAAGCCATCCAAAGCATTTTATATGGACTTTGTATGAGCAAAAAACATATTCCTATTGTATTAACCACTGAGATTTCAGGTTTTTTTTTTTTTTAATTACAACTGCTCCTGTTATTTTTTGTTATTTTTGCCAACCGTCTCAAAATATAATTGACACATAACATAAGGGCTTCCATGGTGGCTCAGATGGTAAAGAATCCACCTGCAATGCAGGATACTTGGGTTTGATCCCTGGGTGGGGAAAATATCCAGCTTAAGTGTACAGTATGATGATTTAATACATGTGTATATTGTGAACACGTTCACTGAAATGAGGTTAATTAACACATCCTTCACTGTACATAATTACCATTTTGTTGTTGTTGCTACAGTGAGAACTTTTAAGACTACTCTCAGAGCAACATTCAACTATATTATACAGTATTGTTAACTGTATTCCTCATGCTGTACATTAGATCCAGCACTTACTCATATTAATGAAAAGTGAGATCCTGATAGAATCCCGTGTTTCTTTGTTGCAACTGTACTACTGGTCCTTTCTCTTCCTAATTTAAGCCCCAGATAGACTCCTTTATCTTGCATTTACAAAACAGAAACAGGTTCAAACACACAGAAAACAAACTTTTGTTTACCAAAGAGGAAAGAGGAGAGGCAGAAATTAGGAGTTTGGGATTAGCAGACACACACTAGTATATACAAAATAGATAACAAGATCCTACTCTATAGTGCAGGGAACTGTATTTAATGTCTGGTAATAAGCCATAATGAGAAATAATATATATACATATGAATCACTTTGCTATAAACCAGAAACTAGCATAACACTTCAAATCAATACTGAATACTTCAATTTAAAAAAATAAGGATGATATAACCAGGCTTCAGCAATATGTGAACCGTGAACTTCCAGATGTTCAAGCTGTTTTTAGAAAAGGCAGAGGAACCAGAGATCAAATTGCCAACATCCACTGGATCATAGAAAAAGTAGAGAGTTCCAGAAAAACATC
>NW_011494942.1:5008495-5011783 GCF_000754665.1 Bison bison bison | reverse complement strand
TATTTCTGCTTTATTGACTATGCCAAAGCCTTTGACTGTGTGAATCACAATAAACTGTGGAAAATTCTGAAAGAGATGGGAATACCAGACCACCTGACCTGCCTCTTGAGAAATCTATATGCAGGTCAAGAAGCAACAGTTAGAACTGAACATGGAACAACAGACTGGTTCCAAATAGGAAAAGGAGTATGTCAAGGCTATATATTGTTACCCTGCTTATTTAACTTATATGCAGAGTACATAGTGAGAAACATTGGGCTGGAGGAAGCACTAGCTGGAATCAAGATTGCCGGGAGAAATATCAATAACCTCAGATATGCAGATGACACCACCCTTATGGCAGAAAGTGAAGAACTAAAGAGCCTCTTGATGAAAGTGAAAGAGGAGAGTGAAAAAGTTGGCTTAATATTCAACATTTAGAAAACTAAGATCAAGGCATCTGGTCCCATCACTTCATGGCAAATAGATGGGGAAACAGTGGAAACAGTGGCTGACTTTACTTTTTTGGGCTCCAAAATCACTGCAGATGGTGACTGCAGCCATGAAATTAAAAGACACTTACTCCTTAAAAGGAAAGTTATGACCAACCTAGATAGCATATTCAAAAGCAGAGACATTACTTTGCCAACAAAGGTCTGTTTAGTCAAGGCTATGGATTTTCCAGTGGTCATGTATGGATTTGAGAGTTGGACTATAAAGAAATCTGAGTGCCCAAGAATTGATGCTTTTGAACTGTGGTGCTAGAGAAGACTCTTGAAAGTCCCTTGGACTGCAAGGAGATCCAACCAGTCCATCCTAAAGGAGATCAGTCCTGGGTGTTCATTGGAAGGACTGATGCTGAAGCTGGAACTCCAATACTTTGGCCACCTGATGCAAAGAGCTGACTCATTTGAAAAGACCCTGATCCTGGGAAAGATTGAGGGCAGGAGGAGAAGGGGACGACAGAGGATGAGATGGTTTGATGGCATTACCGACTCCATGGACATGGGTTTGGGTAAACTCTGGGAGTTGGTGATGGACAGGGAGGCCTGGTATGCTGTGGTTCATGGGCTCGCAAAGAGTCAGACATTACTGAGAGCCTGAACTGAACTGAACTGATCTGTTTTGCCTTTTCAAAAGATCACTTTGACTGCAGGATGGAGAATTAAGTTAATGAGGCCAATTAGAAGGTATAGCAATGATCCTGTCAAGAGATGACTTGCCTAAATTAGAGAGTGGCAGAAACACTTGATAAAGAAGCTTGTGGTACTAAGGACAGGACATGGTGAAGGAAGAGACATGGATGAAGATTTCCAGATGCTAACAGAGATGAGGACACTCACTGAGGATAGATTGGGAGAGAACAGTCACCCTCCCCCACTGTTTGTTTTTATAATGTTTGTTTTGTTTTTATTTATAGTTGCTCCTTAAGCAATTGTTCTAAAGGGCTCCACACAGAAACATACACACACGTACACACAAACACATATCTGCCAGCTGTTAGTAAACCAACCATAAGACTCCCTGTTACTCCTCTCCTTAGGGTTACCTGCTTCCCAAGAGAACCTCAAGAACCTGAAGGTTTATAAGTTTTGTAATATAGGGGTTCTTTTTAAAACGGACCTACCATATGGCCCACTAATCCCACTTCTGGGTACATATCTAGAAAAGACAAAAACTCGAATTAGAAAAGGTATAGGCACCACAACATTCAAAGCATCACTATTTACAATAGCCAAGACAAGGAAGCAAATCTAAATGTCCACTGACAGATGAATGGATAAAGGAGACGGGTCATATATCTGCTGTGGAATATTACTCAGCCATAAAAAAGAATGAAATATTGCAGCGACGTAGGTGAACTTAGAGATCATCACACTGAGTGAAGTATGTCAGACAGAGAAAGACGAATATTAGATAACTTACATGTGGAATCTAACAAATAACACAAATGAACTTATTTACAAAACAGAAACAGATTCACAGACACAGAAAACTTATGGTTACCAAAGGGAAAAGGGGTGAAGAGAGAGATCAGGTGTTTGGGATCAACAGATACCACACCATTGTATATAAACTAATAACCCACAATGACCTACTGTACAGCACAAGGAACTACATTTAATATCTTGTAGTAACCTATAACAGAAAAGAATTGAAAATATAGAGAAAGAACTGAATCACTTCACACCTGAAACTAACACAATATTATACATCAAATATACTTCAACTTAAAGGAAAAAAAAGGCTGAAAAGTTCTCTTTCACTCTGATGTCGGTAGCCAGAAATACCACCATGTACAACTTAAGCCTGAGGTCCCCCACCTGCTGACACCACCACTCATATGTTTTCCCACAGCTAGTTCTGCCAAAAGTTTAATCCACAGCCATGCCTCAGCTACCCCTACAAAGGCCTAGACGCATATCATTTCAGATGACCCTCCACTGATATTCTCTTGGTTATAAGGTTTCATTGCTTCTCTCCTTCTGCATGTTTTTAGGTGCCAAGGGTGATTCATCTCCCAGCTCCAACCCCACCCTACCACCACCACGACTACTGCCACCACCATCTGCAGGGATCCAATGAATTCACTTACTTTCGCATTCTCAGTTCAGTCAGTTCAGTTCAGTCACTTAGTCATGTCTGACTCTTTGCAACCCATGAATCACAGCACACCAGGCCTCCCTGTCCATCACCAACCCCTGGAGTTCACTCAGACTCACGTCCATCGAGTCAGTGATGCCATCCAGCCATTTCATCCTCTGTCGTCCCCTTCTCCTCCTGTCCCCAATCCCTCCCAGCATCAGTCTATTCCAATGAGTCAACTCTTTGCATGAGGTGGTCAAAGTACTGGAGTTTCAGCTTTAGCATCACTCCTTCCAAAGAAATCCCAGGGCTGATCTCCTTCAAATAGACTGGTTGGATCTCCTTGCAGTCCAAGGGACTCTCAAGAGTCTTCTCCAACACCACAGTTCAAAAGCATCAATTCTTCAGCATTCAGCTTTCTTCACAGTCCAACTCTCACATCCATACACAGCCACTGGAAAAACCATAGCCTTGACTAGACAGACCTTTGTTGGCAAAGTAGTGTCTCTGCTTTTCAATATGCTATCTAGGTTGGTCATAACTTTTCTTCCAAGGAGTAAGCCTCTTTTAATTTCATGGCTGCAATCACCATCTGCAGTGATTTTGGAGCCCAAAAAATAAAGTCTGACACTGTTTCCACTGTTTCCCCATCTATTTGCCATGAAGTGATGGGACTGGATGCCATGATCTTTGTTTTCTGAATGTTGAGTTTTAAGCCAACTT
>NW_011494942.1:4972023-5008395 GCF_000754665.1 Bison bison bison | reverse complement strand
TGTTGAGTTTTAAGCCAACTTCTTCACTCTCCTCTTTCACCTTCATCAAGAGGCTTTTTAGTTCCTCTTCGCTTTCTGCCATAAGGGTGGTGTCATCTGCATATCTGAGGTTATTGATATTTCTCCCGGCAATCTTGATTCCAGCTTGTGCTTCTTCCAGCCCAGCATTTCTCATGATGTACTCTGCATATAAGTTAAATAAGCAGGGTGACAATATACAGCCTTAGTTGGACCCAAATCCATTCATAATCCCCACATGAGCACCATCCTTCCATCTCCTGTTCTTGGTTTCCAAATAGCTTATTTCCTCCAAGTTGACAGTGCAGACTCAGTACCTCTCACCTTTTTTCTGGAATCTCTACTACATAACATATGTTATCTGAAGGAGAGAGAGAAACACGTTTCCCCTTTTGGAAATTTGCCTCAAATCAATCAATTTGCCATAGTTAACATTCAAGCTTTGTACATATGCTAATAAATCATTAAAATTCATGCAAAGCCTAACATTTTGAGGTCATCTTCTTTTTCTGTGTTCCATCATTTCAACCCAATTCTGCAAATTACAAATTTGCAAGTGAGAAGAATCACCCCCAGAAATCTGCATGATACATAGGACCAAACAGAGGAATCTTAAGTTAGAAACTTTCATCACTTGTTAGACACTTTTTGGTCTTGAATAGCTCACAATTCTGTTCCTGATTTCCCAAATGCAATACTGATTAACTTTTGTTATGGTTGAACACAGAAATAAAATATACTTCTTCAAATGCCCAGAGAGAACCTAAAGAATCGTAAAGAAGCTTGGGACTTTGTGGGTCATAGGAGCCAAGAACGCTTTACATAAGACTTCCCTGGTGGCTCAGACTGTAAAGAATCCACCTGCAACACAGGAGATCCAGGTTCTATCCCTGGGTGGGGAGGGTACCTGGAAAAGGGAATGGCAACCCACTCCAGTACTCTTGCCTAGAGAAATCCTTGGACAGAGGAGCTTAGCGAGTTATAGTCCATGAAGTTGCAAAGAATCTTAAAAATTTAGCTCCTACTTGCATATTTCAGAGATTAAGGGACTCACCCACTGAGGCTGACAATCCCTATGTTGGTCGGTTTGTATTTGGGGCAAGTTTCTTGCATAAGAAATATATGTAATAATTTACATATACTATGAATGTTCTTGGGCTTCCCTGGTGGCTCAGCTGGTAAAGAATCTGCCAGCAATGCAGGAGACCTAGTTTGATCCCTGGGTTGGGAAGATGCCCTGGAGAAAGGAATGGCTACCCACTCCAGTATTCTGGCCTGGAGAACTGCAGTGACTATAGTCCATGGGGTCGCAAAGAGTAGGACACAAGCAACTTTCACTTGTAACTTTGTATGAATGTTCTTATTCTTTTCACCTTTAGGTTTCCCAGAATACTAACCAATAAACTCATTTCCACTTCTAAATTATAACCTTCAACATTTTGCACACAGTCAAGTCTCCATTAAGCAACTCTTTCTCAGACTGAGCATGTGCGGTGACCTCAACACTCCCTCAGAGGTCAGGTCTTACCAATCCGTCGCTCAACTGCACAGGCTCACTTCAACCACATCAGAAGTCTTTCTACCTCCTCTCTCCCCATCCCACCCAGATGGTCCTCAATGATCAGAATGCTCCTAAGGTACCCAGGTCCTAACACAGGCCAGGAGACTTGATCCAAACACCAGAAAGCCGAAGGTCTTCTACAAACATCTTTGACCTGAGTTCAGTCCTCTTAGTTTTAGATTTTGCTAGCACCATCTGGCTATTTTTAAAACCATTGTCCAGTAAAACCCAAAGGCGTTTTTGACATTTTCCTATAAAATTAAGACTTCTCCATTATATTCCTGTTAACTTTAAACTAGTTTTTAGACTTTATATTTATCCTTGTTACATTACAAAGTAGTGTTTCCTCTCTAGTACTTTTTTTAATCTTATTTTGCCATTTTAAGTATTAGCTATTCTTTCTAGCTTTAAGCCATCTTTCCCATTATTTAAGTCAAATAATAACCAAAATATTCAATACTAAACAGGATAGGGTAAAGGGCAAAATGTTGTCAAAATTTCAGCACTTAAATATATAAAATTAAAATGTTTAATTTCATTTAAATTATGTGCCAAAAAGTAAAATTCAAAATGTCCTTCATGATGTGAATTTTGTAGTGAATTTGCTTCTTGCATATGAGAGAATAAAAGTCTATTCAATTATAACTGTAATAGGATTAGAGATATCCATGATTGCCAACTTGAGCAAATTCACTGTTTCTCAACTTAGTATTATTGACTACAGAAAAGTTGAAGAACAAGGAGTATGCTGATATCCTTATGGAAAGCACCTTTTGTTCTGTGCAAGGAAATTTAAGATGTATTATTCTATAACTCTTTCCACCTAATATGCTTACTTAGATTTTTACTTACATAGATGCTCAGACTACTGAAAAATGTGTAACTAAATTTGATATTAGTCTACTAACAATATCAATTTGTTTTGAAATTTTGAATACATAAAAAGCCTTCCAGTTACACCTCTCAAAGTGATCTCAAAGAGTCTTCAAAATGATAACACAAAAATCATGTAGTAAAAGGAAATCAATTTGCGTTAGCATTGCAATGTCTTTGGTTATATGTTTTACAGATAAATATGTGTGTATGCATTCAGTCTTGAAAGATATATATAGAAATGCCTAACTGCAATGCTTTTAGCAGTAAATCATGACCTAATTATTGCTATAAATTCATTACCAAAGCTTTTCCCTTTCTCGCACCAAGCTAAAATATAAACCTTGCACCATTACAAATTCTAACTGCAGCCAAATACATCCAATTATAATCAGCTGCAGTAAACTCTCACTTTGCATTAGGCATAATTAACCATGTGATAAATAATCAGTGTGATAACATTTAATGTGCTGTGGTAGCATTTCTGAACTACTCATGAGAATTCTAGAAGACAGAATATACTGCGATTCCAACCATCTATGTTTTTAACCATTTCATGTTTGAAATTTCATGCCTATGACTTGTTAGAGAAATTTTAGTACACCCATCCAGAAATTAAAAATTGGATACACTCAAGCACATCCTCATGTATGTATTACAAAAATGTCCTCTACTTTCATCAAAATATTGTCAACTTTAATATTTAATCGAAGCATTTGCATTTTAAGAAAAATCTCACAAGCTGTTCATTTCAATCACCATATCATCATTGGAGAAGGAAGTGGAGGAGAAAGAGGAAGATTTCTGCTCTGTCCTTATAAGGATGGAAATACCATTCAATTCACTGAAGAATATTTTTATTCTAGCACATAACATTTTTATTATCACCACTAACATTGTTCTTCTTTTTATGTCTATAATAGCAGGGTCAATTAGTAATAATATCAAATAGTATTTCTGAATTGCATGCTCTTTGTTGAGTTTTAGGCTAATTTCTCTCATGTCATTCAATGACAAAATGATAATACCTATTACAATTCTGTGTTTTTATTTCACTAGAAATCCTATGACAGTAAACACTTTGGAATGGTTAAAATTAGTTGGCTACACTGTAAATCTTTTTTGGCACTGTAATAGTACTTTAAAAGATGGATCTTAAACTATGACTTAGATTTTTTTTTCCTTTGGGCAGAAACTATCATAATAATATTTGCTCTAGTGAGCTTTGACCAATATATTCATTGCAATCATGGTTATAGGTTACATTTAATTATTTATCTCTTGTTTCCCTCTTCGGCCAGCAAAAATTTTGGCTGGTAATCTCTGGCTCAGTTTCATATTTCCATCTTTAGAGGTTACTTTTAATTCACTCTTAATTAATCAGAGTTACTAAGTGAATTCCCTCTCACATTATCTATATAACCACTTTGTGTTCAATAACTTAAAATTGATTTTTAAAGGATACTGTCAGGCTTGTTTCTACTTCAGGTTTGCAACATTTTGAAAAGAAATTTTCAAGGTAATTAGGAGACCCTCTTTACCTGTCTTTTACATATACAAACAACTATATATAAAAAGGATAACTAATAAGAACTTACTGTACAGAACAGGGAAGTCTACTCAATACTCTCTAATGACCTATGTGGGAAAAGAATCTAAAAGAAAGTGGATCATGTTTATGTATAACTGGTTCACTTTGCTGCATAACAGAAACTAACACAACATTGTAAATCAACTCTACTCCAATAAAAGTTTTTTCAGTTCAGGATGGGGAACACATGTATACCTGTGGTGGATTCATTTTGATATTTGGCAAAACTAATACAATTATATAAAGTTTAAAAATAAAATAAAATTAATTAAAAAAAAAAAAGAACAAATCCCTTAACAAAAAAAAAAAAAAAGGATTTTTACCTGTTAACCAAATAATTCAAATTGCTGTCCTTCACAAGAGAAATCTAAGTTACCAGAGCTTGGCTAATATGGGATTCTTCTAGAAAAGCTGGCAGAGTTAGATTAATCCATTCACAGTTCCTCACCATTATGAACAAACGCAGATTGAATGTTGGATGGATAAATATGAAGTAACAGAGTGACATCAATAAGCTTCTCATGAAGTTGAGCCTGTCACCTTGCTCTTATCACACATGTTCTGAGTCACCCACGTGTTCACAAAGAATAAAGCAGGTGTCCTTGAGAAATTTCTTTCTCCACTGGATACAACAAAGATGACTATGGATTGTGTCAAAGTGTCCTACTTTTGTCCTACTCCATTTCTTACTGTTTATCAATGATGATTTTGGTATAAAAATTATTAGATCCCTAGAACCTATTTATCTTATTTCTGTAAGTATGTATCCTTTGACTAATATCTACCTATTTCCTATATATGCCAGGCCTTGGTAACCACCTTTCTATTTTCTGTTTCTTGAATTCAGTGTAAAAACATCATGTTTAAAAAACTTAAATATATATGGTTTTTATTTATTAATAATACCCCAGTAAAGCTTGAAAACAATAAAACCTTTAGAGGAAGAGAAAGAGAGGGATAAATATTGCTCTAGGAATGCAATGATTACAGCCTAAAAAGCTCACGAAAACATATAGGTGTAAGATAAGGTATTTTCATGTACATTATAAAATTCTGAAAAGTAAACTTTAAATGACTAGGAATTGAATGAATGTTGGCACACTCCTATTATCCTCTGGATAAGAACTGCATTTGTAGTTGTCATCAACAAAGCACAGTAACCACTTTAATAGAGCTGATTCACTCTTTTCTACAGCAGAAACTAACAAAAGATTATAAAAGAATTATACTCTGATAAAAAAATATATTAAAAAAAAAAAGCAAAATGTATATTCTTGCTTTTATCTCCGGTTCCTCCTATCATCTGTTTAGTGCTGGTAACATCACCGTTTATGTTCCTGAATCATCCTCTGCTGTCCCTGTGCGTACTGGATTCCAACAACTCTGTTAAAGTTGACCACTGCCCACCATTTTTCAAAGTGCCTTTATAATAGCATCCAAAACTGTTTAATTTCAAATCATCCTTTAAGGTGTGCTTCAAGCTTTCTGCTACTCCACTGCATATTCTCAGATAACCCCAGGACTTCCTTGGCCTTGAGTATGATTTCTTATCATTTGCATCATTTATTTGGTTTTTGGCTGGAGTATTTTGGGAGAGGGGGTGGGTTTTGTTTTGTTTTTAGTGAACTCTTAGTTACTTTTTATGTTTCATGATATTTCTGCTCAACTGAGAATAAACTAGTTGGGAAAGGCAAATATATCCTCTGTGTCAGTCACAGAATTGAGGCTATAGTACATATCCAATACATTACTCTTGACTGACCAATAAGTAGACACATATACCATATTTTATGTAAAATGGTACTTTACCTGCCTCAGGCTTCCCCAGTGGCACAGTAGAAAAAAATCTGTCTGCCAGTGCAGGAGATGCAAGAGATGCGAGTACAATCCCTGGGCGGCGAAGATCCCCTGAAGTAGAAATGGCAATCCACTCCATTATTCTTGCCTGGGAAATCCCATGGATGGAGGAGCCTCGTGGGCTATAGTCCATGGGGTCACAAGCATCAGACACAACTGAGCATCACATCTAATAAACAGACACATATACCACAGTGTAGGTAAAATGGTGTTTTACCTGACTCATAGTATACTGGGGCATAAGCTCATCTACTGAGGGCTATTTTTGAGTTAGTCGTTTGGGAAAAAATGAGATTAAATCAGAAACACATTTCTTGAAATGAAGAGACTCAGAATTAAAGGATTTTTTCCTCCAATAAACAGCATCAATATGGAATATTTAGAGTAAATGGCAGAGAAAATGAAGAAGAGCATTCCCTTCTCAGATCTCTTTTCCCAAAAGACAGGACTAAAACTATAAGCTCTTCTGGAAGGTTATTCACCAGCCTTCAAAAACTTGCTCATTAATTCTTTTTCTTCCGTCTTTAATTTTTAAAGTAAGTCTAAAGCATCAAGATGTGGGTCTTGAGCCAACAGAAAAATCATTCCTGGATGCTGCAAGCTTGCTGAGCTCTGATGAAGGCATGGAGCGCTGCTTGGAATTTTCAGGTTGTTTCTACACCAAGGGCTCCTGCAGTGACTCTCAAGTCCTGCAAAGAAGCTTCCTCAGAAGGACAGCAGATGTGACAGTCATATGTTGCCCTGATGTTCATGTTCTTGAACTTGATTTCATTTATGTTTTAAGTCTTTTTTTAAAAAAGAGAGAAAAGTGTCCTTGGCGCAAAACGTTTTTATTTTGTATACATTTGCATAATGAGGAATTAATTCAAAGTATGGGTAACAAACCCAAGTGAATTCATTCATCAGCCTACAGTCATTATATTCAAGTTCAACATGGGTGGTATTACACACATAAAAATGTCTACAATTTAAAATTAACCATAGCCTGGATCAAGAAGAGATAAGAGTATTGCTGAAGAATACTGCTTAATAAACCTGTGAGACCCTGAAGTTATTCTGCTTTTATTAAATAATTCTACGGGAAACTGGCCAGAGCTCTATTTTTCCTACTAGTGCTACCAAAGGCGAGCATAGTTCAAGCTTTATCTTTTCTGTGACAGCATTTTATTAATCTTTGAATCCTTAGAACTGGGCCTCCCTGGTGGCCCAGTGATAAAGAATCTGCTTGCCAGTGTAAGAGATGCAGATCTGATGCCTGGCTCAGGAAGAGCCCCTGGAGAAGGAAATGGCAGCCCACTCTAGTATTCTTGCCTGGGAAATCCTGTGGACAGAGAATCCTGGCAAGCTACAGTCCATGGGGTTGCAAAAGAGTGGGACACAACTTAACAACTGAACAACAACAAGCATTGTTGCCACAAAACAGTCAGAAGATCACCTCTCTTTTTTATTTGAGATTATTCAGTTTCTCCCCTCTCTAGCCCATAAACCAGTTTTTCTGAAAGTATGGTCTACAGAGTTCTTTCACTAGAATTATCTGCAGACTCTAGACCAAAGTTACTGGGTTAGTTTCGGAAGATGGGATATACAACTGTGAATTTTCAACAAGCTTCCTGAGTAATTCTCATTCACATGAGATTTGGAGAGCCATTCATACACACACACAAGCATATCACATATATGTATTTCTTACTAAAAGAAAAATATACTAAGCAGATGGCAGAGAGTAGGATTTTTCTATCAGTCTTCTCCATCATTTAGTAAAAGGAATCATTATTTACCTGGAGGAAGGTGGGTACTTATTAATTATGTAAATAACAGAAAAGGTTAACAAGTCTTTTAAAATCTGCTTTGCATTTGCCATTCATAGGCAAGTGTGTCTTAGAAATCAGGACCCATCACCATCATGTTTTCTGTAATCCTCCCCCATTCCCATCTGGGGATATAACAATATTTGAGTGTGAATCCCTCAGTTTCCAAGAGACCTACCATTTGGGCTTCCCTGGTAGTTCAGCTGGTAAAGAATCTGCCTGCAATGCAGGAGACCCCAGTTCGATTCCCAGGTGGATATCCTGGAGAAGGGATAGGCTACCCATTCCAGTATTCTCGGGTTTCCCTGGTAGCTCAGACGATAAAGAATCTGTCTGCAATGCGGGAGACCTGGGCTCAATCCCTGGGTTTGGAAGATCCCCTGGAGAAGGGGATGGCAATCCACTCCAGCATTCTTGCCTGGAGAATCCCCAAGGACAGAGCAGCCAGGTGGGCTACAGTCCATTGGGTCACAAAGAATTGGACATGACTGAGCAACTAAACCGAGAAGGCAATGGCACCCCACTCCAGTACTCTTGCCTGGAAAATCCCATGGACAGAGGGGCCTGGTGGGCTGCAGTCCATGGGGTCGCTAAGAGTCGGACACGACTGAGCAACTCCACTTCCACTTTTCACCTTCATGCATTGGAGAAGGAAATGGCAGCCCACTCCAGTGTTCTTGCCTGGAGAATCCCAGGGACGGCGGGGCCTGGTGGGCTGCCATCTCTGGGGTCGCACAGAGTCAGACACGACTGAAGTGACTTCGCAGCAGTAGCAGGGTGACTAAACACATTATGAAAAATACTCAGAGAAGAAAATTCTATAATGTCAAGTAATTTAACTTTGGAAATTAATAAAGTACTAAAGATCACATTGTAACTAAATATAGGTATTCCATATAATAAAGGACAGACTTTCCAACTCTCTTTACATCATGAAAAAATTTCTCAATTCCAGTCGTCCTCATTTTCTAGTAGCTTTTCTACATAGACTTTTATTGATAGTTGATTTACAACATATTCACTTCAGGTGCACGGCATAGTGAATCAATAATTTTATAGCTTCTACTCCATTTAAAGTTATTACAATATAATGACTATATTTCCTTGTGCTACATCATGTATCCTTGCTGCTTATCTATTTTATACATAGCAGTTTATATCTCTTAATCCCCTACCCCTATCTTGCCGCTTCCCTCTTCCCATTTCCCACTGGGAACAACTAGTCTGTTGTCTTATACAGACTTTCTTTCCAGTACTGGAATGATGTGTGTGAGAGCTGGTTGAAAAAACCTATATAAAATAAGTAATTTTCATGTGACCAGATGTTCTGCTGGTTTCCTGCTAGCTTTGCTGTCAGTCATAGGAGTTATCTGGAATTGCCAGAAGGCTCATCAGCCATTTTTTGACAAATGTCAAGTAATTAACTAATTACAGCTCTAGCTAACTTTTTCCCAAAAATTAATAAAGCCCCTGTCAATGAGATGGACTCAGGCAATCTTCTTTCTTAACTTCCCCGAAATGTTTTCTAACATGACATCTTGTGCTAAGTGAAATCTTGTGCTTAATGATGAAATGTAGAATGCTTTAAGAAGTACCCTCTAAATTAGAAAATAGAAAACATCTAGTATATTTTAAAAAATATACTATCCAGAGGCTTGCGGCCAGAGAGAAATCAGCAGGCTATTCAATCAACTTTTTCTGAGAAAGGAAAAAAAAAAAGCCCTTTGTATTAAAAAACAGTACACATGTTTGTCTCTCTGTGCTCTTTGAGTTGATTTTCCAGTAATGATGGTCAGTTCATACTAATTTATTCACACTCACTCACTTGTTCCTCATCACTGTTGGTTCAGGGCACTATGGGCTGTTGCCAAGATAATAGAAGTGAGTTTGAGCCTAAAGCAGTGACTGGTCACCTTCCATATCATCATCACCACTGAACATGGAAAGACAAGTAGCAAAACATTACATATATTGTTGAAAAACAGAGTTTCTGTTTATCAAATGATTGTAATAACAACACCAACAATAATAATGGATAACTTTTTTTGAGCACCAGAAAATGTTCTAAGACTCTAAAAAAACACTGATAGTCATTTAATCCTCATTACAACTTCATGAGTTAAGTGATATCATTATCTCCACTTTAAAGAGAAAAACTGAAACACAAAGAAACTACATATTTCGCCCTAAGTCATGTATCTGGTGAGGAGCAGAACCAAGATTCAAAACAGATACTAGCTTCAGAGCCCATGCTCTTCAGCACTCTGTTATGATGCTCTCAAGTAAAATAAATGTGTTGAGGTAAGTGTGGACTCAAGACTTCATTATCAGAGCTCTAAACAACTAAGCTCACCAGTCACAAGTAAATTCTGCATAACACTTCAGATGCATACTGTAAGGCCTTCACAAAATTAAAATGGAATCATTTTTATGTAACATAAAATATGTCCAGGAAAACTAAGTAAGTATAATTTATAAAACTAATAAGAGAAATACTAAATGACTGTTACATTAGAATAAGTTTTAATGCAGTAATACATTTGGAGACACCAGAGACTGACCTTATACTTGGGGATTTAAGTCCTTAAATCCCCACAATACATTGTAACTACTTCATGACTTTTTCAAAAGTACTTAATTTATATCTTCAGTATACATCTTTAAGGTAAGAAATATATAGGTGACTTAGACGGTAAAGAATCTGCCTGCGATGCAGGAGATTTGGTTCAACCCTTGTGTTGGGAAGATCCCCTGGAGAAGGGAATGGCTACCCACTCCAGTATGCGTGCCTGGAGAATTCCATGAACAGAGGAGACTGGCAGGTTACCATCAAAGGGGTCAAAAAGAGTCAGACACAATTGAATGACCTAACACTTACCTTCCTCACTTGTGAATGGAGAGCTTAAAATTGCCTACCTTCCAGGATGGTGGAGAGAGAGATAATGCCTGTATAGGTTGCAGACATAGTATGTGATACATGATAAGATTTCAAAAAATGTAATCTCTTAGCTATAACTCTGTGCCTGAAGAGCTGAAATATTACTACAATTTGTGGGATCTCCTTTCTTTAATCTGCAAAAGTATGGCATGGAACAATGGACTGGTTCCAAATTGCAAAAGGAGTACATCAAGGCTTTATATTATCACCCTGCTTATTTATTTTATATGCAGAGTACATCATGGGAAACGCTGGGCTGGATGAAGCACAAGCTGGAATCAAGATTGCCAGGAGAAATATCAATAACCTCAGATATGGAAATAACACCACCCTTATGGCAGAAAGTGAAGAGGAACTGAAGAGCCTCCTGATGAAAGTGAAGATGAGAGTGAAAAAGCTGGCTTAAAACTCAACATTCAAAAAACTAAGATCATGGCATCTGGTCCCATCACTTCATGGCAAATAGATGGGGAAACAAGGCAAACAGTGACAGACTTTCTTTTCTTGGGCTCCAAAAATCACTGCAGATGATGACTGCAGCCATGAAATTAAAAGAGGCTTGCTCTTTGGAAGAAAAGCTATGACCAACCTAGATAACATATCAAAAAGCAATGACATTTCTTTGCCAACAAAGGTCCATCTAGTCAGATCTATGGTTTTTCTAGTAATCATGTACGGATGTGAGAGTTGGACCATAATGAAAGCTGAGCACCAAAAAATTTATGCTTTTGAACTATGGTGTTGAAGAAGACTCTTGAGAGTCCCTTGGACTCAATTTTAAAGGAAATCAGTCCTGAATATTCATTGGAAGGACTGATGCTGAAGCTGAAACTCCAATACTTTGGCCACCTGATGCAAAGAATTGATTCACTGGAAAAGACCCTGCTGCTGGGAAAGACAGAAGGCAGGAGGAGAAGGGGATGACAGAGGATGAGATGGTTGGATGCCATCACCAACTTGATGGGCATGAGTTTGAGCAAGCTCTGGGAGTTGGTGATGGACAGGGAAGCCTGGCGTGCTGCAGTCTATGGGGTCACAAAGAGTCGGGCATGATTGAGAGACTGAACCGAACTCAGTGACTGAAGTAATGCAAGAGGTAAAGGATGGGTTATATATATGTTTTTCCTTTCCTTTCTATCGTCTTTGCGTTCTCCTAGTACAAAAAGGAAAGTAATAAATGCTTTTAGGGGAACTTCCTTGGGCAGTCCAGTGGTTAAGACTCCATTCTTTCAATGCAGGAAGCAGGGCTTCAATCTCTGGTTGGGGAATTAAGATCCCACATGCTGCACAACATGGCCAAAAAAAATTTTTTTTTAAGTTTTTAATAAAATAAATGCCATTTTTAAAAGATACAATTGCTTTTTTCTCACTGAGTCCTTATAGAACTTTGGGTCAAAACAGTCTCCCACAATGGAAGTTCAGAAACCTTAATTTGTGTTTTGAAATTTCTTTTATAAAAATGTCACTATAATTCAGTGTGTTGGCAAATATGTATTAAATGCCTAAAAGCCCCCAGGCACTGTCAGGACACAAATCCAGGAAAATACAGAAGTCTTTCTCCTTAAGATACTCAAAAATGACTGAATAGACAGAATTGGGGACAATTATAACACCAAAATACCTGTTGCATTGGAGGATTATACAGTGGGATTCTAGACAAAGAATCAGCCATACCTGTATCAGAAAACTGAAGAAGGTTCATGGTTGCAAGTGTTTTCTAGATGGTCAGGAGAATTTCAAGGAGAAGAACAAGAATACTCAAAGCACAGAGGATGAAACTATAAAACCAGAAGCACTACTAGAGTAAGGTGAAAGTGTTAGTCGCTCAGTCGTGTCTGACTCTTTGGGACCCCATGGACTGTAGCCTGCCAGCCTCCTCTGTCCATGGAATTCTCCAGGCAAGAATACTGGAGTGGGTTGCCATTCCCTTCTCCAGGTCTCCTGCACTGCAGGCAGATTCTCTACCATCTGGGCCACCAGCAAAAGGGTGTGAGTTATGAGAGCTGGGATATGAGCCAAGCAGACAAGTAGGAATCCAATCACCACAGGTGTTTCATAGCATACAAAGGAGGATGGACATCATATGTATGGGTTAGAAAGCTAACTGTAATGACATTGTGACTGAATATGCAAGAATATCAAGAGGGATGCTACAGAAGAGCACAAATAACAGAAGATATGGACGAAGACATCAGGGGTAGAGGAGACAGGCATAAGAAAACTATTTAAAAGACTAATTGGACCTGTTGATTGACAGATCTTAGGAACGAGAAGAAGTGCTGGTCATGATGGTCTCTGTGATGAGGAAAGCCAAGAGGAGTTCTGTGTTTGTATCTGGGTCTAATGAGGAGACAGCGACCATGTGGTAATTTGAAGAAAGAAAATTTAAGTAAAATGGGGGTAACCTATATGATATGTGTCACAATGGTGAGGGACGGGGTGAGGGATCGGGAGGCCTGGCATGCTGCAGTCCGTGGGGTTGCAAAGATTTGGACATGACTTAGCAACTGAACAACAACAATATCAAGGGGATATCCTACTAAAAGGAAAAGAAACTTTAAAGATTACAAAATAACAGATACATGGAGTAGTCACTAACTCTTGGGCTCAAGCAAAATACTCAAGGATAGAAGAAAGTCTGAAAGAAACCCCTATTTCCCACCAAGGTTGAATTCCAGAATTCAATGGAGAAGGGCAGCGAGGGCCCAGTGATGACCAAGTATTGAGTTGGACAAAAAGTTTGTTCAGGTTTTGTAGCAATTTATGGAGAAACCAAATGAACTTTTTGATCAACCCAATATTATGAAGAGCTGTCATGCCAGCTTCCCAGGTGGTGCTAGTAGTAAAGAATCCATCTGTCAATGCAGGAGACACAGGAGCCATCAGTTAGATTCCTGGGTTGGGAAGATCCCCTGGAGGAGGACATGGCAACCCACTCCAGTATTCTTGCCTAGAGAATCCCATGGACAGAGGAGCTTGGCGGGCTACAGTCCATGGGTTGCATAGACGCGGACATGACTGAGCAACTTAGCACACATGCACATCATGCCAGCAGACTACTTAATCAGAGATTAAGACTTTAATCTCTGAGGTACTGGAGGAAGCCATCCATGCGGAGGCGCCATGCTGTGGGATTCACCAGAAAGCTACCCACGGAGCATCAAGGAAGCACACCCGTGGGAAAGTGCTGTTCGTTGCTGGCTATGGTGAGCCTATCAAGGGGAAGGAGCTATGGAAGAGATAGCCCTACCCCCAGTGGTGTCCTTCAACACTTTCTTCTGCCATCTAGTCAGTTGGTAAAGGAAAAATATTTCCAGGTTCCAGCTGTGTCATTGTCACAGAGAAAACAATGAAGAACGGATTTGGGGCTGAGAAGCAATCAATTAAGAACTGACACAGTATGTGCAGGGAGAAAGTGAATTCTATTATGGAAATTTTGAGTATGTGATGCCTTTGGAGTCTCCTCTTTTGCTTTGCAAAAAGCAAAGGAGAAAAGATATACCCATTTCAATGCAGAGTTCCAAAGAATAGCAAGAAGAGATAAAAAAGCCTTCTTCAGAGATCAATGCAAAGAAATAAAGGGAAACAGTAGAATGAGAAAGACTAGAGATCTCTTCAAGAAAATTAGATATACCAAGGGAACATTTCATGCAAAGATGGGCACAATAAAGGACAGAAATGGTATGGACCTAACAGAAGCAGACGATATTAAGAAGAGATGGCAAGAATACACAGAAGAAATGTACAAAAAAAGATGACCCAGATAATCATGATGGTGTGATCACCAACCTAGAGCCAGACATCCTGGAATGCAAAGCCAAGTGGGCCTTAGGAAGCATCATTGCAAACAAAGCTAGTAGAGGCGCTGGAATTCCAGTTGAGCTCTATCAAATCCTAAAAGATGATGCTGTGAAAATGCTGCACTCAACATGCCAGCAAATTTGGAAAACGCAGCACTGGCCACAGGACTGGAAAAGGTCAGTTTTCATTCCAATCCCAAAGAAAGGCAATGTCAAATAATACTCAAGTTCAGTTCAGTTCAGTCACTCAGTCGTGTCTGACTCTTTGTGACACCATGAATCGCAGCACGCCAGGCCTTCCTGTCTATCACCAACTCCCGGAGTTCACTCAGACTCACATCCATTGAGTTAGTAATGCCATACAGCCATCTCATCTTCTGTCATCCCCTTCACCTCCTGCCCCCAATCCCTCCCAGCATCCAAGTCTTTTCCAATGAGTCAACTCTTTGCATGAGGTGGCCAAAGTACTGGAGTTTCAGCTTTAGCATCATTCCTTCCAAAGAAATCCCAGGGCTGATCTCCTTCAGAATGGACTGGTTGGATCTCCTTGCAGTCCAAGGGACTCTCAAGAGTCTTCTCCAACACCACAGTTCAAAAGCATCATATCTTCGGTGCTCAGGTTTCCTCACAGTCCAACTCTCACAACCATACATGACCAAAGGAAAAACCATAGCCTTGACTAGACGAACCTTTGTTGGCAAAGTAATGTTTCTGCTTTTCAATATGCTATCTAGATTGGTCATAACTTTCCTTCCAAGGAGTAAGCATCTTTTCATTTCATGGCTGCAGTCAACATCTGCAGTGATTTTTGGACCCCCAAAAAATACAGTCTGACACTGTTTCCACTGTTTCCCCATCTATTTCCCATGAAGTGATGGGACCAGATGCCATAATCTTCGTTTTCTGAATGTTGAGCTTTAAGCCAACTTTTTCACTCTCCACTTTCACTTTCATCAAGAGGCTTTTTAATTCCTCTTCACTTTTTGCCATAAGTGTGGTGTCATCTGCATATCTGAGGTTATTGATATTTCTCCTGGCAATCTTGATTCCAGCTTGTGATTCCTCCAGCCCAGCATTTCTCATGATGTACTCTGCATATAAGTTAAATAAGCCGGGTGACAATATACAGCCTTGACGTACTCCTTTTCCTATTGGGAACCAGTCTGTTGTTCCATGTCCAGTTCTACCTGTTGCCTCCTGATCTGCATACAGATTTCTCAAGAGGCAGGTCAGGTGGTCTGGTATTCCCATCTCTTTCAGAATTTTCCACAGTTTATTGTGATGCACACAGTCAAAGGCTTTGGCATAGTCAATAAAGCAGAAATAGATGTTTTTCTGGAACTCTCTTGCTTTTTTGATGATCCAGTGGATGTTGGCAATTTGATCTCTGGTTCCTCTGCCTTTTCTAAAACCAGTTCGAACATCAGGAAGTTTACGGTTCACATATTGCTGAAGCCTGGCTTGGAGAATTTTGAGCATTACTTTACTAGCATGTGAGATGAGTGCAATTGTGTGGTAGTTTGAGCATTCTTTGGCATTGCCTTTCTTTGGGATTGGAATGAAAACTGACCTTTTCCAGTCCTATGGCCACTGCTGAGTTTGCCAAATTTGTTGGCATATTGAGTGCAGCATTTTCACAGTATCATCTTTCAGGATTTGGAATAGCTCAACTGGAATTCCATCACCTCCACTAGCTTTGTTCATAGTGATGTTTTCTAAGGCCCACTTGACTTTACACTCCAGGATGTCTGGCTCTAGGTCAGTGATCACACCATCGTGATTATCTGGGTCATGAAGATCTTTTTTTTTTTTTTGAAGATCTTTTTTATACAATTTTTATGTGTATTCTTGCCACCTCTTCTTAATACCTTCTGCTTCTGTTAGGTCCATACCATATCTGTCCTTTATCGGACCATCTTTGCATGAAATGTTCCCTTGGTATCTGTAATTTTCTTGAAGAAATCTCTAGTCTTTCCCATTCTGTTATTTTCCTCTATTTCTTTGCATTGATCACTGAAGAAGGCTTTCTTATCTCTTCTTGCTATTCTTTGGAACTCTGCATTCAGATGCTTATATCTTTCCTTTTCTCCTCTGCTTTTCGCTTCTCTTCTTTTCACAGCTATTTGTAAGGCCTCTCCAGGCAGCCATTTTGCTTTTTTACATTTCTTTTCCATGCAGATGGTCTTGATCCCTGTCTCCTGTACAATATCACGAACCTCATTCCATACTTCATCAGACACTCTATCTATCCGATCTAGGCCCTTAAATCTATTTCTCACTTCCACTGTATAATACTCAAACTACCACACAATTTCACTTATCTCACATGCTAGTAAACTAATACTCAAAATTCTCCAAGCTAGGCTTCAGCAGTACGTGAACTGTGAACTTCCAGATGTTCAAGATGGTTTCAGTAAAGGCAGAGAGGAACCAGAGATCAAATTGCCAACTTCTGCAGGATTATGGAAAAAGCAAGAGAGTTCCAGAAAAACATCTGCTTTATTGATTATGCCAAAGCCTTTGACTGTGTGGATCACAATAAACTAGAAAATTCTGAAAGAGATGGGATACCAGACTACCTGACCTGCCTCTTGAGAAATGTGTATGAAGATCAGGAAGCAATAATTAGAACTGGACATGGAACAACAGATTGGTTCCAAATAGGGAAAGGAGTACGTCAAGACTGTATATTGTCACCCTGCTTTTTTAATTTATATGCAGAGTACATCATGAAAAATGCTAGGCTGGAAGAATCACAAGCTGGAATTAAGATTGCCAGGAGAAATATCAGTAACCTCAGATATGCAGATGACACCACGCCTATGGCAGAAAGCAAAGAAGAACTAAAGAGCCCCTTGATGAAGGTGAAAGAGGAGAGTAAAAAAGTTGGCTTAAAACTCAACATTCAGAAAACGAAGATCATGGCATCTGGTCGCATCACTTCATAGCAAATAGATGGCAAAACAGTGGAAACAGTGTCAGACTTTATTTTGGGGGACTCCAAAATCACTGCAGATGGTGACTGCAGCCATGAAATGAAAAGACGCTTACTCCTTGGAAGAAAAGTTATGACCAACCTAGACAGCATATTAAAAAGCAGAGATATTACTTTGTCAACAAAGGTCCGTCTAGTCAAGGCTATGGTTTTTCCAGTGGTCAGATATGGATGTGAGAGTTTGACTATAAAGAAAGCTGGGCACTGAAGAGTTGATGCTTTTGAACTGTGGTGTTGGATAAGACTCTTGAGAGTCTCTTGGACTGCAAGGAGATCCAACCAGTCCATCCTAAAGGAGATCAGTCCTAAATATTCATTGGAAGGACTGATGCTGAAGCTGAAACTCCAATACTTTGACCACCTGATGCAAAGAACTGACTCACTGGAAAAGACCCTGATGCTGGGAAAGATTGAAGGTGGGAGGAGAAGGGGATGACAGAGGATGATATGGTTGGACAGCATCACTGACTCAATGGACATGAGTTTGAGTAAAATCCAGGAGTTGGTGATGGACAGGGAGGCCTGGCATACTGTAGTCCATGGGATCACAAAGAGTCGGACACAAATGAGCAACTGAACTGAACTGGGGTCTCCTATTGGAAAACGAGTCTTGAAATTTGGAGACAGATGTGAGCTTGAGGTACAGATTTTTAGGTTTGGCAACAGGTATGTCACAAAGCCTTGGGCATGGATGTAACTCTCCATAGAAAATTTGTTATTTGAAAAATGCCAAAGATAAAGGAAAATAGAACACAGGAAAAGGAAGAGGAGGGAAGAAAGCCCACAAGACAAACTAGCAAATAGATCACACAATAACAGATTTATGGTTAAGAGGATGAGCGAGTGTTAAATAACCTCAAGTATTAAAAGAAAACCTGCATTGTTTTAGTTGATTTGACAATTAAAAGGTAAACTTAGTAAAAGAACTTTCAGTGAAGTGAAGTTTTAGTTGCTAAGTCATGTGTGTCAATGTAAGGGTAATCATGAAAGCCAAACTTCATGGATCAAAATATGAGTAAGTGAGGATACAAAGACAGAAAACAGGTTTCCTATTTTTTGTTGTTTTTTTTCTCTAGGATGGTGTGTAAAAGAGGATGAAGTGTCAGTGGAGAGGGCAACTTTACTTGCTTTAGTGTGAGTGAGAGACAGAGAGAGGAAGTGGAGTGAAAGAAGTCTGAGCCATATGAAAGAAATCACTAAAAATTCAGGATTACCGGATAAAGAGGAGATAATTGACGAAGTAAGTGTTGGAGGAGGCAGCAGTCAGATTAAGGAATCAGATTCAGATAGAAGTAGAGATTCTACCTCCTCAAGAATTTAATTGAGAATTAGTGAACAGAAATAAAAGGTGAGATTTCCATCCATCCTATAAACTTTCAACCTTTCCTACAACTCAGAAACAAAAGGTTTGCTGATCTTTGGATTTTGAAGGGACCTCAGAGAAACAGTTCTCAAATGGTCGTTCACAAACTAGTAAAATCAGAAAGGGATGGCAAAACCCTTTTCCTGAGGAGCCAACTTAAAAACATGGGGAAGCCTAGCAGACAACACCTGGCCTTCAACCAGTGCAGACTCCCTTTTCTTCTATTTCTCATATTCAGCTTCCTTTTCCGATTTCACTCGAAGAGTCCTGCTATAGCATCATTTAAAAGCTATGCTTTAGTCCAAGCCACTTGTTTTACAGATGAGGAATCTAGGGAACAGAGAAATCAAGTGATTTGTCCAAAACCCAGAGCTCCTCTGTCACTGGAACCTAGGTCTCCCTTCATTACCAATAACAAACTTATTAATTTATCAATTCTCCTGAACATTAATAGAAACAATTCTGACCTTAGACCTTACCCTTTTCTTGTCATGGTGACACAATGCACATGTGTGTGTGTGTGTGTGTGTGTGTGTGTGTGTGTGTGTCTGAGCGTGCTCACTCAGTTGTGTCCAAAACTTTTGTGACCCCATGGATGATAGCTCGCCAGTTTCCTCTGTCCATGGGATTTCCCAGCCAAAAATACTGGAGTGGGTTGCCATTTCCTACTCCAGGGGATCGTCCCAACCCAGGAATCAAACCCACATCTCCTGTTTGGCAGGCAGATTCTATTACCACTGAGCCACCAAGAATGGTGACACCCTATACTCTCAATTCAAGAAAAATCAATAAGTCATATAACTGTGGCTTCTTATGTGTTTGCTTAGCAGACAGGCATTCAGAAGTAACTATTCTAATGACTTTAAAGTCATAAACAAGAGAAAATCCTCAAGGAACTGATTGAATGCAGTATTCTGCCACATTAATGCCCTATTTGAGCCAGATGATTCTCTATTCCTCTTGCAACGAAAACAAAGTCCACAATCACCCTTGGGGAAAAATCTTCTGCATCTTTTCACTTTTGCCATAAGCAATCAAATGCAACAAAGTAAACACTCACACTCTCTAACCTGAGGATTTAGAGCGAAATCAGAATCACCTTAGGAGAATTTTACAAAAATATTTCCCCTTGCTTTAGCCAAGATACCCTGATGAATTGTTATTAGCCCCCAAAGAGACACAGTTTCTACATAAAAAAAAATAAGTAAGTTGAAGTTAAATGGACTTTAAAATATATATACCAAGCCAAAAATCAGAATATATATAATAAGGCTAGAGTACCTATATTAATAGCGGATAAGTTAGTCTTCAAAGAGAAAATAAAAATAATAAAGGAAAGCATAAATATGTATTAACCTAAAATTGCAGAATTAAAGGGAGAAACGTACTATTCTACAATCAAATTCGGAGAGGTTAACACTCATTCATATCTTAGCAATTGATAAAACAACTAGACACAAATTCAGTAAAGAGATAAGTAATCTGAAAAGTACCATTAACCACTATAACATAATTTATATTTACCGAATCAGCAAACACAAAATACATATTATTTTCATGTGTACATGTGCATGTACATTCACTAAGATAGAACAAAGGCCCACAAAACTGTTCTCAATAAATTTTAAAATATCCAAATCTGAGTGTATATTCTCTGACCACAATATAGAATTTTTAAGTTGGAAACCAACAACAGTGAAAGCATAGATATTATTTTAATACCTATAAGACTTCTGGATAAGCAAAATTTCTTAGAACACAAAGAACACAACCATCAAAAGTTGATAAATTAGGCTTTGTCAACATTTAAAAATGTGTGGTTTGAAAGAGCATTCATGGAAGGAAAAGGCCAAACATTGACTAGGAAAGATTTTTTCTAACACATACATAAGACACAGGACTCAGGTTCAGAATATCTAAAGAACTCATAACTTGATACTGAGGCAATAAACCCAAGTTTAAAAGTGGACAAAAGATGTGAATAGACACATCAAGAAAGATGATATATGAATAAAGCTTATGAAAAGATGCTCAACATCACCAGTCACCAGGGAATTGCAAATTATAGCTACAGTAAGATACAAAGTACACTTCGAATAGAATGACCAAATTTTTAAAAATACTCTTACCAAGACTTTGTGAGATGTGGAGCAAGTGGAATTCTCATATACTGTGGTGAGGAGGTAGAATAGTACATCCACTTTAGGAAACAGTTGGCAGTTTTTTTTTTTTTTTTTAATCAAAGGGTTTTGCCATATACCCTAACCATCCTACTGCTAGATATTTATACAAGAGGATCCAAGACATAAAAACCTGTACATGAATGCTCGTAACAGATTTGTTTTTACTTAACAGTCAAAAACAGGAAACAGCCCAAATGCCCATCAACATGGATAAACAAATTATGGTGGATCTATACAATAAAACATAAAACTATTGAGATATACAGTTATGTGGATGAATATCAAATATTATGCTTAGTGAAAGAAGCCAAGCAAAGAAAAAGAGTATATACTGGCTGAATTTACATAAATTTTTAGAAAACACAGATCAGTCTATAATAGGAAGTAGATCACTGGTTGTAGGTGAACATGTGAGGACAGATTACAAATGGGCAAAGGAAATTTTTGAAGATGCTGAAAATGGTTTGTATCTGGATTTCAGTGATGATTTCACAGTTGTATATGTCAAAACTGATGAAATGTACATTTTAAACATGTATATTGTATTGTACTCATTTATACCTCAGTAAAGATATAAGAAATTTTTTAAATAATCCAGTAATGGAATGGAGTGGTTTGACTATGGAAAAAATAAGATTAGCCTTGGGATGATAATAATTGAAGATAGGGGAAAAGTTTGTGACTTTTGAATATGTTTGAAATTTTACTTAAAAACCTTTCAAAAATCTCTGAACACTGCCTATTAAAAATACAGTCTTAAATTTTTTTTATGAAACCTGTAGAAAGAAGTTCATTTTCTGGCTTAGTAGTTGCTTAGCACTCTAGTCACTATAGCTGCTGACCACATCACAGGCCTTTCCAGTTGGCACTAGTGGTAAAGAATCTGCCTGCCAATGCAGGAGATGCAAGAGACACAGGTTCAATCCCTGGGCCAGGAAGATCCTCTGGAGGAGGAAATGGCAACCCACTCCAGTATTCTTCCCTGGAAAATTCCATGGAAAGAGAAGCCTGGCAAGCTACAGTTCATGGGGTCACAAAGAGTCGGACACAACTGAGAGACTGTGCATAGCCAGGGTGGCTTATATACATTAATCAATATTTTGCCATGGTTTTGGAAATGAACCAGATTAGAACACAATGATACCAGAATGAGTTTTGTAATCAAGAATTAACTTTGAATATTATTTGTGATTATTGTGATAAGTTGGAACTATTAAGGAAAAAGTATCCAAAACATGGAAAGGAGCAAATGGATGACTATTTAAAAAAAAAAAAAAGGCCACATTTCTTTTCAGTGTCTTGCTGCAACTCGTCTAATAAACATATCTAAGGTTTATTTAATTCTCTAGAATATGTACATTTGACTTACTATGCTTCCCTGGTGGCTCAGAGGGTAAAGTGCCTGCCTGCAATGCAGGAGATCTGGGCTCGACCCCTGGGTCAGGAAGATCCCCTGGAGAAGGAAATGGCACCCCACTCCAGTACTCTTGCCTGGAAAATCCCACGGACAGAGAAGCCTGCTAGACTACAGTCCATGGGATCACAAAGAGTATGACACGACTGAGCAACTTCACTTCACTTTCTTACTATTGATTAGAATATTTTACAACTCTGGATAGATGTGAACTTGTAGAGAACTTAAAATGATGCAAATGATTTTAAGTGATGATTCTTGTCCAATAAGAATCCAGTAAAAATAAATTTTTTTTATTGTCCAATAAGAATGATTCTTGTCCAATAAGAATCCAGTAAAAATAATTTTTTTTTAGTAGAGATTTCATCTAAGAAAGATGCAAATGACTCCTATCTGATAGGGGAAAAAAGATAACCCCAACTATTGGGTGGCCAAAAAGTTTGTTTGGGTTTTTCCATGACATCTTAAGGAAAAACCCAAATGAACTTTTTGGCCAATTCAATATTATATACTTATATAATAATTTATATATATATTATATTATATATATATACTTCACTATATATACTTATATATATACACTTCAATATTATAAGTATATTATATATATACTTCAATTGCTTTTTAGACATTAACTGGAACTGTACCTAATTGAACAATCATTCATTCAGTATTCATTCTTTCAGTAACTAAAAATACGCCACTGTACTCCTATGCTATTCTCCCATAGTGTACTCCTCCACTATACTCCTCTGAACCAGATTTATCTTACTTCTGGCTCTTTCATTAAAACATTAGAAATAATAGTCAAGCTATGGGAACAACCTAAGTGTCCATCTATTGATGAGTAGATAAAGAAAATAAAGAATGCACACACACACATATGATAATATGAATGGATCTTGAGGGCATTATGCTCAGTGAAACAAGCCAAAATCTATATGATTTCAATTATATGGATAATTAATCAAACAATAAGAACCAAAAACTAACTAAGCTTCATAGATACAGAGTACAAGTTGGTAATTGCCAGAAGCTTTGGGGCAGGAGACAGAATGGGTGACAGGAGTCAAAAGGTACAAATCTCCAGTTTTAAAATAAATAGGTCACAGGGATGTTAAAAGAAGAAAAGATAAATCCTTATATACTCACTTTAAAAAAATGTCTTAAAAAATGCCCAAATCCTGCCTTGGATCAAACACACTGTCTGCCATAAAAATCTCATAGAGACTTTTTTCTCCAAAAAATCTCATGGAAGCAAAGTCTCATGGGGAAATCAAAGGGCATTGTTATTTTTGGCTCAGGTCATGCCTGCAACCCCAGGGCAGAACTCTCGGGTAAACTGGGTTCAAGGCTTATGGGGAAACTCCTCCTGCCACCTGTTCCCAAATCTAGATGTCATTATCAGGCAGACATATCACCCTGACTCTTGAAAATGAAGAGGGTCAGTTTGCCACCTGGAAGGGGCACACTCACAGGTGAAAAGTGCGAGTGTTAGTCACTTAGTTGTGTCCGACTTCTGAGACCTCATGGACTGCAGCCCACCAGGCTCCTCTCTCCATGGAATTCTCCAGGCAAGAATACTGGAGTGGGTTGCCATTCCCTTTTCCAGGAAATCTTCCTGACCCAGGGATCAACCAAACCTGGGTCTCCTGCATTGTAGGCAGATTCTTTACCATCTGAGCCACCAGTGAAGGTCACAAGTGACCTCTCAGCCAATATTAACTCTCAGGCAACTCTGGTTTAATCAGCACCCTGAAATCTGATCAATCAAATTAACCACAATGTAGTACTTTAGCACCAGAATGAGGTTAGGAAGAAGGGTTAGGACAAAGAGCGGGGGCTTGCATTAGTGAATTGCCTAGTCAGATACCTATACTCAGGAGCAAGACTGATGTGAGTAAGCCCTAGAGTGGGTGGCAATCTAGTTGGAGAGGTCAGACTCTGAACATGAAAAAGTAACAGAGAGCTAGCAATTGATGCAGATGTTCAATGTTCTAAGTTAAAGGAAATCAAGGTTACCAGGACTGGGGCCTTCTGAATGAAACTTGATGAGTGAAATATACAATTTTTTTTTTTTATGGTAAAAAGCAACTGCAGGAATTTACAAAATGGGCACTCTGGAGAGAAGAGGAGGTCAGGGTCTCTCCTTGGATGCCAAGTCTAAGTCTTAAGAGTGGAGATACAGGAATGAGAATATTAATACAAATTACATGTGAATTTAAATAAAATATTGAAAGAAGAGGAGTGGGAGGGGACAGCAGGGCAGCAAGACCAGAGGCATGAAGCTAAGTCCTAACACACACTGACAGCAAGATTGCAATCCCCCGGAGTAAGGGAAACCCCAGCCCCCAGCAGTCAGGACATCTCTGTCTACAAGTACAGCCCCAAAGCAACTGTTACATGCTCTCTACACACCCCACTGCTTGAAGCTGAGAGAGTCTGAACAGCCCCCTAGACACCAACATTAACTCCCCAGATACATTAATCTTCTTCTAAAACACAGTGAACTGGAAAAAAAGAGAAATAAAAGGAGATGTGGTGAAAGATGTGTGGTTTGTGTTGGGGAGGGAAAAAGAGAGTGCGTTTTCAGGACTTCGAACCCCAGACTAAAGAAACTGTGAAGCTTGGTCTCCTGTGCAGGGCACAGAATCAGCAATGAATAGCCTGGCAGCCAATCCTGGTTAAGCCACTGGCTGTCCTGGGCAAGCCATTTAACCACTCTGATCTTACTTCCATATCTGTAAAATGAGAAAATTCAGTCAAAAGAATGATCTACTTTCTTCCAACTGTAAGGTGCTAATGTGCTTAGTCGTGTCCAACTCTTTGCAGCCCCATGGACTGTAGCCCGCCGGGCTTATCTGTCCATGGAATTTTCCAGGCAAGAATACTAGAGTGGGATGTCATTTCCTTCTCCAGGGGATTTAACCGACCCAGGGATCAAACCCGGGTCTCCCACACTGCAGGCAGACTCTTTACCATCTGAGCCAGTAGGGGTTAGGACTTCAACAATTAACTGATGATAAATGTGTGGCGCTATGCTCAGTCACGTTCAACACTTCGTGGATCCATGGACTGTAGCCTGTCAGGCTCCTCTGTCCCTGGGATTTTCCAGGCAAAAATACTGGAGTGGGGTCCTATTTCGTTCTCCAGGGGATTTTCCTGACCTAGGGAGCAAACCCACATCTCCTGCAAAGCAGATGGGTTTGTTTTTTTTTTTACCACTGTCACCACCTAAGGTGCTAAATTCTTGAATATGATAAGTTCAAGAAATTAAATTTAACAATAGATTGAAAAAATAAGGAAAGATGAGGATTTAATGTTACATAAACAGACAACAACCCATCCTTAGATCTACCCTTTTATAAAATGTGTAAGTTCTTCCCTTTCTGATTAGAAACCAAGCTGTATTTCACAGGGAACTCTGCTGGATAGGAGGGGAGTTTGGGGGAGAATGGATACATGTATATGTATGGCTGAGATTCTTTGCTGTCCACCTAAAACTATCACAACATTGTTAATTGGCTATATTCCAGTATAAAACAAAAAGTTTTTTTAAAAAAAGGAGCCAAGCTATATGGAGAATGGGACAGTTACATAGTTACATTGCCCTCCCCCCCCCAAAAATAATTATATATATATATATATATCCGGGAGAAGGCAATGGCACCCCCCTCCAGTACTCTTGCCTGGAAAATCCCATGGACAGAGGAGCCTGGTAGGCTGCAGTCCATGGGGTCGCTAATAGTCGGACACGACTAAGAGACTTCACTTTCACTTTTCACATTCATGCATTGGAGAAGGAAATGGCAACCCACTCCAGTGTTCTTGCCTGGAGAATCTCAGGGACGAGGCAGCCTGCTGGGCTGCCGTCTATGGGGTCGCACAGAGTCGGACACGACTGAAGCGACTTAGCAGCAGCATATATATATCCAGGGGGAAAGGAATCACATGGTGATTGTTTTATTAATGAGATGCTGCCTCCTACAGTACAAGACAAACACAGCTCTTGAAGATGAAATGTTTCCTAATGGCAAAACCAAACAATAATATTTTAGTTGTCTTGCATTTTGAAATGTTTCTTGTTTTCAGTTAGGGTGATGGAAAGAAAATAGTATATATGCTTCAAATTTTTCAAAGCTTGCAGGCCTTTAGATAAAAATGCTTCCTAACTGAATGCCACGCATGCCTGAGCTTGCCTTTGTCCGTTCCCTTCACACGTTCCCCAGAACTAAGCCCGGATTCCTTCTCTGGGCTTGGTGCCACCTGGTTTGCAGCTGAACATAGAACCAGCCTCTCTATTTTGCATTAGTCTTGCTTGATGGGTTCATAAGAAAACAGGAATACCTAATGTGGCTGATTCTTGAAAAAAGTGTAATTACATAGAAATAAATAGGGTATATGTTAGCCTGAATATGTCTGGAGTGATTTATTATTTTTGTTACAGTGCAATAAGTTTTTGTTTTTGATGTGGAGATTTTTCACTGAGGAAAATGTATGGTAAATTCTAACAGTAAAAGAAGCATTTGAAGAGCATGACTCTGGAGCCAGCCTGCCAGGGTTTGGAATCCAGCCCCAGCCCTGACTAATTATCTGACTTGGGGTAAGTTGTGTCACCAAAGTGTGCCTCAGTTTCCTCATCAATAACATAGGCATCATAGTAGCACTTTTCTCCTGAGTTTCGAATAAGTTCATCTTTGTAAAGCCCTTCGAACAAGAGCTGGCACATAGTAATGTTATGTAAGTATTCACTAGCACTAATAAATATTTGTTAAATAAACAAGCTGACTTTCTGATGTGCTTTCCCTTTCACAACCACCATCCATGTCTCTCTTCTGCATCTTTCTGTTCTGCAACAACAAATCTTCTTTTCCCCATCCTTTTTTTCCCGGATCTACACTTGTGCTCCCACAATTACAGAGAAAATAAGGATCTAAGAACCCGAAGGCAGGAAAGTGTATCTAATGGGGTTTAGTCCTTTTATCTGCAAGGAAAAGGAGCTGAGAACCAGAGAGATTAATTGACATGTCAAACAGCTAAGAAATGTTAAGCATCTTCAAAAGCTCCTTCTCCTTCAAAGCATGTTATTTCTGAGACTGAACTTCCCCATTATTCCCGACACCTCCTTTTTCTCCCTCTCTTCTTCTCCCTGCTTTTCTGTCCTCCCTCCCTCTTTGCCTCCGCCTACCCTCTCCTTCTCTGTCTCTCCCCTCCCTGCCCCACCCCCTCCAATGAAGGTCTGGAAACTGTGTTTCTTGCTCAAGTCTGTCCTCAATGACCTTTCACTTTTGGTTCCTTTCATTCCCTTTTGCTGGCATAAATAACACAGCCTATAATTCTGAAACAAAAATGGAAACCCAGGGCAGGGTAAGAGATTTTTACCTTTTGCAAAAATTGACACACAAATTTTTCACCTTGAATGAGTAAAAACAAAATGTGAATCAGAGGTGTTTTTGCATTTAGAGAATTAACTCTTTAAAGAATGAAGTTACATAAAATTGGTACTATTTCAAAATGTCAAGGTACTCCACCACATAGGTACAGATCAGATCAGATCAGATCAGTCGCTCCGTTGTGTCCGACTCTTTGCGACCCCATGAATCGCAGCATGCCAGGCCTCCCTGTCCATCTCCAACTCCCGGAGTTCACTCAGACTCACGTCCATCGAGTCAGTGAAGCCATCTAGCATCTCAACCTCTGTCATCCCCTTCTCCTCTTGCCCCCAATCCCTCCCAGCATCAGAGTCTTTTCCAATGAGTCAACTCTTCGCATGAGGTGGCCAAAGTACTGGAGTTTCAGCTTTAGCATCATTCCTACCAAAAAAATCCCAGGGCTGATCTCCTTCAGAATGAACTGGTTGGATCTCCTTGCACTCCAAGCGACTCTCAAGAGTCTTCTCCAACACCACAGTTCAAAAGCATCAATTCTGCGGCGCTCAACCTTCTTCACAGTCCAACTCTCACATCTATACATGACCACAGGAAAAACCATAGCCTTAACTAGATGAAACTTTGTTGGCAAAGTAATGTCTCTGCTTTTGAATATGCTATCTAGGTTGGTCATAACTTTCCTTCCAAGGAGTAAGCGTCTTTTAATTTCATGGCTGAAGTCACCATCTGCAGTGATTTTGGAGCCCAGAAAAATAAAGTCTGACACTGTTTCCACTGTTTCCCCATCTATTTCCCATGAAGTGATGGGACCAGATGCCATGATCTTCGTTTTCTGAATGTTGAGCTTTCAGCCAACTTTTTCATTCTCCACTTTCACTTTCATCAAGAGGCTTTTTAGTTCCTCTTCACTTTCTGCCATAAGGGTGGTATCATTTGCATATCTGAGGTTATTGATATTTCTCCCGGCAATTTTGATTCTAGCTTGTGTTTCTTCCAGTCCAGTGTTTCTCATGATGTACTCTGCATATAAGTTAAATAAACAGGGTGACAATATACAGCCTTGATGTACTCCTTTTCCTATTTGCAACCAGTCTGTTGTTCCATGTCCAGTTCTACCTGTTGCCTCCTGATCTGTATACAGATTTCTCAAGAGGCAGGTCAGGTGGTCTGGTATTCCCATCTCTTGAAGAATTTTCCACAGTTTATAGTGATCTACACAGTCAAAGGATTTGGTATAGTCAATAAAGCAGAAATAGATGTTTTTCTGGAACTCTCTTGGTTTTTTCATGATCCAGCAGATGTTGGCAATTTGATCTCTGGTTCCTCTGCCTTTTCTAAAACCAGCTTGAACATCTGGAAGCTCACGGTTCACATATTGCTGAAGCCTGGCCTGGAGAATTTAGTGTGTGAGATGAGTGCAATTGTGCGGTAGTTGGAGCATTCTTTGGCATTGCCTTTCTTTGGGATTGGAATGAAAACTGACCTTTCCAGTCCTGTGGCCACTGCTGAGTTTTCCAAATTTGCTGGTATGTTGAGTGAAGCACTTTCACAGCATCATCTTTCAGGATTTGAAATAGCTCAACTGGAATTCCTATGGAACTAGCTTTGTTCATAGTGATGCTTTCTAAGGCCCACTTGACTTCACATTCCTGGATGTCTGGCTCTAGGTGAGTGATCACACCATCGTGATTATCTTGGTTGTGAAGATCTTTTTTGTACAGTTCTTCTGTGTATTCCTGCCACCTCTTCTTAATATCTTCTGCTTCTGTTAGGTCCATACCATTTCTGTCCTTTATAGAGCCCATCTTTGCATGAAATGTTCACTTGGTATCTCTAATTTCTTGAAGAGATCTCTCGTCTTTCCCATTCTGTTGTTTTCCTCTATTTCTTTGCACTGATCTCTGAGGAAGGCTTTCTTATCTCTTCTTGCTATTCTTTGGAACTCTGCATTCAGGTGCTTATATCTTTCCTTTTCTCCTCTGCTTTTCACTTCTCTTCTTTTCACAGCTATTTGTAAGACCTCCCCAGACAGCCATTTTGCTTTTTTGCATTTCTTTTCCATGGGGATGGTCTTGATCCCTGTCTCCTGTACAATGTCATGAACCTCCGTCCATAGTTCATCAGGCACTCTGTCTATGAGATCTAGTCACTTAAATCTATTTCTCACTTCCACTGTATAATCATA
Source organism: Bison bison bison (assembly GCF_000754665.1). Lineage (NCBI taxonomy): Eukaryota > Metazoa > Chordata > Mammalia > Artiodactyla > Bovidae > Bison > Bison bison. Next base: position 4,978,419 of record NW_011494942.1, on the reverse strand, counting down.
AGGGATTTGATTTAGGTCATACCTGAATGGTTTAGTGGTTTCCCCTACTTTCTTCAATTTAAGTCTGAATTTGGCAATAAGGTATTCATGATCTGAGCCACAGTCAGCTCCTGGTCTTGTTTTTGTTGACTGTATAGAACTTCTCCATCTTTGGCTACAAAGAATATAATCAATCTGATTTCGGTGTTGACCATCTGGTGATGTCCATGTGTAGAGTCTTGTCTTGTTGGAAGTAGGTGTTTGCTATGACCAGTGCATTTTCAAAGGCAATGTTAAGTATCTATATTTTATCCTAAGTGCAATGAGGGACCCTTGAGAGATGATAAGCAAGGAGATGACATGATCTTATTTGCATCTTAAATAAATCACTATGAATACTGATGTGAAGATAGACGGAGATAAGAGTGGGAGGGGGAAAACCAATTAGGAAGATCTTCCAGTGATACAGTGAAGAGATGCTGATGGAATAGACTAAGTAAGAAGGTGGTGAAGACATGGGGGAAAAATTAGTCAATTCAAGACATATTTGGGGATTGAATACACATAGTTGATTGTTACAAACTGGGTGAAGGGGATGTTGATGTGAAGAATACTTTAGGCCCAAATTTTCTCTCTCAATCTCACCTATTATTTTCTTTGTTTTCTTCATTCTCTGGTCATCTTTCCTGTGCTCTTGGTACTCTGTAGACAGAAGCACAATATAGAACCAGGCTATGCTCTTAAAGTTTGCAAGCTGTAGGATTTCATAATGAGTAAAAATGTGAGCCATATCTATCAATACATTTTCCTTATGACTTGAGATTTCCAGGAAGGACCTATTGTGAGAAGATATCTTAGCATCTGTGCCTTAAATTATACCAATGTAATAGTCATTTGGCCCTGGAAAGTATTCCATCTCTCAGAATTTTCCAATCAAAATGCAAATATCCTAGGCAAAGTCAATACCATGTAGCATTCATTTACTTTAGAAAGAAATATAGCTGCAAGGAAGGCTTTACCTGGGTTATATCACAAGGTAGGAAAAAGTAAAAGAAAAAAAGGCAGGACAATGAAAGGAGAAAAGGGGAAGGCCAACTTTGGCTTTTTCAGAGTTCGAAAAATGGCCAGCTTTTGATGTTGCTCACTGATTAGAATGTTATTTTCTTGGGATTTGCACATATGCATATTGAGGTGAATAATTAGTGGACCCAAATATGAAAGGTACATCTAGGACAGATTAGAATAATGATTGAGAGGAAGCCACACTGTGCTTGCAAACATGACTAACACTATTGTATGATGTTCATTTTGCCATGGATGGAAAAAAAGACCAAGAGTGAAACTAACTGCACTAGAAAAAACACATCCAGACAGAAATTTAGAAAAAAAAGAAGGTGTTTGCCACAATTAGAAGCACAGCCTTTCACAAAGTGAAAAAAATAATTAGAAGTTGACAGAGGAGATCACCAAGTACAGAGCCCCAAGAAGAATCAGTACAAGATTAATTGTAAGTTAGATTTTGATTCTGAGTCTTAACTTTATGTAAAAAAAAAAAAAAGACTATATAGTAAAAATAATTAGGAAAAATATAACAACAAACTTGAAAACTTACAAGCAATTATACTGCAAATTTAAATACAAGTCCAATTATTTCAGTCATTTATTTATAATTCAAATGCCATTTATTGAAACTCTGCTACATAAGAGTTCTTATTCATTTGCTCATTGACTGAATCTTTTCAGCAACTGTTAATTAGGAATTTACTACTTTCAGGAACTATGGTTCATAAACGAACAAGACTGATGAAGAATATAAACGGAGTTTACATTCTGGTGGGAGGCATAGATGATAAACATGCCATCAAATGACTATGCAAAAATTTCAAAAAGCACTAGATTTTTGAAAGTGGTAACTGGATGGAGTGTAACTCAGTAAATGAACAGAGGACAGGAAGAGTATGGTAGCAATGTAACAGAGAAGAACAAATCTGACTCCATATTAGATCTGTTCCTTTTCCTGTGCTTATTCATGCTGGCTCTACACTTTTGTAAAAGAGTATTGTCTGTAGCTTCAAATATACAGGACAGCCTATTCTCAAGGTTCTGACCTTTAAAGGTATAACACTTTCCATTCATATAGAGGTAAAAAGTTGCAGAACAGAAAATAACAATTGTCTTGTTGCAGGTTTATAGAAATACTGTGACCAGACCTACATTGCCAGAATAAAAGATTACTAGACCAAGAAGTTTGAAACAAATAAACAGGCCCTCTCTCAACCTTACCTTTTAAAATGATTTGTTGAAATCTTTTGGGGAGTTGGGGACTTGGGGGCATGAGCCGTCTGTCTCCTTGCACAGCCATGTAATAAACATTGCCATTTTTTTCTATGGCAAACATTTCAGTATGGTTTGGCCTCAGTGGTTGTTGGGCACACAAACTTGTGTTATGCAACAGCAACAGTTAGTGAAGATCACTTAAGAGGATATAACATTTAAACTGAGAAATAAATGAGAAGAAAGCAGCCATGTGAATATATGGGGAATGAGGATCCAAGCAGAGGGAACAGTAATGGCCAAAACCCTGAGGTGGTAAGAGCCCCATATATTTAAGGGACAAAGAAGGCAAGTTTGACTGGATGATCATGACTAGCTCAGGGTAAGTGATAGAGACTTTCGTGGACAATCACAGATAAAGAATGGGGCCTTTGGGAAATGTGATGTTACATTTCAATTGCATTCTATTCACAAAGAGAGGCTAGAGGGGGATTTTAAGTGAGAGAGAGAGATGAACTGATTTGTTCTGGGAGAAACAAAAATTTTTAGACTTGTTTTACTCTAGGAGAGACAGGGGAACTCAGAGGTGCAGCCTTAGCCCCACCTACGTGGAAGGATTATAGGAATGCCTAGGGAGGGAACTAAGTCATCTGGTAAGCCTTTGAAGCTGATTTGGCCAAAGAGAGTAGGAAAAAGAAAACAGAGAGCTTCATGTGAGCACAAAAGCAGCATAAGCAAAGGTACTGTGGCAGGGCGTATGGTAGCATTCCCCTAAGCCATATGTGGGTAGGGGAATGCTGGCAGGTCAGAAGTAATGCAGAAACACAGTTAAGATGTAGCATGGTGAGGTTGAGGGAGAGCAGACCAGGGCAATTTATGGAAGGCTTTGTGTATGCTGGGATAAGAAATACAGATTCAATCCTTTGAATAAGATATCAGAGGATTTTAAGCAGCATGGCCAAAGGATTCAATTTATGTTTAAATAGGGTAACTGGAAGGCTTTGTTGAACTCAAATTTGACAGGAATAGTTGCAGAACGAAGTGTAGGAGGCAGATGAAATAGTCCAGATAGCAGTTGATCAGAACATGTTAGTAGTAACGATAATAACAACAACTTTAACATATTGTGGCACTTGCTCTGTTCTAGGCACTCTTTTAAGCAATTAACAGATTTTAACTCATTAAATGCTAAGAAAATCCCATAAGGTAAGACCTATTACTATCCCCATTTTATGGATGAAGTAAAAACTGGTAAAGTAATTTGCCTAAAAGTAATAGAGCAATACAGTAATGAAGTAAGTTGTAAAGCTGGAAGTCAGAATAATTGGAAGGAATTCATGAAGTACTTAGGAACAAAAGCATTTCAAGAATATTTAAGGAAAACTAGTAACATTCTGTGAATAGGGAAAATTAAGAAAAAACCCACATATCCAACCATGCCTTGGGTGTTTGACTATGGCCTTAAATGAGATAGAAAAACAGTGGGAAGAAACCAGGTCTGTTGGGAAGTGGGTGAACTCCATTTGAGATGTTGAAGCACCTGTGAAATATCCAACTGGGTATAGTGAGCAGAGATTTGGAAAAGTAGTTGAAATCTCAAGAGAAATGTTGGGGACAAAAATTTAAAATTACAAGGCATTGATATACAAATGGGAGGATTCCTCTGCGGCTCAGTGGTAAAGAACCTGCCTGCACAGCAGAAGACACAGGAGACCCAAGTTCGATCCCTGGATCCGGAAGATCCCCTGGAGGAGGGCATGGCAACCCACTCCAGTATTTTTGCCTGGAGAACCCCAAGAACAGAGGATCCTGGTGGGCTTCAGTCCACAGGGTCACAAAGAATTGGACAGGACTGAAGCGACTGGGCACAACATACAAACGGAAATAAACACCATGAAGAACTTCAGTAAGCAAGCTACCTTGATTAATAGCATCGATAGTAAAGGAGATTATTGGGATTCAGCAGGCATCTATTTCTTCCCTAAGGAACCAGCAGTCCTCACAGCTCCAGATATGCTCTTAGGTCAGATGATAAATAAAAACTGAGAGTGCTTTATGGTCAATTTAGAAGAATAAATGTACTATTTTAGTTGTTTGGTTTACAATTTAACAATTTAGTTAACAATTTTTAAAGAAAACTTTATCTTAATGCCAATATATAATTTAGAGTACAATCAACTAAAACATTTCAAGCTGTAGAGTTTGTTGAAATTGATGATGGAATTCTTATTACAAATTTACTTAAAAATGAAAAATTGGTGGGTAGATTTTATTTTTAGGTGTAAAATATATAAGGATCATTATTTTTCTGGGAACTATCAATCTTGTAGTCAAATACGATGAAGACTAAGTAATAATAAAATCAATCCTCTTTCTACCTACCATGCCATTTTAAAAATCTAATATATTTTTTTCATTAGGGGATTTTTTCTACATGATCTGACTTTGAATTCCAAGTGCAGAAATTCTTTTAACTATAATGCTTAGAAAACTAGGAGATAGACACGTCCTGGTTAAACAAGGGAAGGAGACAACATTCTAATGAAAAGAATTCCATTATTGGTTTGTCAGTGAACCAAAGTGCTCTCTTAAGTGCTCTCTCATGCTCTCTTAATCCAAAGTCTCTGTCTCTCGGAATGAAAAGATGGAGCATAAAAAGCAGATGATAGTTTAAGATATAATGGTACATAAATCTACTAGCCTATACTTAAATTCACCAGCACGTTTTACAAAGCACTATGGCTGCAAGATACCTACATCTTGATGTACCATTGTCAATCACTAATCAGACAGATAAATAGGAAGAATATGAACATAGAAAAGTATGGATATATTTTATAACTTTTTTCTGTCCTTTTATTCAGGTCTGATATCAACACTTATTACCTGTTTTTCCTATATCCTGAGTATATTTCTCAAATTCAGGCTTTGAAAGTTGATTAAATGAAAGGAAATGTCACTGAATTCTTAATATTATAGAAAACAACAGAGACTTAAGAGAGGTTAATTAACATCTTAAATAGAAATTTAAGAGATTCCTATGTGCCAGGCAAATTTGGCCTTGGAGTATGGAATGAAGCAGGGCAAAGGCTGAGTTTTGCCAAGAGAACGCACTGGTCATAGCAAACACCCTCTTCCAACACAACAGAAGACTCTATACATGGACATCACAAGATGGTCAATACAGAAATCAGATTGATTATATTCTTTGCAGTCAAAGATGCAGAAGCTCTAAACAGTCAGCAAATCAAGACCAGGAGCTGACTGTGGCTCAGATCATGAACTCCTTACTGCCAAATTCAGATTTAAATTGAAGAAAGTAGGGGAAACCACTGGACCATTAAGGTATGACCTAAATCAAATCCCTTATGATTATACAGTGGAAGTGAGAAATAGATTTAAGTGACTAGATCTCATAGACAGAGTGCCTGATGAACTATGGACGGAGGTTTGTGACATTGTACAGGAGACAGGGATCAAGACCATCCTCATGGAAAAGAAATGCAAAAAAGCAAAATAGCTGTCTGAGGAGGCCTTACAAATAGCTGTGAAAAGAAGAGAAGTGAAAAGCAAAGGAGAAAAGGAAAGATATAAACATCTGAATGCAGAGTTCCAAAGAATAGCAAGAAGAGATAAGAAAGCCTTCCTTAGTGATCAATCCAAATAAATAGAGGAAAACAACAGAATGGGAAAGACAAGAGATCTCTTCAAGAAAACTAAAGATACCAAGGGAACACTTCATGCAAAGATGAGCTCAATAAAGGACAGAAATGGTATGGACCTAACGGAAGCAGACGATATTAAGAAGAGGTGGCAGGAATATACAGAAGAACTGTACAAAAAAGATCTTCATGACCCAGATAATCATGATGGTGTGATCACTCACCTAGAGCCAGACATCCTGGCATGTGAAGTCAAGTGGGCCTGAGAAAGTATCACTATGAGCAAAGCTAGTGGAGGTGATGAAATTCCAGGTGAGCTCTTTCAAATCCTGAAAGATGATGCTGTGAAAGTGTTGCACTCAATGTGCCAGCAAATTTGGAAAACTCAGCAGTGGCCACAGGACTGGAAAAGGTCAGTTTTCATTCCAATCCCAAAGAAAGGCAATGCCAAAGAATGCTCAAACTACCGCACAATTGCACT
>NW_011494942.1:4934923-4971923 GCF_000754665.1 Bison bison bison | reverse complement strand
TTCTGGAGAAGACTCCTGAAAGTCCCCTGGACAGCAAGGAGATCAAACCAGCCAATCTTAAGGGAGATCAATCCTGAATATTCACTGGAAGGATGATGCTGAAGCTGAAGCACCAATATTTTGGTCCTCTGATGTTAACAGCTGACTCATTGGAAAAGTCCCTGATGTTGGGAAAGACTGAGGGCAGAAAGAGAAGGGGGAATCAGAAGATGAAATGACTGGATGCATCACTGATGCAATAAACATGAACTTGGGCAAACCCTGGGACATGGTGAAGGACAGGGAGGCCTGGTATGCTGCAGTCCATGGGGTCGCAAAGAGTTGGACATGACTGGGCGACAAAACAACAACAACAGCAAAAATCCCATGACATTTATTTATGACATAACAAATTAACAATATTTGTTGTTTAAATAATATATTTCGCTATTTTATTGTTCATGGTTCTGTAATGTCTCTTCTATCATCATTTTGTTACATATCACTTTCAGATTCTATCTTTTGTATATCTTATGTCCTCAAGTAGATTACAAACTAAAGTCAACAATCTTGTTTTATTCTTGTTTGTACCCCTCTATTATGCTAAAAAGAATTCCTTGTACCCAGAAAGTCAGTAATTATTTCTTGATCAAACAATTTTTAATTGACCATACTTAAAGTTCAACATTCAGAAAACGAAGATCATGGCATCTGGTCCCATCACTTCATGGCAAATAGATGGGGAAACAGTGGAAACAGTGTCAGACTTGATTTTTTTGGACTCCAAAATCACTGCAGATGGTGATTGCAGCCATGAAATTAAAAGAGACTTACTCCTTGGAAGGAAAGTTATGACCAACCTAGATAGGATATTCAAAAGCAGAGACATTACTTTGCCAACAAAGGTCCATCTAGTCAAGGCTATGGTTTTTCCAGTGATCATGTATGGATGTGAGAGTTGGACTGTGAAGAAAGCTGAGCATCGAAGAATTGATGCTTTTAAACTGTTGTGTTGGAGAAGACTCTTGAGAGTCCCTTGGACTGCAAGGAGATCCAACCAGTCCATCCTAATGGAGATCAGTCCTGGGTGTCCATTGGAAGGACTGATGCTGAAGCTGAAACTCCAATACTTTGGCCACCTCATGCAAAGAGTTGACTCATTTTCAAAGACCCTGATGCTGGAAGGGTTTGTGGGCAGGAGGTAAAGGGGACGACATAGGATGAGATGGCTGGATGGCATACCAACTCGATGGACATGAGTTTGGGTAAACTCTGGGAGTTGGTGATGGACAGGCTGCTGTGATTCATGGGGTCACAAAGAGTGGACTGAGTAACTGACCTAAACTGAAATGATGTGCCTGGGGATAAGATATGAATACAATGCATTTCTTATCTTATTCATATCTTATCTCCAAGCACATAAAGTTTGTTTTATTTAGGCTTGTTCATTTTTTTTGCAGTAGACATGCTCATGGTCTGGTGGAGGGAACAAATTAGGTTTTACCAATCTCTCTTCTGATGACTGTAAACATCTCCTTTCCTTTTTCCTACTCTCATTAACAGAAAAGGCAATCCTGGATCAATCAATAAGGTGCCCAGATCATATTCTCTTGAATTTTCATGTTTTATGTAATACTAAGAATTCTAACTGAAATCGGCCAAGAGAATGAACTAGTCACAGCAAATACTCTTTTTCAAAAATACAAGAGATGACTTTACACATGGGCATCACCAAATGGTCAATATCGAAATCAAATTGATTACATTCTTTGTAGCTGAAGACAAAGAAGCTATATACACAATCAGCAAAAACAAGACCTGGAGCTGACTGTGGGTCAGATAATCAGCTTTTCATAGCAAAATTTAGGCTTAAACTAAAGAAAATCAGGAAAGACACTAGGCCAGCCAGATATGACTTAAATCAAATCCCATATGAATTCACAGTAGAAGTAATGAATAGATTCAAGGCACTAGATCTACAGAGGTCCATAATACTGTATAGGAGGCAGTGAACAAAACCATCACAAAGAAAAAGAAAAGCAAGAAGGCAAAGTGGTTATCTGAGGAGGCTTTATAAATAGCAGAAGAATGAAGAGAAGCGCAAAGTAAGGGAGAGAGGGAAAGATACATTCAATTAAACACAGAGTTCCAAAGAATAGCTATATGAGACAAGAGGACCTTCTTCAATGAAAAGTGCATAATAATAGAAGAAAACAACAAAAGGAAACTAGACAGCTCTTCAGGAAAACTGGAAACCTCAAGGGAGCATTCTGCCTAAAGACAGGCACAATAAAGAATAACAATTGGTAGAGACCTAGTAGACCCTGAACAGATCAAGATGAGATGGAAGGAATACATGGAAGAACTGTATAAAAAAGATCTTAATGGACCAGATTACTACGATGGTGTGGTTAGTCACCTAGAACCAGACATTCTGGATTGTGAAGTCAAGTGGGCCTTAAGAAACACTGAGGTTAATAAATCTAATGGATGCAATGAAATTATGTCCATTGGTGGACATCATCAAGGTTTTGCATTCATTATGTCAGCACATCTGGAAGGCCTAGCAGTGGCCACAGGACTGTAAAAGGTCAATCCTCATCCCAGTTCCCAAGAAGGGTGGTACCAAAGGATGTGCTAACCATTGGACAACTGCACACATCTCCCATGCTAGTAAGGCCATGCTTAAAATCTTGCATGCTAGGCTTCAGCATTATGTGAACCAAGAACTTCCAGATGTCCAAGCTGGGTTTAGAAAAGGAAAAGGAACTAGAGATCAAATTGCCAACATTTGCTGGATTATAGAAAAAGCAAGGGAATTTCAGAAAAACATTTATCTCTGCTTCATTGACTATGCTAAAGCCTTGGACTGAGTGGATCATGACAAACTGTGGAAAGCTCTTAGAGAGATGGGATATGAGACCATCTTACCTGTCTCCTGCAAAACCTGTATGCGGATCAAGAAGCAACAGTTAGAACCTTGTTTGGAACAACTGATTTGTTCAAGATTAAGAAAGGAGTACAACAGGGCTGCCTGCTGTCACCCTGTTTGTTTAACCTATATGCTGAACATATCATGAGAAATGCTGGCCTGGGTGAGTTATAAGCTGGGATCAAGATAGTATGCTTCTCTCAATAATTAATAGAACAAGCAGATAAAAAGTTTAATGATACAGAACTAGAGAGCAAAGAGATATACATACTTGACTTAATAGACATAAATAACAGTGCATCATACATTCTTTACAAATCGACATGGAACATTTGTGACTATATGTTGTCACAAACCAGCTATCAACAAATTTCTAAGAAAAGTCATATGAAGGTGTTACAAACACAACACAATCTATAAATCAGTATTTCTTAAATATAAGAAAATGTCCATGGGTTAGAACCATGGTAGAAATCTTAAGAGTATAAATGAAAACAAATTAAAATACAAAATAGAAAAATTAAAAATATCTTTTTATTTTAAAGAAGTTGTAATCTTTAAAAGAAGATATTTTTTAAAAAACAAAAATTGCACTAAATATTTCAATAAATTAAAGACAAATTAAAGTCTAAAAAACAGTAGAAGAAAGACTACTTTTAGAAATTAATGAACTAGAAAGCCTACAGAAAAGCCAGCAAAGGTTGGCTTTCTGAAAAGACAAATAAAACTGATAAAATGCTAGTGAACAAATAAGAAGAGACGACACACCCATATTAGAAATGACAAAAGGAACATCTTGCAGACATTAAGGAGATTAAGAGGATGTTATGAACAGCTTATGATAATAAATACAAATTTAGGAAAAATGGATAAATTCCCAGAAAAAATATAACTATGACTCAAGGAGAAAGAGGAAATATGAATAATCTTGAAGCCATGAAAGAAACTGAATCAATAATTAAAAGTCTTCCCACAACTGAACTCCAGGCACAAATGGTTCCACTGACCAGTTAACCAATTATACTCATGCTTATCCTAAGAGGCTATCATAACTTGATTGCTGTTGCTGAGTCAGTCAGTCATGTCTGACTGTATTATGACCCCCATGGACTGTAGCCCACCAGGCTCCTTCTGTCCATGGAATTTCCTAGCAAGAACACTGGAGTGGGTGGGTTGTCATTTCCTTCTCCAGCATAATTTCATACCAAAACTCAAAAGAAGACTAAGGGAAAGAAGATTTACAGTTCAACCTAACTATATACAAAAATGCAAAATCCACAACAAAATAGTGGAAAACTCAATCAAGAAATATATTAAAAGAATAGTGCATTTTATTAAAGGAGGATTTATTTCAAGAATATGTTTAGTTTGACATGATAAAGACAATTTAATTCACAACATTATCATATTGTTTCAATGCAGGAGAAGTATTTAATAATATCCAATATTTATCATTGGTAACAAAATATTTAGCAAAAAAAGGACTAAAGATGACAACTTAATCTGGTAGTATAGAGGTTGGCAAACTTTTTCTTGTTAAACAGCCAGACAATAAATATATTCAGCTTTGCAGGCCATCTGATCTCTGCTACACTACTTTGCCATCATGATACAAAAGTAGCTATAGACAACAGTATTTACATGAATGACATAGTTGCATTCCAATAAAATTTTACTTACAAAACCACGTGGCAGGCCAGATTGGGCCAACAGACATAGACTGCCAACTCTTGAGCCAAAGTGTATCTAGAAAACATAGCCTATTGGTATTTATCACAATCAATGATGAAACCATTTTCTTTGAGCCAGAAGCAAGATAAAACTTCCCAGCATTACAAACATGCTGCACATTGCATTTGAGGTCAGTTCAGTAAGGTAAGAACAATAGATAAAAGTACAAAGATGGAAAAAGAAGAAAAAGAACTGCCAACATTTGGAGAAGAAATAATTATGTATATATAAGATCTAAAAGAACTTATATAGATAATTGTTAATGAGAATTTGGCACAATTACTTGACAAAAAAAAATCAATATAAAAATGTATTCCTAACAAGAAATAAAATTTAAAACATGACATGTTTACAGTAGTGATCAAAAATACAAATTACCTAAAAATAAATTTATGAAAAAATACATAAGACTTTTGCAAGGCAAATTTATGAAAATATTAAAAATGGCCAAATAAAAGGAAACAGAAAATATTTTCATAGGTTGAAATCTCTGTATTTTAGAAATGGCAATTCTCCCCTGCTATATAGATTCAATATAATTGCAAACAAAATCTCAACAGTCATTTTGAAGAAGTTGACAAAATAATTCTGAAATATATACAAAATTTCAAGAGGTCACAAATAACCAAAATATTTTTGGAGAACAAGTTAGGGAAACTTGGTCTAACAGATATTAAGACTCATTTTGAGACTCAAGTAAATAAAGCAGCATGGTGTTAGTTCAGTTACCGCTAGGAAACAAGCCACATTGTTATGGACATTCACATGATGGAAATAGCACCATCAGCAAAGCCATGGCAGGTGTTTAAGTAAATGATGCTAGGAAAAGTGGATATCCATGTGAGATAAAAGAAAATTAGACTCTTATTCATACAATCCACTAAAATAAATCAGAAAAGACCAAAATGAGAAGGATAAAACTATAAATCTTGGAAAGTAAAGGAGAAACATGCCCATATAATCTTACAGTAGGGAAAGATTTCTTAATTTCATATCATGAAATGAAAGTAAAAGACGCCTGCTTCTTGGAAGAAAAGCTACGACCAACCTAGACAGCATATTAAAAAGCAGAGACATTACTTTGGCAACAAAGGTCCGTCTAGTCAAAGCCATGGTTTTTCCAGGAGTCGTGTATGGATGTGAGAGCTGGACTATAAAGAAAGCTGAGTGCCGAAGAATTGATGCTTTTATTTTTTTTATTTATTTATTTTAATTAGAGGCTAATTACTTTACAATATTGTATTGGTTTTGCCTATTGATGCTTTTAAACTGTGGTTTTGGAGAAGACTCTTGAGGGTCCCTTGGACTGCAAGGAGATCCAACCAGTCAATCCTAAAGGAAATCAGTCCTGAATATTCATTGGAAGGACTGATGCTGAAGCTGAAACTCCAGTACTTTGGCCACCTGCTGCGAAGAACTGACTCATTTGAAAAGACCCTGATGCTGGGAAAGATTGAAGATGGGAGGAGAAGGGGATGACAGAGGATGAGATGGTTGGATGGCATCACCTACTCGATGGACATGAGTTTGAATAAGCTCCAGGACCTCGTGATGGACAGAGAAGCCTGGCATGCTGCAGTCCTTCGGTTTACAAATAGTCGGACACAACTGAGTGACTAAACTGAACTGATCCCAACACTAGGATCCATATAAATTGTGGTGGGTAGGTAGGTGTTAGTCACTCAGTCATGTCCGACTCTTTGTGACCCCATGGACTGTAGCCCACCAGGCTCCTCCATCCATGGACTTCTCCAGGCAAGAATATTGGACTGGGTTGCCATTTTCTTCTCCAGGGGATCTTCCCAACCCAGGGATTGAACCCATATATTGTGGTATATCCATATAGTGAAATATGCCCATAATGGTGTCAATATCCCCTTTCTTTATAGATTTATGACAAAATACCACAGAATGGATACATCAGGCCAAACAGATGAGTTTGTCCCAAGAGAGGGATAAAGGGGTTGGGAGTTTGAGGGAACTGGCCAGCCTCTATTTCTTCACCTCAGTGCTATCCAGTGTTCACCCCAGAACTATTTGTCAACATGACAAATGTCTGTTTTATGATTATTATATATTCATCATATATAAAAATAAAACAACAACAATAGAAACCAAGAGTACTATTTTTTTTTTTTTGGTAATATCCTATGTTCTCATTCATTTTGTTATACCAAATAGATATGATACAACTCCTTATATTTTATAAATTATATTTTTCCCACTTAAATGTATTCCCCTGTATTATCTAACTTCATTCTCTGGAAAATATGAGACTTCTCATCATGTTTATCTATACTTTAACAATGAATTTATACATACCAAAAAAATATACAGTGCACCAATTGGCAGTCTTCTCCATCCCTACCTTCCAAAGTTAGTTAAGACAAAAATCTGATTTGATATAGATCACAACACTAACATGAATACATAAAAGAGATATCATGTTTTTCCTGTCTACCAATAAATGAAATGTGTAATTGACAATGTCACCCATGATTTGTACAGCAAATAATAGTAGATTGCAAATGTATATTCAAAAGGCCTAGAGCAATCAAAGAAGACTGAATACTCAAAATACATTATTCTTTTACATAGGTTTCCAAAATCCTACTAAAAATATTATTATCCAGAGGATAAAAAAAACAAAACAAAACTGTGGCTTCAAATTAATAGCTCTAGATGCTGCATTTCCCCCCTTTTTAAAATGTCAATCCTACACTCTGTAAAAGGCAATTACATTTAACGCCATTGTATGGACTCAACTCCCTACATTTAAAAACAAGAATTAAAAAGTTTTAATGAGCACATTACAAAATCACTAAAGTAGTAATACTTCTAAAACAAAGTTTCATGAAGCTTTTTTAGTCTGACATTCCTCCATGCCTAGAATCTGTCTTCTCAATTCTATTTTGAGACTTTTAGTAATTTCTGTGATAGCAATGCCAATAAAGCCACCATTTGCCGTTAATCTCAGTTATAAGAAAGAGTAAATCATCCCCACAAGCAATTAAACAATAAATGCATTAAAATAAGACCAATTAGAGCTAAGTCTAGACATTCACCACATAGTTATGAGACAGGCTTGTAATTAGCATTTCAACTTCAATTGGAAATTTCTTTAATAATTCTTTCCAACAGAATCAAGACTGAAAATTTTGTTGTGGGAGTATTCAGATTCAATACAGTTTAAACTGAAATGCTCCATCAGGAATTTCAGTTGTATGTCTGCAAAACTTCCCTGTACTATTAATTTGTACATCCAGGATTAGTTCAGCAATAATCCACCATATATAACACACTCTGAAGTTTGTAGCTGTATCAGTTCTCTTTCACATTTCCAAAAATTTAATACATTGCCTTGCAAAGGTAAAAAGAACACATATCCAATGGCTATACATGATTTTTCTCCTTTTGGCAGTCAATGTTCTACAGAAAGAAGACTGATTTTCAAGGTGTTTTAATAATTTGAACCTTTGTGGGGATAAAAATGTTTGAGATCTTCCTGAACTCATCGGGTGTCAGTTATTGTTATATACATTATTTCCTAATACTATGAATGTATGGGGAAATAGATGGGGAAAGAGTGGAAACAGTGTCAGACTTTGTTTTTCTGGGCTCCAAAATCACTGCAGATGGTGACTGCAGCCATGAAATTAAAAGACGCTTACTCCTTGGAAGGAAAGTTATGACCAACCTAGATAGCATGTTCAAAAGCAGAGACATTACTTTGCCAACAAAGGTTCATCTAGTCAAGGCTATGGTTTTTCCAGTGGTCATGTATGGATGTGAGAGTTGGACTGTGAAGAAGGCTGAGTGCCGAAGAATTGATGCTTTTGAACTGTGGTGTTGGAGAAGACTCTTGAGAGTCCCTTGGAGTGCAAGGAGATCCAACCAGTCCATTCTGAAGGAGATCAGCCCTGGGTGTTCTTTGGAAGGAATGATGCTAAAGCTGAAACTCCAATACTTTGGCCACCTCATGCGAAGAGTTGACTCATTGGAAAAGACTCTGATGCTGGGAGGGATTGGGGGCAGGAGGAGAAGGGGACGACAGAGGATGAGATGGCTGGATGGCATCACTGACTCGATGGACGTGAGTCTGGGTGAACTCCAGGAGTTGGTGATGGACAGGGAGGCCTGGCGTGCTGTGATTCATGGGGTCGCAAAGAGTCGGACACGACTGAGCGACTAATCTGATCTGATGGATGAACTTAGGTAATTTTCAGAGGAACTGTGAATAACTTTTTAAATTTACTTCTAAAGCTGTTATTGTTGCTATTACTGTTCCTGTTGTTGTCCAGTTTCATATGCCACAGTCTAGTCACCAAAAAGCACTTCCACTCCAACAGAGAAAAAAACAGCCCTTTATCTAATGATTTGCCCTCAGAAAAGTAAGTCCTCAGTAAGCACAGGCCTGTTGCTGCTGTTTGTTTTTTAGTCACTAAGTCATGTCTGACTCTTTCACGACCCCATGGACTGTAGCCCACCAGCCTCCTCTGTCCCTGGGATTTACGAAGGAAGAACACTGGAGTGGATTATCATTTCCTTCTCCAAGGGATGTTCCTGGGCCAGGGATCAAATCCATGTCTCCTGCATTGACAGGCAGATTCTTTACCACTGAGCCACCAATAGCAAATTCCATTTCTTACATTCACTGATGAGCAACAGTTTTTCTAATAAAGGAATAAAGGGACAGAGAAGTTGCAAATAGAGATGAACATTCCCAACTTGTTGGCAGGGGAAAGAGATCAGGGTTGGAGACAGGGAGTTTTATGGAGCCAAAGGAATGCTCGTCTGAGAACTCAAGCAAACACAGAAATGTTCTTAGGTGTAGCACATGAATCAGAAGATCATGAAATGTCATGTTTTGGTTTACTACCATTAACAAGATATTTTCCAATAAAGGCAATTAAGATGGGAAATAATTTTGAGAATGTGTCCTATGTTTTGTGTTAATGAAGCAGTGTAGAGTGAGCCCAGTGTTTTGTTTCAGGTACAGAGACACAAGCAACCCCTTGAATTCAATCACAGTTGAGGCAAATTCAACAGGGGTTTGTTTAACCTTAGGGGGTCAACTAAGTGACTTCAAAATATGTAGCATATTAAAAACCAGAGACATCACTTTGCCAACAAAGATCCATACAGTTAAAGCTATGGTTTTCCCAGTAGTCATGTATGGATATGAAAGTCAGAAAACAAAAAGAAGGCTAAGCATCAAAGAATTGATGCTTTCAAATTGTGGTGCTGGAAAAGTGAGAAAGCTAATTCTCAGGTAGGTTGATAAGGAGTCCCAGGCCCTCAAGGAGGAGAAAAGGACAAATTCTTTTTCTACATTCCTTAGTTTTAGTCACATATTATTTCCTTTAAGCCCAGAGCTAATGATTACACAACAAAACAATTCAACTTAAACTCTGTACTAAGGATTATATAACAACACTGTATCTTACTCACGGACATGTTTCTCCTTTTTAACAAGAACCTTATGATTAATCTTGTTATCTTATGTGGAAGTGAGTCTGGTAAGACCTTTCTACTGTTAATTCTAATCTTGTAATGTTGTGGGATTGGGTCTGATGAAAGTATATAAGGCTTTAATAACACTATAGTGGGGCACTTGCTGGACCCCTTCTGATGTCTATGTCAGAGGCTTTCTCTGTCCCTTTTTATACTTTAATAAAATTCTGCTACACTAAAGCTCTTGAGCGATCAAGCCTGGTCCCTGGTCCTGAAGCTAAATCTTTGGCTATCACAAATCTAACATTGTTCACCATATGCGATAAGAAGGCTCTTGTGAGTCCCTTGAACAAAAAAGGAGATCAAACCAATCAATCTTAAAGGAAATAAATCTTGAATATTTACAGAAAGAACTGATGCTGAAGCTGAAACTCCAATACTCAGGCCACCTGATATGAACAGCCAACTCACTAGAAAAGACCTTGACACTGGGAAAGATTGAGGGCAGGAGGAGGAGGAGGATACAGAGGATGAGATGATTGGATGGCATCACTGGCTCAAGTGATGAGTCAGTTGAAAAGGCAAACAGATAGGACACAGAAACATGAACTCCCCAGGTCAGTAGGTGCCCAATGTGGTACTGGAGATCAGTGGAGAAATAACTCCAGAAAGAATGAAAAGATGGAGCCAAAGCAAAAACAACACCCAGTCATGGATGTGACTGGTAATAGAAGTAAAGTCCAATGCTGTAAGGAGCAATATTGCATAGGAACCTGGAATGTTAGGTCCATGAATCAAGGCATATTGGAAGTGGTCAAACAGGAGATGGCGAGAGTGAACATTGAAATTTCATGAATCAGTGAACTAAACTGGACTAGAATGGGTGAATTTAACTCAGATGACCGTTATATCTACTACTGTGGGCAAGAATCCCCTAGAAGAAATGGAGTAGTGATCATAGCCAACAAAAGAGTCTGAAATGCAGTACTTGGATGCAATCTCAAAAATGACAGAATGATCTCTGTTTGTTTCCAAGACAAACCATTCAATATCACATTAATCCAAGTCTATGCCCCAAACAGTAACGCTGAAGAAGAACGCTGAAGTTGAATGGTTCAATGAAGACCTATAAGACCTTCTAGAACTAATACTCAAAAAATATGTCCTCAAAAAATACACCAAAGAACTACGCAAAAAAGATATTCATGACCCAGATAATCACAATGGTGTTATCACTCAACTAGAGCCAGACATCCTGGAATGTGAAGTCAAGCTGACCTTAGAAAGCATCATTACAACCGAAGCTAGTGGAGGTGATGGAATTCCAATGAGCTATTTCAAATCCTGAAAGATGATGTTGTGAAAGTGCTGCACTCAATATGCCAGCAAATTTGGAAAACTCAGCAGTGGCCACAGGACTGGAAAAGGTCAGTTTTCATTCCAATCCCAAAGAAAGGCAATGCCAAAGAATGCTCAAACTACCGCACTCATCTCACATGCTAGTAAAGTAATACTCAAAATTCTCCAAGCCAGATGTCAACAAACAGTACATGATCCGTGAACTTCCAGATGTTCAAGCTGAATTTAGAAAAGGCAGAGGAACCAGAAATAAAATTGCCAACATCCACTGGATCATGGAAAAAGCAAAAGAATACCAGAAAAACATTTACCTCTGCTTTAATGACTATGCCAAAGCCTTTGACTGTGTGGATCACAATAAACTGTGGAAAATTCTGAAACAATGGGAATACCAGACCACCTGACCTGCCTCCTGAGAAATCTATATGTAGGTCAGGAAGCAACAGTTAGAACTGGACATGGAACAACAGACTGGTTCCAAATCAGGAAAGGAGTACATCAAGGCTGTATATTGTCAACCTGCTTATTAACTTACATGCAGAGTACATCATGAGAAATGCTAAGCTGGATGAAGCACAAGTTGGAATTAAGATTGCCAGGAGAAATATCAATAACCTCAGATATGCAGATCACACCACCATTATGACACTCAGCTTAAGCAAAGAAGAACTAAAGGGCCTCTTGATGAAAGTGAAAGAGGAGAGTGAAAAAGTTGGCTTAAAACTCAAAATTCAGAAAACTAAGATCATGGCAACCAATCCCATCACTTCATGGCAATTAGATGGGGAAACAATGGAAACAATGAGAGACTTTATTTTGGGGGGCTCCAAAATCACTGCAGATGGTGACTGCAGCCATGAAATTAAAAAGACACTTACTCCTTGGAAGGAAAGTTATGACCAACCTAGACAGCATATTAAAAAGCAGAGACATTACTTTGTCAACAAAGTTCTGTCTAGTCAAAGCCATGGTTTTTCCAGGAGTCATGTACAGATGTGAGAGCTGGACTATAAAGAAAGCTGAGCGCCAAAGAAATGATTCTTTTGAACTGTGGTGTTGGAAAAGACTCTTGAGAGTCCCTTGGACTGCAAGGAGATCCAACCTGTCCATCCTAAAGGAAATCAGTCCTGAATATTCATTGGAAGGACTGATGTTGAACCTGAAACTTTGGCCACCTGATGTGAAGAGCTGACTCATTTGAAAGACCCTGATGCTGGGAAAGATTGAAGGCAGGAGGAGAAGGGGACAACAGAGGATGAGCTGGTTGGATGGCATTACCGAGTCAATGGACATGAGTTTAAGTAAACTCTAGGAGTTGGTGATGGACAAGGAGGCCTTGTGTGCTGTAGTCCATGGGGTTACAAAGAATCAGACATGACTGAGCGACTGAACTGACTGACTGACTGACTCAATGGACTAAGTTTGGGCAAACTCCAGGAGATATTGAAGGACAGGGAAGCCTAGTGGGCTGTATTTCATGCTGAGTAGCTTCAGTCATGTCCGACTCTTTCCAACTGCATGAATTATAGTCTGCCAGGCTTCTCTATCCATGGGATTGTCCAGACAAGAATACTGGAGTGGGCTGCCATGTCCTCCTCCAGGGGCTCCTCCCAACCCAGGGATTGAACCCATGTCTCCTGCAGTTCCTGCACTGCAGGCCGTTTCTTTGCCCCTGAGCTACTGGCGGAAGCCCCACATAGTGTCACAAAGAGTCAGACACGACTTAGTGACTAAACAACGAACAACAACAATCCAACTATTACATAGGAACTACACCAATTACAGACAGATCATGGGTGTCTAATCTGGCTCCTTCAATAAGCATCAGAAGTTTACAAACAAATTGTAAAGCAAAACACCATGTGTATATACATATATATCTCACAAATATTTAAGAAGAGAAACCATGGCATTTGTAAACAGATCTCTTAAATGTATAAGATCTTACAGAATGTTAAATGTGTTTGAAGCTTACATCACATTTGGCTCCGGATCCCATCAGAGTACCCTATATCCAAGCAGACAGAAGACAATGTTTCATTAAGGTTACATAACTAAACACTTCAAGGATTTTTTATTTTAGTTCAAAAACTATTTGAATTTTTTTTTAATCTAACTATATCAACCACTGTAAACAAATGTGCTTTTAAAATTACTAAGGAAACTATGTCTTCTTAAACTGTGATTTTGCCAACGCAAAGAAATAGTTCATATTTTCTTCTATCATTGTTGGCTGGTTATAGGAATTATAAACAGGAATGCAATGATAGGGACACAAACTTTTAACAATGGTTGAACCACACTCTAGCCTTGTTCCAAGTCTTCAAGTTTCAGGTCACCCACTAGATCCCTTCATGGCAGTTCAAAATGTCTTTTCTGATAGCATTTGAGGGATTCATTTAAGATGAAATCTGTTTGTATGTATACATAATAGACATCACTGACTCCATGGAGGTGTGTTTGAGCAAACCCTGGGAGATACTGCATACATGGAAGGCTGGCATGCTGCATTTCATAGGGTCGCAAAGAGCGGGACACAACTTAGCAACTGAAGAACAACTACAATAATAGGGAGAATGTGGAGGTTAATAAATGTATATTTCTCGTGTAATTAATGGACAACAAATTGTTTCTACAAGGGAAAAACAGATAAGAGAAAGTATATACGTGCTATGAGTCCAAAAATAATTCAGACTACTCTTGAAAATTAGGGTAGGCCTAGTAAAATAAACCCTAAGAGGTATTAAAACTGACTAAAATATTTCAGCCTACAATCGGGGGGAAAAACCACTACAAACTGAAAATACAACTTAGCATCATAATACCTCATTCCTCTATGACCCTAGAAATGAGAGAATCTGGAATAAAATGTGCTCAGAAACATTCTAAGCCTCAGCTTTTATAGCAATAGTGTTAGAAATATACTAAAGTCTAATCTATATTCTTTGAAACACAGCTCACCTTTGTTTATCACCATCAGCATTAAAGTTAGTTATCTTTACTTATAAAGGAAATAAACTATGCTGAATCTAATTAATTGGGAGAAACTCACACAGCTTAACCCTTGGGCACACACATATATATGTTTAAACATAGAGAAGGCAATGGCACCCCACTCCAGTACTCTTGCCTGGAAAATCCCATGGACGGAGGAGCCTGGAAGGCTGCAGTCCATGGGGTCGCTAAGAGTTGGACACGACTGAGTGACTTCACTTTAACTTTTCACTTTCATGCACTGGAGAAGGAAATGGCAACCCACTCCAGTGTTCTTGCCTGAAGAATCCCAGGGACGGGGGAGCCTGGTGGGCTGCCGTCTATGGGATCACACAGAGTCGGACACGACTGAAGTGACTTAGCATAGCATAGCATAGCATATATTTACTACATTGGACAAATATTATAGCTCAAGGCTCACCTCAGATCCTAGCCTATTCACCCTTATTATTTTCTTTTATTCATTCAACATTATTCACTCTTTCCTGAACACAGGTGTGTGGTAACAGAAAGAACTTATACTTTGCAGCAACAAAGACCTGAGTTCTCATCGCAAACCACCATCTACTAATTCACTTTAAACAAGTAACTTGAGGGCTCAACTTTTCCTCCTGTAAAATAAAAGTGACAACAGCTCCTTAACAAAGATTTAAGAAAGCTGGCTTATCAACAGAAACATGATTTCCTTCAGCCCCTTTTGTCACTGTTCTTTAATCTTCTTCCAACTCTGATTTCAAATTCATATGTGAAAAATACTCAGAAGAGTGACTGGCACATTAAGTCCCTCAGTATACATGGAAAACTGCTGATTTGGTATAAAAGTGATCATAATAACTTATACTTGTGAATAATATCTTAGTTTTATGTTTAATATTTTTAAATTTTTACATTTTATTATTATTTTCTTTGGCTACACCAGGTCTTAGCTGCTGCATGAAAGGGTTACTCTCTAGTTGCAGTGTATGAGTTTCTCACTGCAGGGGCTTCTCTTGTTGCAGCACACTGGTTCTAGAGCATACGGGCTTCAGTAGTTACGGCTCAAGGGCTCCAGAGTGCAGGCTCTATAGTTATGGCCCATGGACTTAGTTGGCCCATGGACTTAGTTGGCCCATGGCGTGTGGAGTCTTCCTGGACTAGGGATCAAAATCAAATCCATGTCCCTTGCATTGGCAGGGGGACTCTTAACCACTGGGCAACCAGGGAAGTCCCTTTATGTTTGATCTTAAAAACATACAAATATTTAAAGACCCCAGTTCTTGACACCTGGGGTCTCAAGAACTGAATTGCTTCTGTTTGATATCTAAGAGTTGGGGTTTCCCAGGTGACACTAGTGGTAAAAAACATGTCTGCCAATGCAGGGGATGTTAGAGACATGGGTTTGATCCCTGGGTAGGAAGATCCCCGGGAGGAGGAAATGGCAACCCACTCCAATATTCTTACCTGGAGAATCCCACAGACAGAGGCACCTGGAAAGCTACAGTACATGGGGTTGCAAAGAATTGGACATGACTGAAACAACTTAGCAATGTAAATCAAAATTAAACCTTGAGTTTTTTCACTCTAATGTGCTATGATCTCAATGGAAGATCTGACTCATCTCTTATCCACAAATTACCTCAGCAAACATGGAAGCAATTTACAACCAATCATGCTACACATTAAGATTTCACAATACCCTGTCATCTTTCGTTGTCATCAAGAAGACCGCTTCCTTCACGTGAACTTCTGTTTTATATTTTAAAACTGACTACACAGTCATCCAACACATTAAGAAGAGGGCCTCTTAAAACCATTTGCTCCAAGAGGGATAATGCAGTGAAAAATGCAATGTGTGAAAGATTATTTCCTTTTAATTGATGTCGTAAACATTTTAATTGGTTTGACTAAACACTAATTATCAAAGCTTCAACTTTGCTTTTGCCAAAATTCTTTCACTATTAGTGTACTCATTACAATAACATCCTACAGATCCCTGTAACCAAAGTGTTGGAAAACGCTAAATCAAGAGTATATCCTTACTGGTCATAAAGACTTGTCTCTGAAAGATACATAAAAACAGGGCCTAAGGAGGGGGCTTTTCCCATTCCCATCTCATCTTTTCAGACTTGATTTGATTCTTCAGTTTCTATAGATTGGAGGTCATATCAATATTAACCTGGACTGTAGATTGCAAATGATAGAAACCCAAGCTAACAAGGTCACACACAGGAGAAAATAGTGGATGGTATTCTACTACTGTAGTTGAGATCATGTACCATGGAATCTTATCTGGGGGTGTGTGTGTGTGTGGATGCGTGCGTGGCTTTTTTTGAAATCTTTTCATTGAATCTGTTACAATATTGATTCATTTTATGTCTTGGTGTTTTGGCCACGAGGCATGTGGAATCTTAGCTCCCCAACCAGGGCTCAAACCCTCAACCCCTGCCTTGGAAAGTAAAGTCGTAATTTCTGGACCACCAGAGAAGTCCCTGGATTCTTATTTTGGTTCCACCCATTTTTAATTGTGTGATCTGTGGTGAGTGAATTAAGCTTTTCCTTCTTTGTTTAACAAAAACTATCTCATGGACCTGTTAGGAGAACCACATGATTTACCATGTGAAATGCCTTAGAAAACTGCTTGGCACATAATAAACACTCAATAATTTTTTAAAGAACAGAAATGAACCTAATTTTGGAGACAACTGGAATCAGAGGATAAATGCCATCAGGATTCACTTATTCTATTTTCTTTCTTTCTATCTGCATTTCAATATTTCCCAACTTCAAATAGCTTAGCAACCAGTCTGAGAGACCCTCTTTCCTCAGATCAATACAAAATATCTCAGAGGAGAACTCTGACTAGCCCAGTTTAGGGATGTGCCAATACATGGACTAGCCTACCCACTTTGCCTGCAGGTGGGGGTCTGTGATTAGTTTAGCCAGGGAGCCCAGTTTATAATACCTGTTGTCTCAGCATAATGACCAACAGTGTACAATTCCACTCTAAAGTACCCTAATTTCCATAACATTATCTATGTAGTATTCTTGCCAAATGTTTCATCTGAAGCTAATTATAAGGAAACATTAGCAATATCTAGACTGTGAGACATTCTATTACAACCATAATGGATGCTTTGAAAATGTCAGTGTCATAAAAGATTTTTTTTTAAAGAAGATGGAGATTAGAAAACCCACTGAAATGCATGATCATAAGGAATGGTGTGAAGTTGTTACAGCTGTGTCCAAATTCTTTGAGACCCTATGGACTATAGCCTACCAGGCTTCTCTGTCCAAGGGATTCTCCAGTCAAGAATACCTGAGTGGATTACCATTTCCTCCTCCAGGAGATCTTCCTGACTCAGGGATCGAACCTGTATCTCTTACGTCTCCTGTGTTGGCAGATGGGTCCTTTACCACTAGCACCATCTGGGAAGCCCACAGGGTGTGGGGAAATACCTGTAAAGAAAATTTGTGGAACAGCTTCATGTGATGGCAGTAATGTGCCCATGTAGAAGAATGGCCTTTGCTCTGTGATATACACAGTAAAGGATGTAATGGGAAACTGTCAAAATGTCTGTGTCTTGCTTTCAA
The DNA here is from genome assembly GCF_000754665.1 of Bison bison bison. Lineage (NCBI taxonomy): Eukaryota > Metazoa > Chordata > Mammalia > Artiodactyla > Bovidae > Bison > Bison bison. The sequence continues at coordinate 4,953,904 of NW_011494942.1, read as the reverse complement.
ATGATTCAGGAAAAACAAAAAACCAAGGCTACATCAAAAGAGAAAGAGAGATACAGAGCAAATGCCACAAAATATTAACAAACTGCTAAATCTGGATAGTTCAACAGATTATATTCCCTGTATTATTCTTTTGATGCTCCTATAGGTTCAATATTTTTCAAAATAAAAAGTTAGGAGGAAAATGACTCCATGTGAGTAATAAATTATATGGTCACCATTTCTTGACTGGACCACTTGGGTTGATCATTTAGCTCTAAACAATGACAAACTGCTACTTGACAGAGAAGCAAACTTTTATTTTTTCAAGCTGGTTTTAGAAAAGGCAGAGGAACCAGAGATCAAATTGCCAACATCCACTGGATCATAGAAAAAGCAAGAGAGTTCCAGAAAAACATCTATTTCTCCTTTATTGACTATGCCAAAGCCTTTGACTGTGTGAATCACAATAAACTGTGGAAAATTCTGCAAGAGATAGGAATACCAGACCACCTGATCTGTCTCTTGAGAAATTTGTATGCAGGTGAGGAAGCAACAGTTAGAACTGGACATGGAACAACAGACTGGTTCCAAATAGGAAAAGGAGTACATCAAGGCTGTATAATGTCACCCTGCTTATTTAACTTATATACAGAGTACATCATGAGAAATGCTGGACTGGAAGAAACACAAGCTGGAATCAAGATTGCCGGGAGAAATATCAATAACCTCAGATATGCAGATGATACCACCCTTATGGCAGAAAGTGAAGAGGAACTAAAAAGCCTCTTGATGAAAGTAGAAGTGGAGAGTGAAAAAGTTGCCTTAAAGCTCAACATTCAGAAAACAAAGATCATGGCATCCGGTCCCACCACTTCATGGGAAATAGATGGGGAAACAGTGGAAACAGTGTCAGACTTTATTTTTCTGGGCTCCAAAATCACTACAGATGGTGACTGCAGCCATGAAATTAAAAGAGACTTACTCCTTGGAAGGAAAAGTTATGACCAACCTAGATAGCATATTGAAAAGCAGAGACATTACTTTGCCAACAAAGGTCCATCTAGTCAAGGCTATGGTTTTTCCAGTGGTCATGTATGGATGTGAGAGTTGGACTGTGAAGAAGGCTGAGTGTCGAAGAATTGATGCTTTTGAACTGTGGTGTTGGAGAAGACTCTTGAGAGTCCCTTGGAGTGCAAGGAGATCCAACCAGTCCATTCTGAAGGAGATCAGCCCTGGGATTTCTTTGGAAGGAATGATGCTAAAGCTGAAACTCCAGTACTTTGGCCACCTCATGCAAAGAGTTGACTCATTGGAAAAGACTCTAATGCTGGGAGGGATTGGGGGCAAGAGGAGAAGGGGACGACAGAGGATGAGATGGCTGGGTGGCATCACTGACTCGATGGACGTGAGTTTGAGTGAACTCCAGGAGTTGGTGATGGACAGGGAGGCCTGGCGTGCTGCGATTCATGAGGTCGCAAAGAGTCGGACACGACTGACCGACTGATCTGATCTGAGTCCCATTCAGAACAAGTGTCTCAAATATGAGGATGAAGAACAAATTCCCAAGGAATTTGAAACGAAGGAAGAACCACTGTATGTCAAGCAGTCACCCAGCTTGTATATTGGAACATGCAAATTATCTCTAGATCAAATGCTGTGATTCTTTAATTCCATTTATGAAAAGGAATAAGCCAAACCATTGTCCTTTTAGCAAAGGAAATGCCTCTTTCTCAGTGTTCCCTAAAATTGGCATGGCCCTGTACCTAAGAGTCGGGAAAACTTCAAGGAACAAAGTCTTAAGAATTCTTTCAATCATGGTCCCCAAAGCTGGGTTCCATCCAATCTGCAAACTCTTGACCATTATGATTATTGCTATTATTTTTCTAGAACCCCCTCTTTCCCTAATCAAAACCTAGGAAGATGTGCAAATTCTCCTATCACAAAGCTTTTCATTTCATTCGCTAAACTTTTAAAGAATGCTCACCATTTTTTAAATTTTATAATCATGTAAGATTTTTGAGAAATAAGATCACACACAGAGGTCTGAGTCTGACTACCATTCTAGGATGTTACTTTGCGCAAGTTACTTTACATTTCTGAGGCTCAGTTACATCACTGGTAAAATGAGAATAATCCCACCTGAACTGCAGGGTTGTTGCAAGCATTGGAAACAAATAAGGTAAAACATGTAAATGTTGCTTTTCATAAAGAGGGAACAAGGATGACAATGATAGCACTGCCACTGCCCTCAGGGGTCCCACTGTTAACAACTTCCGTCTCCCTTCACCCACATCCCTACTTGTCTCAGTCAATTAGAACTTTGGTTCAGGACAAGTGAACGTTCCCCTATGTGGGCAAATGCAACACCGAAATACAGGCTTTTTGCTGTCTGAGGCACCCTAATTGCATGGCATCTTATTTCCATTTGCGTCTTGTTTTGTTTTCTAAACATTACTGTGACCCAGATTCATTCCAGTGCATCAGGTTCTAAAAGTTCTTCCCTTTCAGACCTTCCTATGTGAAGTATGACTTTCTCTTTGCACAAAAAGAATTGGCATTTAGATTTTCCCATCACTAGACGTGTCTAAATGTTTGTGTGAGTAAGCAGGACCTTGTTACAGAGTAATGCGTCATCAATAAAACAGGAGACACAGCTGGTGTATTATCTGGTGCAAATCCATTTTTTCCAGATTATAGGATCTTTGTTAGCAGTAAGTGTGTAATAGATGGAAAGAATGCAGTTAAACCACTTGGTATGAGGTTTGGATTCACAAAATTAGAAGCAAAGTATTTGGGTTAGAAAATTAAGAAAGAAAAAGACCTCAATATCAGTGTTTGAAACAGTTTGGAATACTAAAAGTCACTGATTTTTTTTTTCTAAATTGAATACAGAAATTTCAAATATAGGCTGGGAACTAGTCATGTTTGAAGAATACAATTTCTTCATATTTATACCACAAATACTCTAGCACATGGACAAAACAGGAGAAAATCGATCACCAATTTTGAATGACAAATCAAAAAATTAACAAAAAAAAACTAAAACCGATTTTAATGCATTTAGGGCCATAATATTTCAAATAAATTAGTAGGATCTCAACTATGTTTGAAAATGTCTATAATTTAAGCACTTAAGAGAGTCACACATTTCCTATATATTCAAGAATGACTCTGTACAAAGAAAGTTGCCTATTTAACACAGTTTCTGAAACCCCTAAAGGCCTACTGTAGTTTGAATGATTTTAAATAACTAAATTTTTACTTGTAAGTTTCCAGTGTAGTGAATTGTTTTGCCTAAGGCCACTAAAAGCAAAATACAAAGTTTACACAAAGAAATGATGGCTAACAGTTCCTATACAGCTAGATATCAACTTCTCTCTTGTCCTCTGAACCGCTCAACCTAAAAGAACACACAAACACAAAAAACAAAATAGGAGCAGACGATGCTACACATGGCCATGAAGTGCTGATAAAAGAAGGCTCTTGAGACAACCAAGTTCATTCATATAGCTCTTCACGTGAGCCTCAAGAGAGACATTATCTATAGAGCTGCCCAAAGGTAGAGCAGTTTCCTTGAATGATTTTCCCACTCAATTCAGTGTACCACTTACATGGGATACTGACTAGCCCTATGTAAAAATAACTGGTCTCACTTTTAGAACTTTCTCCAAAGATGACAGCCTTAATTTCTCCATTTGTCCAGAAACCCAGTCTCTCTATCTATATTTTCTGCACACTAAGTTCTATATAGTGTCTCATTATTTTTCCTTAGATGCAGGAAATTTTCTTCTGGCTGCTATCTCAACATCAATTTCAGTTTCTATCATTCAGTCTATTTCAGTTATCTATACGGATGCTCAGATACCTATTAATTTATCGATTTAGTTATAATATACTATATAAACATTCAGTAATTTTAAAAAGTAACAACAATTTACTTGCTCATGGTTCTGTAACTTGCACAGGGCTCAACAAGCACAGCCTCATCTCTGCTTCATGTGATGTCAACTGGAGCTCTACTAGGACCCAAGAATCCAATTCACTCACATGCCTGGAACCACAGCTGAGAAGTGTGAAGACCTAGAGGCTGACCATACCTCACTCTTCACAGTATGCTAGTTGCAATTCTTTACCAACTGGCTCAGGGCTTCAAAAGAGAAGCAGAGACACCAGGACTCTTAAGCCCAAGCCCAGAATAGGCACACTTTTACTTCTGCTGCCATTTGGTTGGTAGAAGCAAGTTATGAAGTCAGCCAAGCCCCAGGGGAAGGGCAAAAAGATCCCACATTGGATGAGCGGAATGGCGCAGGCTTGCAGGCATGGGAGGAACTAACGGTGGTTGTCTTTCCAGAAGATCAGCTTATGATTCATTACATTATTTTAAGATATTTTTTTAATGTGGAATATTTTTTTAAGTCTTCATTGAACTTCTTACAATATTGCTTCTTCTTTTTTATGTTCTGATGTTTTTGGCTGCGAGGCATGTGGGATCTTAGCTCCCCAACTAGGGATCAAGTCTGCACTCCCGACATTGGAAGGCAAAGTCTTAATCACTGGGCCACCAGAAAAGTCCCTCATTTCACAACATTTCAGCTAATGCCCAATACACCATCATCTTTGATGATGACAGAGATGAAATTATATTCTTACTTCCTAAATTCCTATAATACAAATCATTTCTTACCTTATAACTTTCACATAAAGTCATGTGTAAGATAATCTAAGAATATCTCTACCTTCTGGCAGGTGGGATTAAGTCCTTCAAAGCCTGCATCCAGCTCAAAATAAGTCTTTATTTCATCATGGAAACACAGTTCCAAACAGTCCCACCACTACAACCCTTCTTTAGAGTCAGGCATTGAGATGGGACTGAAAATGAGCATGTGTTATCTAGACCTGAAAACACAGTACATGATAAGCATAACTACAGAGATGAGCTTGAAAATCACCTGCATACAATATTTGTAGAAAGACACATGAAAGAGACAGATTTGAAGAAGATTAAGGAGAAGAGAGGCAAGAAAGAAAAAATTAACCCACCTAATTTGAGGCAGATGCCACTTTAAAAAAAATCCTCTTAGAAGGAGCAATAAATATGAATGAACAGTTATGAGCCACACAGTTGGCATTTCATATCCAGAGATAGAAGAGCCATAGATATGCAGGACCCAAAGTGCTATGGCTCCATCTTGCATAAGGCATTTGGGCATCTGTGGGTTTTGGTACTGCAGGGAGGGAGGTCCGGAACCAATCCCTGGTAGGTACCAATGGAGAACTATGCTAAAGAGAAACTCACCTGTGGTAAATTGACCTGGGTGAGTAATTTCATTTGGTTTACACGGTTCTTTGGTAAAAACAGTGGAAGATGTTTTTGTTTCATCACATATAAACCACAATGCAGCTGACTAACGTTTATTAATATATTATTCTTAACTGACAGCTTATCAGTTAAGGCAAGAGTATATACTGGCTTCCAACTTTCTGGACTTTAATATCTATTGCAAAACTAAAATCTCTGAATGTTCTTTTGGATCCAATACAAGGATAAAAATACTTTTAATTGCCAAAGTAGATACTACTTCAAAGATCAATTTCTACCTTTTATTAGCATTTCAAGGAATGTACAGTTGATCCTTGAATAACTTGAGGGTTGGGAAGCAAATCCCACTGAGTTGATAAATCACTTATAACTTGACTCCCTAAAACGTAACTACTAATAGCCTACCATTGACAGGAAGCCTTACTGATAATTATAGATACAAACTACTATGCATAAAATAGATAAGCAATATGGACATAGCATACAATATGGGGAAATATAGTTGCTATTTTATAATAACTTTAAATGAAGTATAATCTATAAATAGATTGACTATGTTGTACACCTGAGACTAATATTGTAAATCATCTATCTTTTTTAAAAGTGAAAAGGTAATATGAAATCCATATTTATTTGCAGGTATAATAATTCATGCATTAATAATGAAGCAGAGCAATATGATTTCTTCATGACATTCTAGTACAATGGACATGAATTTGAACAAACTCTAGGAGACAGTGGAGGACAGAGGAGCCTAACATGCTACAATCCATGGCGTCATAAAGAATCTGACACAACTTAGCCACTGAACAACAACAATCTTAGTATAATCCATATTGATTGTACATTGCCTAACCTATACACTAATGGATAAATTTCTATTAAAAATTTTATGGCATACAGTATTACAGTCATATTAACAATATAGTATTAGAAATATTGCTATCATTTTTTACAAAAACACAACAGCAATGATAAGTTGATACACAGTTTCTCCAATGATGAGAGAGGCATACTGTAATGTAATTCTTTGAAAATGTTTATAAAACAGTAAGAAGAAACATACACAATTAATTTTATATTAAATATCACTCTCCTATGCCTATGCAAGGACAGGCTATCTGCTTCAATAGTGTCTAGCACACAAGGGTCTACAGGATCGTAGGCAATTCATGATGACACAGAACCTCTCATATAGTTCTTGCCATTCAGTTATTAGATTTTCACATGAAGACACTTGCATACACACAACAGATAAGTTGATTAACTGAAAGGCCTGATAATTATTTACCATTCATGAAGATCTTCATCCTCGTCATCTTCACATTGAGTAGTCTGAGGAGAAGGAGGGAGAGGAGTGGTTGATCCTGCTGTCTCAGAGGTGGAGGAGGTGGGAAAACGGAAGGGGAGGCAGGAGAGGAAGGCACACTCAGGGTAACTTCACGGAGATAAAGCCTAATTTCGGATATCTCTCTCTTGCACCTTCCGCTTTAGTTTCAGTGTCCATATCCTAGAAGGGTCCATGTCACAAAAGAAGTCAAAACCACTCTTGAATAATCAGAAACCTTCTGCCAGATTGTCTGTTTCCTGGCACTGATTCTTCTACATCGTCTTCCCCATCATCTGGCACTGGTTTGGAAGAACTCACTTCCATCTAGTCATCTTCTGTTAATTCCTCCAGTGTGGTGTTTATTAGCTTCTGGATTGCTCCAAGATCTATATCTTGAAACCCTTTACCTACTCCTCACCATTTTTGGCCATACCTACTTCTCCAGGAGGAAATGTTTCTGGCTTGATGGCTTAGTTTTTTGCTGTTGTTATTTGTTTTTTTCCTTTGGCAATGCCAAAAAGGCATCTTCAGTTGTATAATCCTTCCAGACTTTTATGACATCCTCTTTATGGGGTTTTCTTCCATACCACTGACAATCCTTTCCATAGAATACCATGTGTAGTAAGCCTTAAAGGTCCTTATAACCCCTTGATCTAGAGGCTAAATTAGAGATGTTACGTTTTGGGCAAGTAGATCACATGGACATCATTGGTGTTGAACTCAGGCAGTTTTAGGTGGCGAAGGGCAGTACAGTACCTAAAAAACTTGAGATGACAGTCCCTTATTTGGCAAGGTTCCTCCTGACTTCAGGGACAAAGCATTGATGGAACCAATCTAGAAGAAGCATCTCATTGTCCAGGGCTTCTTGTACAACCAAAAGACTGGTACCCGGTTTCTATTTTTTCCCTCAAGGCTGGGGTATTAGCACCTTTACAGATAGGGGCAGTCATTATAAACCCAATGCATCTGCACCAAACTGCAGAGTTAGCCTGTCCCTTCCTGCCTTAAATCCTGGTGCTTGTTTGTCTTTCTTACTAATAAATGGCCCTTTGCAACAATATATTTTTCCAGAATAGAGCACTTTTGTTTGTATTAAAAACCTGTTCAGTCAGATCTTTCCTCTTCACTTATTTTCTTAATGGCGTCTGGGAACTCGTTTGCTGCCTATGGGTTGGCAGAAGTTGCGTCTCCTGTTATCTTGACATTTTTAAAGCCGAACCTCATTCTAAAATCATCAAGCCATCAATCATCTCCACCTTTAGATCCTTCATCTTCCTTTAAATTGTATTATAACGACTTTGATTTTCTCAATATTAGAGTCTATAAGTATGCCTTCTTATAGCAATCCTTCCCCCGCATAAAAGCTACATTTTCGATATGACATAAAAATATATTTCACACAGAGTCGAGGTTTTCGTGTTTGCTGGTGAAGCTGCAGTGACAGCTTCATGAATTTCCTTTTCTTTTTTCTAACAATGGTTCTTACACTGGATTCATTTATCTTGAAATGGTGGGCAAGCACAGCTGCAAACCTCAATCTATGATACAAATCAAGCAATTCTACTTCTTTTTGTAAGTCATGACTTTTCCCTGCTTCTTGGGAATACTTCCAGCAACACTAGTGGCATGTCACATGGGTCCATGGTATTATTCAAGGTTTATGCTATTGCACGAAACATGATGAAAACTAAGCAAGAACCTCAAGAGATCATTTTTTTTTTACTGCGATGAACAAGCCAGTGAAAAGATGAACTTCTCACATGGACATGATTAGCCTCACATTTCATTTTAAGCAGATAACTTGCAACACTTGAGTTCATTGCAACAGCAACAGGAAGTGGCTAAGAAATTATTACAGTAGTACAGTGTGTGCTACAGTTTATTTTATGCAGTCATGATTTAATATTGTTTTCATGCTTGTTCATATTTCTCTCAACTGCAAATTGTGCCATATATAATAGTCTTTGTGTATCTAAGTTTTGATAAATTTTAACTTTGTATAATAGGTTTGTGTATGCTTTATGGTAGTAAATAATAAAATAAATTAGTATCTACATATGCTGCTGCTAAGTTGCTTCAGTCATGTCCGACTCTGTGTGACCACATAGACGGAAGCCCACCAGGCTCCCCTGATGTATCTACATATATTTTGGCATTAATAACATGTAATTTTTTAAACAATTTTTTAAAATATTTCTAGGCTATGGGGTTTATCTTAAATTTTTTTCAAACTACTTCAAATCTCAAAAAAGTTTTCCCATATATTTATTGGGAAAAATACATGTATAAGTAAATCCACTCAGTCTAAACCTATGTTGTTCAAGGGCCAGCTGCATTCATTACAGTAATAGTGGCTAAATTTGGGCTGAATAGACAATTAGAATAAATTTAAAAAAAAACAAACTTATGGTTCAGTTCAGTTCAGTCACTTAGTTTTATCTGACTTTTTGAAAACCCATGGACTGCAGCATGCCAGGCTTCCCTGTCCATCACCAGCTCCCAGAGCTTGCTCAAACTCATGTCCATCAAGTCGGTGATGCCATCCAACCATCTCATCCTCTGTTGTCCCCTTCTCCTCCTGCCTTCAATCTTTCCCAGCATCGGGGTCTTTTCTAATGAGTCAGTTTTTCACATCAGGTGGCCAAAGTACTGGAATTTCAGCTTCAGCATCCATCCTTCCAATGAATATTCAGGATTGATTTACTTGAGGATTGACTGGTTTGATCTCCTTGCAGTCCAAGAAACTCTCAAGAGTCTTCTCCAACATCACAGTTCAAAAGCATCAATTCTTTGGCTCTCAGCTTTCTTTATGGTCCAATTCTCACATCCATACATTACTACTGAAAAAACCATAGCTTTGACTAGACAGACCTCTGTTGGCAAAGCAATGTCTCTGCTTTTGAATATGCTGTCTAGGTTGGTCAAAGCTTTTCTTCCAAGGAGCAAGCATCTTTTAATTTCATGGCTGCAGTCACCATCTGCAGAGATTTTGGAGCCCAAGAAAATAAAATCTGACACTGTTTCCATTGTTTCCCCATCTATTTGCCATGAAGTGATGAGACTGGATGCCATGATCTTCGTTGCTTGAATGTTGAGTTCTAAGCCAGCTTTTTCACTCTCCTCTTTCACTTTTATCAAGAGGCTCTTCAGTTCCTTTTCACTTTCTGCCATATGGGTGGTGTCATCTGCATATCTGAGGTTATTGATATATCTCCCAGCAATCTTGATTCCAGCTTGTGCTTCATCCAGCCTGGCATTTTGCATGATGTACTCTCCAGTAGTCATGTATGTATGTGAAAGCTGGACTATAAAGAAAGTTGAGCACTGAAGAATTGATGCTTTTGAACTGTGATGTTGGAGAAGACTCTTGAGAGTCCCTTGGACTGCAAGGAGATCCAACCAGTCAATCCTCAATTAAATCAGTCCTGAATAGTCATTGGAAGGACTGATGCTAAAGCTGAAACCCTAATACTTTGGCCACCTGATGCAAAGAACTGACTCATTGGAAAAGACTCTGAAGCTGGGCAAGATTGAAGGCAAGAGGAGAAGGGGACGAAAGAGGATGAGATGATTGGATGGCATCACTGACTTGATGGACATGAGTGTGAGCAAGTTCCTGGAGCTGGTGATGGACAGGGAAGCCTGGTGTGCTAAGGTCCATGGGGTCACAAAGAATTGGACCTGACTGAGCAACTGAAGTGAACTCTGCGTTTAAGTTAAATAAGCTGGTAATATACAGCTATGACGTACTCCTTTCCCAATTTGGAACCAAGTCTTATGGATAAAACATATTAATTCATATAAACAAATATCTTGTGAACAATCATTGTGTGAAAGGAAACATCAGAGATCCCAAGAATGGTTGTGCCCTTAAAGAGCTTAAAATCTAGTAGAGAAGATAAGATGTGAGACAAACACATAATATCAGATGCAGTGTCAAAATGCAATAAGAAAGATAAAAGGGAAAGAGCTCCAGAATATCAGAAACTAGAACAAAGAAGAGCTCAGGGAAGAGAAGACTTTTGATCTGCATTTTGAAATGTGGGTAGGCTTTTTAGAGTGGTAAATGGGGAAAGACTACCATTCAACATGGAGACAATGGTGCAAACAATGAAGAGTGTAAAACATTTTTCAGGAATAGAAAGTGCACTAAATTGGAGAGTTTGGAAATATTGGTAGATGAAGAATAAAAGTAAAAAACTGAAAGTTGAAAAGGTAGATGGAAATGTTACTGCTCTGCTAAAGATTTCAGGTTCTATTCCAGGGTCTTTAAGTATCTTTGCTCAAGTACCCCCAGAAGAATGGTTAAAAAACTATGTGTTCTTGCATAATTTTTTATTTATAATTACAATTTTTTGTCTGAAGCTTAAATAGTGGCAAGGATGTAATTTCCAGCATCATAAATACTGACATTAAAAAAAGCATTGTCATATAATTCTTTTAATGTCTATTGTAGTTCACAATAATCCATTTAAAAATATCTGTATACACACCTCTGAAGTAATCAGAAATTCTCCATTGTCTCTATTTCTTTCTTGAACTTCTGCTCCTGTTACCTTCCTCCCACAGAATTTTATCCTAAAATTCTTAAGTTATATTGATGAAGCTTTCACTTTTCTCTGGAAAAAAATATTTAACATATGAATAGAATATAATCTGTTCCCTCTTATAAAGCTATGATATTTCAATAATGTTTCAGATTAAATTATCATTTCCATGATCATCAGTATCCAATTTATCAAGACAAATATTTTTTAAATGTTAATAAATGATTAAATATAAGATAAAGATATTAATGGAAATGTATTCCTTAAAAAAATGAGGCCTTATCATCAAAAACTCTACAAACAAAATGCTGGAGAGGATGTGGAGAAAAGGGGATCCTCTGCACTGTTGGTGGGAATGTAAATTGATACAGTCAGTCAGTATGGAAGACAGTATGGAGATTCCTTAAAAAAAAAACTAGGAATAAAACCTCTATATGACCCAGCAATCCCACTACTGGGCATATACCCTGAGGAAATCAAAATTGAAAAAGACGCATGTACCCCAACGTTCATTGCAGCACTACTGACAACATCTAGAACAGGTAAGGAACCTAGATGTCCATCGACAGATGAATGGGTAAAGAAGCTGTGATATATGTATTCAATGGAATATTATTCAGCCATAAAAAGGAACACATTAGAGTCAGTTCTAATGAGATGGATGAACCTAGAGCCTACTTCACAGAGTGAAGTAAGTCAGAAAGCGAAAAACAAATATCACATACAATAGTGCATATATATGGAATGTAGAAAGATGGTACTGATGAAATTATCTGCAGGGCAGCAATGGAGACATAGACATAAAGAACAGACTTATGGACATGGGGCAGGAGGAGGAGACGATGGGATGTATGGAGAAAGTAACATGGAAATGTATATTACCATATGTAAAACAGACAGCCACTGGGAATTTGCTGTATGACTCAGTGAACTCAAACTGGGGCTCTGTAACAACCTAGAGAGGTGGGATGGGGAGGAAGGTAGAAGGGAGGCTGAAGAGAGAGGGAACACATGTATACCTATGGCTGGTTCATGTTGATGTTTGCCAGAAACCAACACAATTCTGTAAAGCAATTATCCTTCAATTAAAATAAATAAATGATTTTTTCAAAATGAGGACTTTTTAAAAAAGCTTATTTCATGCATCAGTGGATGAATATTACAGAAGCCAAGTTAGCATTAATTCTACTTCAATTTTTTGCTTTTATATTTATCACTAACATATAAATCTTGAGTTATACATGAAAATCACAATGCTCTAGCGTCAAAAATTATTTTTACTTATCATCTGACAATTTGATTGGATATATCTTAATATTTTAAATCAAGAAATTACATATTATCTAATCAAGAAGTTAGTAGAGCCCAATTAGCACCAATATATTAAACTGCCCTTTTCTTAACACTTCAAAAATTTCACAACCTGAACTAACATGTAAGATTCAAGAAGACTCATAAGGCAGGCATTTTCTTTTTTCACATGAGAAAGGAGCCATTGTACAAAAAGTCATAGGAAAAGAAAACCCACAGTTTGCAGCTCACCTCCAAAGATGGTAGATCAATTTGAGAAAATTGAGAATCTACAAACTGAGGATCATTAAACTATCTAGGCCTGGAAATTTCTTAGGAAGTCTTTGTGTATCTCTGGGGACACATATACCCAATTAGAAGACTGCTGGCAATAGGGAACAAGTGACAGTTTTAGATCAGGGAAGTAATATAATTGTGCAAGAACTTCCAGATGTTCAAGCTGGTTTTAGAAAAGGCAGAGGAAATTGCCTTTTCCTCTGGCCAACATCCGCTGGATCATGGAAAAAGCAAGAGAGTTCCAGAAAAACATCTATTTCTGCTTTATTGACTATGTCAAAGCCTTTGACTGTGTGGATCACAATAAACTGTGGAAAATCTGAAAGAGATGGGAATATTAGACCACCTGACCTGCCTCTTGAGAAACCTATATGCAGGTCAGGAAGCAACAGTTAGAACTGGACATGGAACAACAGACTGGTTCCAAATAGGAAAAGGAGTATGTCAAGGCTGTATACTGTCACCCTGCTTATTTAACTTCTATGCAGAGTACATCATGAGAAATGCTGGGCTGGAAGAAGCACAATCTGGAATCAAGATTGCTGGGAGAAATATCAATAACCTCAGATATGCAGATGACACCACCCTTATGGCAGAAAGTGAAGAGGAACTAAAAAGCCTCTTGATGAAAGTGAAAGAAGAGAGTGAAAAAGTTGACTTAAAGCTTAACATTCGGAAAACTAAGATCATGGCATCTGGTCCCATCACTTCATGGGAAATAGATGGGTAAACAGTGGAAACAGTGTCAGACTTTATTTTGGGGGGCTCCAAAATCACAGCAGATGGTGATTGCAGCCATGAAATGAAAAGACGCTTACTCCTTGGAAGAAAAGTTATGACCAACCTAGATAGCATATTGAAAAGCAGAGACATTACTTTGCCAACAGAGGTCTGTCTAGTCAAGGCTATGGTTTTCCCTGTGGTCATGTATGTATGTGAGAGTTGGACTATGAAGAAAGCTGAGCACTACAGAATTGATGCTTTTGAACTGTGATGTTGGAGAAGACTCTTGAGAGTCCCTTGGAGTGCAAGGAGATCCAACCAGTCCATTCTGAAGGAGATCAGTCCTGGGTGTTCTTTGGAAGGAATGATGCTAAAGCTGAAACTCCAGTACTTTGGCCACCTCATGCAAAGAGTTGACTCATTGGAAAAGACTCTGGTGCTGGGAGGAATTGGGGGCAAGAGGAGAAGGGGACTACAGGGGATGAGATGGCTGGATGGCATCACCGACTCGATGGACATGACTGTGAGTGAACTCAGGGAGTTGGTGATGGACAGGGAGGCCTGGCATGCTGCATTTCATGGGGTTGCAAAGAGTTGGACACAACTGAGCAACTTAACTGAAGTGTGCTTTAGAAATATTAAGCTAGAAACAATGTACAGATTGGATTGGAAGGAGAAATTGTTCAAAAAATGGAGACAAATGGAGACCTTACTACAGATCAGAAAATATTGGAGGATATGGACTAGAATATTAGCTTTGATTAAGAAACAGTGAAAAGTATTATAGAATAAAAACAGAAATGATTTAGTAACTAAAATTTGATGTGGGAAATTTAATTAGTAATTAAAGTTTATACTCCAAACGTATACTTCTACCTCAAATTAAGAAACTTTGAATAAAAGAAAATTTAAATCCATATTGTGCTTAGTCACTTTGTGACCCCATAGACTGTAGCCTGCCAGGCTCCTCTGTCCATGGGGATTCTCCAGGCAAGTAAACTGGAGTGGGTTGCCATGCCCTCTTCCAGGGGATCTTCCCAACCCAGGGATCAAACCCAAATCGATATTGGCTAGATCCAATACCTTAATGGAAATGAAGATTGATACTTCAAAGTCATGGTAGTGAAAGAAATCTAGCATATGAAAGAAATGGCTGTTATCAGAGTTGAGAAAAGTTGGCCACATCTTAGCAATCAGGTTTTTGTTGATTTATTAATTAGATTTAAACATAAAGACATAACCAATGATTAATTATCTCACTTTTCTAACATTCCCTACTATCAAACAGACTAGCAGATGTTCAAGTACTTCTTATGACTATGTTAGGGGAAACACACTGACTGAAACCACCTACTCTGGCCAGGCACCATAGTAATCATTTGCATAAGTTATTTTACAACAGGAGGTCCTGGTAAAGAATGTGGAACTAATATGCCACCACCAACCAGAAGAGTTCAGGGAAGGTCAAAAGGAGACACCACAGGTCCTACCATTTCCCAGAATCCTCGCAGGCATCCATCTTGGCTGAGCAATGTGTGTGCCACCAGGAAGGACCCTGAGTCAGAATGATTGACCAGAGACAACTCAGAAACTAATCCTGTCACCATAAAACCTGAGACTGTGAGCCACATGACAGAGTAGTCCTCCTTACCCTCCTGCTCGCCACCTGGGTGCCCCTTCCCAACGAAGTCTTTTGCTTTGTCAGCACATGTGTCTCCTTAGATGATTCATTTCCAAGTGTTAGACAAGAGCCCACTCTCAGGCCCTGGAGGGGGTTTCCCTTCCTGCAACAATTAGAAACCCTCAGTTTCCCAAATCAGTCCCTTCTGTCAGAGGAAACTCTGAGTAACAAACTTGTAAAGGTAGCCAAAAACCAACCTATCACACTTTAGCTTCACCTACCAATTTCAGCACTACCGTTTAGGGTCATAAATAAGGTATGTTTATTATCATCCTTTTCCCTTTAATTGTTTAAAAATAACTCTTTAATTGTTTAAAAATAACTCTTTTAATTGTTTAAAAATAACTTCTTCACTTTTTCTTTTTGAGCTAAATATGTCCAGTCCCTTCCACAGTACTTCGCATGCCATGAATTTTAATTTTTCCACCTTCTTAGTCTCTCTCTTGCCTGTAAATGGCTTTTTCAAGTGTGACTCTACAATAGAATACAACTTTATCAGTTCACACCTCCCAGATGAGAATACAGCACAAAACTCACCATCCCTCTACTGAATGACATACTGAGGATGTGGTCAACAGGTCAAACATTGTGGAGAAGGAATATTTTCCCTTCTACCTTTCTAGGCTCTGTGGCTGGTCTAAGAATTAAATTGACATAATACAGATTAACAGAAGAAAAAACAGTTTTAATTATGTACGTATGCACAGGAGCCTCTCAACTACATAATACTACAAAGGCGACCAGATGATTGAGGCTTATAGGTCATCCTGAGCTAGGAAAAGGGGTAGGGGTCTGGGGTAGAAGCATAATTCATGGGAAAAGGAGAGAAGAAAATGTCTGCTAAATAAAGTTTGCCAGACCACACAGATAAGTCTCTCTTGGTGGAGTTATCTCCCTCTTACAATAGCTCTCTTCCTGGTTCATGCCCCCATTCTAATGTAAATTTCCCTTACAAAAGGATCGCTTCTACTCTGTGTCTGCATTTCTCAAAATAAACAGCTCAAAACAACCCTTACGCCAAGAAGTCATATTTTGGGGTGGTATATTCTACCCTTCAACATGAGTAAAAAAAATTTATAATTTAAGAAAATGGCATAACTTCACCAGCACCTTTGCCATCCATTTATATGTGTGTGTGTTTAATACTCTGAAGTTTCCATTTTACCAAAAAAAAAAAAAGCAGCAAGTTTTAAAAAAATCTTTCTTTTTTTTTTTTGGCTACACGGCACGTGGGATCTTAGTTCTCCCATCAGAAATTGAACCCGCATCCCCAGCAGTGCAACAGTAGAGTCTTAACCACTGGACTGCCAGGGAAGTCCCCAAAAAGCAGAAATTTTTAATGCAATTAGGATATTTACTAATAGAAAGACCAATTGCTTGGCTTCTCTGGTGGTTCAGTGGTAAAGAACCTGCCTGCCAATACAAAAGACAAGGTTTGTTCCCTGATCCGGGAAGATCTCACATGCTGCGGAGCAACTAAGCCCCTGCTCCGCCACTACTGAGCCTGCGCTCTAAAGCTTGGAAGCCTCAGTTACTGAAGCCTGCACGCCCTAGAGTCTATGCTTGGCAACAAGAGAAGATATCACAGTGAGAAGCTCTCACACTCCAGCTAGAAGAGTAGCCCACGCAGCAACAAAGACCCACAACTGTCAAAAATAAATAAAAATATTTGTTTAAAAAAAGAATTTCCAACTCTCACCAATCCTGCCCAGAATTAAAAATCTTAAATTATGCTATTAAAAAGCCTATTGCTTTAAGAAAGTCATCTCAATTGTATAATCTAAATAGTGTGAAGCAAAAACATTTCATTATTTATACAATCCAGTCATTTACTTAAGACTCTCAGAGGCTAATGAGCATACTACTATAACATTAGACAGGGTTCTCCTTGCGGTGGGAAAAGTTCAAGCAAAGAAGACAAAAGCAAAAGTTATCCCCCAGATAGAAAACAAAGCACTGTCTTAAAGTCAATTAAGCGTTTATACCTTGATGTGCTATTGTGCAGTATTTCAAGGAGAAAAAATGTTCAGCAAAAACAAAACTTAATTTTTTTTACGTTTCTCTTTATTAGGAAACCATTAAAGCAGAATTCATGTTTGCTAAATTCCTAGAAGAGATGAGTCACTATCTAGAGCAGAAATAGTGAGGTGTAAACGGCTCTTGCACAGATCTTAAACGTAGTCAACTGCCAAACTGTGTTTCTCTCATAGCTTAATGAATAGGCAAGATTTTAAAAGTCAAGGGAAGATCATCTGACAGAAATCCTGGCAGAATCAAGTGAAGTCTGGAAGAATGAGCCTCTAGTTTTAACATTTTAAATATTTTCATTACTCAAAAAACTCAAATTCTTATATGGGTTAAGCTATTCTTTCTTTATGATATTAAGTCCCTGAATTGTATACAACTCAATCCTCTCCATTCAAGCCTTCCAGGCATCCTAAAGACACTGTGAATTAATATGATAAAGTTTTTTAGTTCCTTAGAGCCTTGTAAAATTTGAAATCAGGGTATTACTACTGTCTCTATATCTGCTATATATATTAAATAATTTCTATAAAGCTATTTGTGAATAGAGATGCTATGGCTTGAATGAACACATCCCCACTCAAAATTCAAATGTTAAATCTTAATGCCCAGTGTGATGGTATTAGGACTGTTTGAGAAGTAGTTTCAGCCACCCCAGTAGGCTTACTCATGGAGATACTTATTATAATTTTATCACAGTCCTTTGTAACACCTCTAAAGGTTTATTTGGCCATTGGTGTTGATTGTCTTGGTGACCATGTGTCTCCTCTTTCACTCCCCCCTCTAAAGTAGGAATGTGCATTCATTATCAGTAATTATTAGACAGCAGACAATGTCACCTACTCAGCAAATTGAAGCCTTTATAAAAGCAGCTCCGGAGAAATCCCTAGCCCCTCCCACCATGTGTGGATACAATGAGAGGTCTGTGACCTGGAAGAGGGCCCTCATCTGACCATGCTAGAACCACGAACTCAGACTTCTAACCTCCAAAACTGTAGAGATAAATTTGTTTCTTATAAGACACCCAGTTATGGCCTTTTGTTATAACAGCATGAAACAATTAAGACAAGATTTATTAGAAACATGGTAAAGCAAAGTCCTCTACAGTGAATAAAACTGTATTTAGAGGAGAATTACGCCCACTTCTTACTGCCAACCAAGTTTTAGTTCAGTTCAGTTCAGTCACTCAGTCATGTCCAACTCTTTGCGACCCCATGAATTGCAACATACCAGGCCTCCCTGTCCATCACCAACTCCCGGAGTTTACTCAAATTCATGTCCATTGAGTCAGTGATGCCATCCAGCCATCTCATCCTCTGTCGTCCCCTTCTCCTCCTGCCCTCAGTCCCTCAGAGTCTTTTCCAATGAGTCAACTCTTTGCATGAGGTGGCCAAAGTATTGGAGTCTTTTCCAGTGAGTCAGCTCTTCACATGAGGCGGCCAAAGTATTGGAGTTTCAGCTTTAGCATCAGTCCTTCCAAAGAACACCCAGGGCTGATCTCCTTTAGAATGGACTGGTTGGATCTCCTTGCACTTCAAGGCACTGTCAAGCGTCTTCTCCAACATCACAGTTCAAAAGCATCAATTCATTGGCGCTCAGCCTTCTTCACAGTCCAACTCTCACATCCATACATGACCACAGGAAAAACCATAGCCTTGACTAGATGAACCTTTGTTGGCAAACTAATGTCTCTGCTTTTGAATATGCTGTCTAGGTTGGTCATAACTTTCCTTCCAAGGAGTAAGCGTCTTTTCATTTCATGGCTGCAATCACCATCTGCAGTGATTTT
>NW_011494942.1:4934064-4934823 GCF_000754665.1 Bison bison bison | reverse complement strand
CAGCTCAGCGTTTCTCATGATGTACTCTGGATATAAGTTAAATAAGCAGGATGACAATATACAGCCTTGATGTACTCCTTTTCCTATTTGGAACCAGCCTGTTGTTCCATGTCCAGTTCTAACTGTTGTTTCCTAACCTGCATATAGGTTTCTCAAGAGGCAGGTCAGGTGGTCTGGTATTCCCATCTCTTTCAGATTTCCCACAGTTTACTGTGATCCACACAGTCAAAGGCTTTGGCATAGTCAATAAGCAGAAATAGAATTTTTCTGGAAGGCTCTTGCTTTTTTAATGATCCACCGGATGTTGGCAATTATCTCTGGGTCCTTTGCCTTTTCTAAAACCAGCTGGAACATCAGGAAGTTCACGGTTCACATATTGCTGAAGCCTGGCTTGGAGAATTTTGAGCATTACTTTACTATATTACTTTAGCCTGTGAGATGAATGCAATTGTGCGGTAGTTTGAGCATTCTTTGGCATTGCCTTTCTTTGGGATTGGAACGAAAACTGACCTTTTCCAGTCCTGTGGCCACTGGTGAGTTTTCCAAATTTGCTGGTATGTTGAGTGAAGCACTTTCACAGCATCATCTTTCAGCATTTGGAATAGCTCCACTGGAATTCCATCACCTCCACTAGCTTTGTTCGTAGTGATGCTTTCTAAGGCCCACTTGACTTCACATTCCAGGATGTCTGTCTCTAGGTGAGTGATCACACCATCGTGACTATCTGGGTCATGAAGATGTTTTTTGTACAGTTCTTCT
>NW_011494942.1:4933592-4933964 GCF_000754665.1 Bison bison bison | reverse complement strand
TTGGATCTCCTTGCACTTCAAGGCACTGTCAAGCGTCTTCTCCAACATCACAGTTCAAAAGCATCAATTCGTTGGCGCTCAGCTTTCTTTACAGTCCAACTCTCACATCCATACATGACTACTGGAAAAACTATAGTCTTGACTAGATGGACCTCTGTTGGCAAACTAATGTCTCTGCTTTTGAATATGCTGTCTAGGTTGGTCATAACTTTCCTTCCAAGGAGTAAGCGTCTTTTCATTTCATGGCTGCAATCACCATCTGCAGTGATTTTGGAGCTCCAAAAATGAAGTCTGACACTGTTTCCCCATCTATTTCCCATGAAGTGATGGGACCAGATGCCATGATCTTAGTTTTCTGAATGTTGAGTTTTA
>NW_011494942.1:4915016-4933492 GCF_000754665.1 Bison bison bison | reverse complement strand
ACTTGACTTCACATTCCAGGATGTCTGTCTCTAGGTGAGTGATCACACCATCGTGACTATCTGGGTCATGAAGATCTTTTTTGTACAGTTCTTCTGTGTATTCTTGCCACCTCTTTTTAATATCTTATGCTTCTGTCAGGTCCATACCATTTCTGTCCTTTATTGAGCCCATCTTTCCATGAAATGTTCCCTTGGTAGCTCTGATATACTTGAAGAGATCTCTAGTCTTTCCCATTCTGTTGTTTTCCTCTATTTCTTTGCATTGTTCGCTGAGGAAGTCTTTCTTATCTCTCCTTGCTATTCTTTGGAACTCTGCATTCAAATGCTTAGATCTTTTCTTTTCTCCTTTGCTTTTTGCTTCTCTTCTTTTCACAGCTATTTGTAAGGCCTCCTCAGACAGCCATTTTGTTTGGTTTTGTTTTGCATTTCTTTTCCATGGGGATGGTCTTGGTCCCTGTCTCCTGTACAATGTCACGAACCTCTGTCCATAGTTCATCAGGCACTCTATCAGATCTAGTCCCTTAAATCTATTCCTCACTTCCACTGTATAATTATAAGGGATATGATTTAGGCCATACTTGAATGGTCTAGTGGTTTTCCCTACTTTCTTAAATTTAGTCTGAATTTGGCAATAAGGAATTCATGATCTGAGCCACAGTCAGCTCCCAGCCTTGTTTTCGCTGACTGTATAGAGCTTCTCCATCTTTGGCTGCAAAGAATATTATCAATCTGATTTCAGTGTTGACCATCTGGTGATGTCCATGTGTAGAGTCTTCTCTTGTGTTGTTGGAAGAGGGTGTTAGTTATGAGCACTGCATTCTCTTGGCAAAACTCTATTAGCCTTTGCCAGGTGGCTGCGCGGGCGCAAGAGGGCTGAGAGGAGCTATTCCACGTTCAAGGTCAGGAGGGGCAGCCGTGAGGAGATACCCCTTGTCCAAGGTAAGGAGCAGTGGCTGCGCTTTGCTGGAGCAGCCATGAAGAGATACATGTCCAAGGTAAGAGAAACTCAAGTAAGATGGTAGGTGTTGCGAGAGGGCGTCAGAGGGCAGACACACTGAAACCATACTCACAGAAAACTAGTCAATCTAATCACACTAGGACCACAGCCTTGTCTAACTCAATGAAACTAAGCCATGCCATGTGGGGCCACCCAAGACTGGCAGGTCATGGTGGAGAGGTCTGACAGAATGTGGTCCACTGGAGAAGGGAATGGCAAACCACTTCAATATTCTTTCCTTGAAACAGGAAACTTTCCCACGAACAGTATGAAAAGGCAAAATGATAGGATACTGAAAGAGGAACTCCCCAAGTCGGTAGGTGCCCAATATGCTACTGGAGATCAGTGGAGAAATAACTCCAGAAAGAATGAGGGCATGGAGCCAGAGCAAAAACAATACCCAGTTGTGGATGTGACTGGTGATAGAAGCAAGGTCTGATGCTATAAAGAGCAATATTGCATAGGAACCTGGAATGTTAGGTCCATGAATCAAGGCAAATTGGAAGTGGTCAAACAAGAGATGGCAAGAGTGAATGTCAACATTCTAGGAATCAGCAAACTAAAATGGACTGGAATGGGTGAATTTAACTCAGATGACCATTATATCTACTACTGTGGGCAGGAATCCCTTAGAAGAAATGAAGTAGCCATCATGGTCAACAAGAGAGTCTGAAATGCAGTACTTGGATGCAATCTCAAAAACTACAGAATGATCTCTGTTTGTTTTCAAGGCAAACCATTCAATATCACAGTAATCCAAGCCTATGCCCCAAACAGTAACGCTGAAGAAGCTGAAGTTGAATGGTTCTATGAAGACCTAAAAGAACTTTTAGAACTAACACCCCCCAAAAAATATCCTTTTCATTATTGGGACTGGAATGCAAAAGTAGGAAGTCAAGAAACACCTGGGGTAACAGGCAAATTTAGCCTTGGAATACGGAATGAAGCAGGGCAACCAAGTTTAATGAGTTATAAAATTTCAGAGCTAAGTATTTCATTTGCTGAGTAGGTGACATTGTCTGCTTTCCTAATAATTACCAATAATGAATGCACATTCCTACATTTAGAGGGCGGAGTGAAAGAGGAGACACATGGCCACCAAGACAATCAACACCAATGGCCAAATAAACCTTTAGAGGTATTACAAAGGACTGTGAGAAAATTATACCAAGTATCTCCATGAGTAAGTCTACTGGGATGCTGATAATATTTTATAATTTGACCTGGAAAGAGGTTGCACAAAGATGTACATTGGGAAAATTATCAAGCTGTATCTTACATTTGGCATCCTTTTACTCTATGTAAGTTATACTTCAAAAAGGAAAGGGGAAAAAATGTATCTATGAGCTGATCTTGTTTCAATGGCTCTAAAACCCAGTTCTCCTTTGGAGCTAAATCCTTCAGTTATTATAATGGTCAGCAGTCCTCCATGGCTATTATGTATCAGTGACATTCATGTTAAAACCCTGTAACACTCTCGAGCAGACATGTCCCTCCCTGTTTAATCAAAGATAGGAAAACCAAGGCTAGCATTTGATTTCTAAGGGAGCAGAAAACTTGTAACTTGTGTTATATCAAAAGATTTCTGTGTCCAAAAGTTCCTTCCACCAACCTGAGGGAATCCTAGGAATGTCCACTTAATCAAATCCTTTGGGTAAATGGATGGAAGTATTTAACAAAAATATAATTTTTCAGGTTTTCCAGTGTCATCCAGAAGGGCTCTGAAGGAATGGAACAGAGAGCAAGTATTTATTTGGTGTGTTTAAAAAACCCAGAGTATGGCTACTACCCAGAAAGGATAGACCCAAATATGATTATGAGGATGTTGTTTGATGGCAGGGAAAGCTGTGGCATGGGAGGGAGAGATTGTTCAAGTATTAACAGTGCCACCAGCCCACTCCCTCACCACCAGATATAGATGCTGAAAATCTGAGTGTAGGAAGCATGGAGCAAGGCTGGTGAAAGGGAAGAAAAGCTATTTTTCAAAAATCAATCAGCCTTAATGTGGAAAAAAACACACTAGAATAATGAACTGGGGAAACTTTGTTTCAGTTCCAAATCTGTAACTACGGAGCTGTATCAGTTCAGTTCAGTCGCTCAGTCGTGTCCAACTCTTGGCAACCCCATGAATTGCAGCACGCCAGGCCTCCCTGTCCATCACCAACTCCCAGAATTCACTCAGACTCATATCTATCGAGTCAGTGATGCCATCCAGCCACCTCATCCTCTGTCGTCCCCTTCTCCTCCTGCCCCCAATCCCTCCCAGCATCAGAGTCTTTTCCAATGAGTCAACTCTTCCTATGAGGTGGCCAAAGTATTGGAGTTTCAGCTTTGGCATCATTCCTTCCAAAGAACACCCAGGGCTGATCTCCTTCAGAATGGACTGGTTGGATCTCCTTGCAGTCCATGGGACTCTCAAGAGTCTTCTCCAACACCACAGTTCAAAAGCATCAATTCTTCAGCACTCAGCTTTCTTCACAGTCCAACTCTCACATCCATACATGACCACAGGAAAAACCGTAGCCTTGACTAGACGGACCTTTGTTGGCAAAGTAATGTCTCTGCTTTTCAATATTCTATCTAGGTTGGTCATAACTTTTCTTCCACGGAGCTGTATAGCTATCACTTAATTTCTCCCATTCACCGCTTCTTCATTTATAAAAGGAAGAGGTAAAACAAGATGATGTATAAGCCCAGGGATTCCAAGTGCTCCAGGTCTTGCTGAATTTAATGTCTCCTACTGTATCCTGTTGGGTTATATAATTTTTCAGTTAGGAAGAAGAAAGGTTGTCATTGTTTATTTTCATGTCTAACACAGCAACATTCAAACATGCCAGGATCACAGAAATGTCTGGTTCTCACCCTAGTATATTCTTGTTGGCAAGCTTTCCAAAGAAGCAGACTTGACACAATAAAGTACAAAATCATGGGGAATCCCTACCTTGAACCTAACATAATACATCACTATCAGCATTGGAGGCTGGCCTCTGTCAGTATTTTTGCTACTAACACCAATTTCCCCCTAGGTTTTCATGTTGGAACTCATAGGTAATTGGCCCCAGGTGATAGTCACTGGATCTTTACTGAAGACGTATACTTTTAAAAGTTAAAATTATGAACATTGCTCTATTTCAGAGGGCAAACCTGCTGACAGAGCTGAAATTGCACAGCTAGCAAAAGCCCAGAGATTTAACATGTGAGTTCTTTTCTGTACATTCCAGAGCAATACCTCAAAAAAGCTATCTCCAATGGGTTGAACTGCAGTCTGTAACATTAGAATGACATCAAGGAATCTGTCAATGATGGTAACATCCAATGACTTACAGGATGCAAAGTGTTGCAGACCCATGGATGTGAAAGCCCTGACACATTATCTAGGATCTTGCACTATCAAGATAACTCAGACATACAGCAAATACATTTTTAAAAAACGAAAAATGTCAGCATTTCTCCCGTTCAGAAAACAAGTTTCCAAGACAGGACCTTAGGGACTCTGGCAGCCATCAAATCACAGACAGATTAAGTAGAATGTTTGTAATTGATTTGACAACTACTACCCTCAGGAGGGCTCACTATCCATCTACTGTTGCCATCACAAACATCTGTCTAACCCCTGGGGTGGAGTGGATAGAGATGAGAGAGAAGGGATGTAGGAGAAGAGGCTTAAAATTTAAATTATGGCTGCAGATGTAGAATCCAGAGAGGAAAATTCTCTCAGTTACCTTCAACCTGACCCATGAAATTCTATCAGGAAAAAAAAAAAAGGAAAAGAAAGGTCTAGCTCCAGAGGGCAGACTAGGAAGATTCTAGGCTCATGTCCTCCCACAGACACACCAAAACTACAACTACGTATAGAAGAGCTGTTTCTGAGTGACCTGATGACTAGCAAAATAGATTTTCTGCAACTAAGGATGTAAAGAAAAGGCCACATTAAGAGAGGGAGGAGTCTCAGAGGTTCAGGCAGAATCCACAGTAGAGTGACCTACAAGTAGGAAAGGTCACAGTTGTGAAGTTCCCCTGTGGAGAGTGAGAGGTCCAAATCCCATGCTGGGCTCCTTAACCCAGGCCATCATTACCAGGAAGACAAGCCCCCTCACATCTTACTTTGGTAACTAGCAGAGCTGTGTCCAGGAGAGCCAGAGGTTGTAGGACACTCAGACTCCACTCTTGAAGGGCGTGTCTATAAACTCACTCTGAGTCCCACTCCAGATACAGCAGCTTGAAAAACACCTGGGTCATAGAAGAAAGAACACTGGCTAATTTCAGGGTATGTGGAGAAGGCAATGGCACCCCACTGCAGTACTCTTGCCTGGAAAATCCCATGGATGGAGGAGCCTGGTGGGCTGCAGTCCATGGGGTCGCTAAGAGTCGGACACAACTGAGCGACTTCACTTTCACTCTTCACTTTCATGCATTGGAGAAGGAAATGGCAACCCACTCCAGAACTCTTGCCTGGAAAATCCCATGGACGGAGGAGACTGGTGGGCTACAGTCCTTGGGGTCGTGAAGAGTCAGACATGATTGAGTGACTTCACTTTCACTCTTCACTTTCATGCATTGGAGAAGGAAATGGCAACCCACTCCAGTGTTCTTGCCTGGAGAATCCCAGGGACGGGGGAGCCTGGTGGGCTGCCGTCTATGGGGTCACACAGAGTCGGATATGACTGAAGCAACTTAGCAGCAGCAGCCAGTGGAGCAGGGATCTGGTGGAACTTTCTCTTTCCAGTGAAAGAATAATGACAAAACCTCAGAAAAAAGAACTAAGTGAAAGAGGAGCAATTTATCAGATAAAGAATTTGAAATAATAGTCATAAAGATGTTCACCAAACTTGGAGGAACAGTGAATAAACTCAGTGAAAACTTCAACAAAGAGACAGAAAACTTTAAAAAGAAACCAATCAGAAATGAAGACTACAACAAGTGAAATAAAAAATATGCTAGAAGCAATCAACAGCATACTAGATGATTCAAAAGAACAGATCAGTGATTCGTTAGATAGGGCAGTGGTAGTAACTCAACCAGAACAGCAAAAAGAAAAAACAATACAAAAAGTGATGATAGCTTGAGATATTGGGATATCTAGCATACTAACATTTACACTATCTATATAAAGGTCCCAGAAGGAGAAGAGATAGATAAAAGCAGAGAAACCATATTGAAGAAATAATGACTGAAAACTTCCTTAATCTAGGCAAGGAAACAGACACCCAAGTCCAGGAAGCACAGAGAGTTTCAAACAAGATGAAGTGAGACACATTATCATTAAAATGTCAAAGTTAAAGATAGAATCTTAAAAGCAGCAACAGAAAAACAACTAGTTAGGTACAGGGTACTCCCATAAGAGTATCAACTGATTTTTCAGCAAAAACTTTATAGATCAGAAGGGACTGGAATGGTATAGTCAAAGTACTGAAAGAAAAAAAAAATTACAACCAAGAGTACTCTAGTTATCAAGATTATTGTTTAGAATTGAAGGAGAGAAAGATCATCCCAGCAAACTGAATTCAACAATATATAAAAAGGATCATACACTATGATCAAAGGGGATTTATCCCAGGAACATAAGAATGTTTCAATATCCACAAATTAACGTGTGTGAAACAGCACATTAACAAAGGATATAAGTCATATGATCATCTCAGTAGATTCAGAAAAAGTATTTGACAAAATTAAACATCCATTTACAATGAAAACTCAAAGTGGGCATGAAAATTATATACTTTATTTTTTTATTAAATTTATTTATTTTAATTAGAGGCTAATTACTTTACAATATTGTATTGGTTTTGCCATACATACATCAACATGAACCCGCCACAGGTGTACACGTGTTCCCAATCCTGAACGCCCCCACCACCTCCCTCCCCATACCATCCCTCTGGGTCATCCCAGTACACCAGCCCCAAGCTTCCTGTATCCTGCATCGAACCTGGACTGGTGATTTGTTTCTTATATGATATTATACATGTTTCAATGCCATTCTCCCAAATCATCCCCCGCCTCCCTCTCCCACAGAGTCCAAAAGACTGTTCTATACATCTGTGTCTCTTTTGCTGTCTCGCATACAGGGCTGTCATTACCATCTTTCTAAATTCCATATATATGCGTTAGTGTTTTTCTTTCTGGCTTACTTCAGTCTGTATAATCGGCTCCAGTTTCACCCACCTCATTAGAACTGATTCAAATGTATTCTTTTTAATAGCTGAGTAATATTCCATTGTGTATATGTACCACAGCTTTCTTATCCATTCATCTGCTGATGGACATCTAGGTTGTTTATATATAATGGGCTTCTCTTGTGGCTCAGCTAGTAAAGAATCTGCCTGCAATGCAGGAGACCTGGGTTCAGTCCCTGGGTTGGGAAAATCCCCTGGAGAAGGGAAAGGCCACCCACTCAAGCATTCAGGCTTGTAGAATTCCATGGACTGTATAGTATATAGACAAAATTCAACATCCATTTTATGGACAGAATTTATACAGACAAAATTCAACATCCATTTAATGGACAAAATTTATATAGACAAAATTCAACATCCATGAATTTTGTATATAAACAAAATTCAACATCCATTTATAATGAAAACTCAAAGTGAGTATAAAAGTGATACACCTTAATATAATAAAGGCCATATATGACAAACTCACAGCTAAACTGAAGGGTTTTCCTCTAAGATCTAGATCAATCTTAGAACTGCCCACTGTGGACACTGTTATTCAAAACAGGATTAGAGTCCCAGCCATGACAGTCAGACCAAAAAAAGAGATAAAAGGAATCCCAATTGGGAAGGAAGAAGTAAAACTGTCATTATTTGCTGGTAACATGATATTAAATATAGGAAACCCTGAAGATTTCACCAAAAAATTAAATAAATAAAAACTATTAGCACTAATAAATGAATTCAATAGTTGTATAATACAAAATCAATATACACTAATAAGCTACTAAAAAATGAAGAAAACAATCCCATTTACAACTGCATCAAAAAATAATAAAATACCAATACAATATTGTAAAGTAAAATAAATAAATAAAAACATATTTCACAAAAAAAATATTTAAGAAAAAATAATAATAATAAAACACTTGGGACTAAATTTAACCAAGAAGGGGAAAGCTCTGTACTCCTGCACTCTGAAAACTATAAGATGTTAATGAAAGAAACTGAAGATAATGTAAATAAATAGAAATATACACAAGCATACCTCAGAGACATTGAGTTTTCAGTTCTAGACCATCACACTAATGTGAGTAATATAATAAAGCAAGCCACAATATTTTTTTGGTTTCCCAATGCATGTGAAAGTTCACTATTTAGGATGCAACAGTACCATGTAAAAAAAAAAAAGTATATATCTTAGTTAAAAAGTACTTTATTGTATTGAAAACTGCTAGCCATCATCTGAGCCTTCACAAATTTTACTTTTTTGCTGGTGAAAGGTTTAAAATATTGTGAGAATTATCGAACAGCAACACCAAGATACAAAGTGGGCAAATGCTGTTTAAGAAATAGCGCTGACAGACTTGTTCTGTGCCTGGTTGCCACAAATCTTCAATCTATGAAAGACACAATAACTGTGAAGTGCATAAAGCAAAGTGTAATGAAACAAGACATGTATGCACCATGCTCATGTACTTGAAGAATTAATATTGGCAAAATGTCCATCCTACCCAAAGCAATCCACAGACGTATGCAATCCCTTTTAAAAATACCAATAACATCTTTCACAGAACTGAAAAAAATGATCCTAAATTTTGTATGGAACTACAAAAGACCCTGAAAAGTCAAGTAATGTTAAGAAAAAGAAACAAAGCTGGAGGTATCCTGCTCTCTGATTTCAAACTATACTGCAAAACTATAGTAACCATGGTACTATGGTACTCGCACAAAATTAGGACACAGGTCAATGGAACAGAATACAGTCCAGAAATTAACCCATGCATATATAGTCAATTTATGACAAAGGAGTTAAAAAAAAATACAGTGGAGAAAAGGCAGTCTCTTCAATAAACAGTATTGTGAAAACTGGATAGCTATATCAAAAGCAGGCTTAAATTGAAGAAAGTAGGGAAAACCACTAGACCATTCAGGTATGACCTATGCTGAAGCTCCAATACTTTGGCCATCTGATGCGAAGAGCTGACTCACTGGAAAAGACCCTGATGCTTGGAAATTGAGGGCAAGAGGAGAAGGGGGCAACAGAGGATGAGACAGTTAGATGGCATCACTGATTCAGTGGACATGAGTTTGAGCAAACTCAGGGAGATAGTCTGGAGAAGGAAATGGCAACCCACTCCAGTATTCCTGCCTGGAGAATTCCATGGACAAAAGAGCCTGGCAGGCTACAGCGCATGGGGTCGCAAAGAGTCGGACACAACTGAGTGACTATCACTCACTCACTCAGGAAGATAGTGTTGGGCAGAGAAGCCTGGCTTGCTGTAGTTCATGGGGTCATAGAGTCGGACATGACTTGGTGAATGAACAAAAACAAATCCCTTATGATTACACAGTGGAGATGACAAATAGATTCAAGGGGTTAGATTTAGTAGACAGAGTGCCTTAAGACAGGATGCTTGGGGCTGGTGCACTGGGATGACCCAGAGGGATGATACAGGGAGGGAGGTGGGAGGGGGGTTCAGGATGGGGAACACGTGTACACCTGTGGTGGATTCATGCTGATGTATGGCAAAACCAATACAATATTGTAAAGTAATTAGCCTCCAATTAAAATAAATACATTTACATTAAAAATAATAATAAAAAAATAAAAGAGATGACATTTCCCGCTAAACAAACAAACAAAAAAAAGAATTATGGATGGAGGTTCATAACACTGTACAGGAGACAGTGACTAAAACCATCCCAAAGAAAAGAAATGCAAGAAGGCAAAGTGGTTGTCTGAGGAGGCCTTACAAATAGCTGAGAAAAAAAGAGAAGCAAAAGGCGAAGGACAAAGAAAAAAAACATACCCAACTGAAGGCAGAATTTCAGAGAATAGCAAGGAGAGATAAGAAAGCCTTGTTAAGTGAACAATGCAAAGTAAACTACAGAATGGGAAAGACTGGAGATCGCTTCAAGAAAATTGGAGATACCAAGGAAACAGTATATGCAAGGATGGGCACAATATCAGAAGAATGAAACTAAACCACTATCTTAAACCATATACAAAAATAAACTCAAAGTGGATTAAACACTTAAATGTAAGGCCTGAAACTATAAAACTCTTAGAAGAAAATAACCAATAATCTCTTCAATATTGGTCTTAGCAATATTTTTTTTGGATATGTCTCCTCAGGCAAGGGAAGTAAAACTAAAAATGAACAAATGAGACTACATCAAACTGACTAGCTTTTACATAGCAAAAGAAACCATCAGCAAAATGAAAAGGCAGCCCACTGAATGGAAGAAGATACTTGCCAAGGATATATCCAGTATGGGGGTTAATGTCCAAAATACATGAAGAACTTACACAGCTCAATATCCCAAAATCAAACCACCTGATTAAAAAATAGGTAGGACATGAATAAACATTTTTCCAAGGGAGACATATGGATGGCCAACACAGGAAAGATGCTCAAATCACTAATCATCAGGCAAATTAATTCAAAACCATAATGAGTTATCACCTCACTCTTGTCAGAATGGCTATCATCAAAAAGATAACTAATTAGCATTGGGAGGGTGTGGAGAAAAGGAAACTCTCATACACTGTTGATGAGAATGTAAATTGGTGCAACCACTATGAAACACAGACCCCAAAATTAAAAATACAGTTGATCCTTAAACAGGAAGGTTTGAACTATGCAAGTCCATTCATATACAATTTTTCTATAGGTGTGTTTTACAGTACTGCACAAACAAATAGGATCTGTGTCCAAATCCCTACTTTGTTCAGAGGTAACCAGTAGAACTACCATTCAATCCAGCAATCCAATTTTGGAGTATCCAAAGAAAACAAAAACATTAATCCAAAAAGATAAATGCACATCTATGTTCATCCCAGCATTATTTACAATAGCCAAGATATGGAAGCACCCTAAGTGTCCATCAATAGAAGAAATAAAGAAGTTGTGGCATACGTACCACATATGTACATACATATGTACACACAAAGGCACACACACACTGGGATATTATTACTTAACCATAAAAAAGAATGAAATCTTCCCATTTCTGATGACATGGATAGACCTAGAGGTATTTTGCTAAGTGATAAAGTCAGACAGAAAAATATATGATTTCACTTATATATGGAATCTAATAAACAAAACATTGAGACTCAAAGATACAGAGAACAAACTGGTGGTCACAGTGGGGAAGGGATGGGAGACTGGGCAAAACAGGTGAAAGGGATTAAGAAGTAAAACTTTCAGTTATAAGATAATAAATCATGGGGAAGAATAATGTGCAGCATAGGGATGATGGTCTGTAATATTACAGTATCTTTTTATGGTGACAAATGGTTACTAGACTGGTCATGGTGCTCAGTTCATAAGAGATATATATGTCAAATCACTCTTGCACACATGAAACTAATATTGATGTAATATTGTACATCAACTATTTCAAAGAGAAAAGAGATAAAAATATATTTCAGTGGGTAACAGAGTCTTTTTAATATTTTGTTTACCACTTTCATTTGTGTTTTCACAAAACTAAATTTTGCTACCCAGCACACCTGCTAAAAATAAAGGCATGGTTTAATAATAAGAATATCATTCTGATTTCTATAAATCCAATCCTAAACAATCCTGATTTTAAATTAAAAGTTCACTCTCTTTTTTATGTAATTTCTAAAAATAGCTTGCTTCGCTAAATGTGTAGGTCCTGTAGAATTGGCTGGCTTTATGAAACATTCTTTAATAAAGCAAACAGTGTCTATATAAAAAGCAGATGCAATACCTTTGTAATTCAATTTTATAGTTTAAAAATATTCTACATGGAAGTGCCAAGTTCTGCCCTGCAGAGACACAGGGCTCCCAATGACGTCAATGAGAGCCATGTACCCACAAAGGAGGGCAAAACTATGCCCTGAGCACTTAAATTTAGTAATCCATTAGGCGCGGCAAAGAAGAAAAAGATCAGTTCAAATACCATCTCATGAGCATTTAAATCCGCCGATGCTAGATGCTGTTTGCAGCATGTTTAAGCCCACAGAGCTGATGAACAAAGAAAGAAACACAGGAGCAGAACGGTCAGTGTTCTGACCAATTTTTTAATTGGAATTTAATGTACACTTCTAGTCCCAAAGATAACTATGCCTTCATTCCTTCTGAGACCATCTTTTACCATTTTTAAGATACCTGAAGACTCTGATTTTCTGAAAGAAAATATAGAATTTGTGGTTGTATAAACAAGGAAAAAACCTCCTCTTTAAATGAATAGAAAGAAGATTTATACATGAGCTAATGACTGCTTCTGATGTTAGCCAGCACTCTGTATTTTCAGTAGCACAGGCCAAGAGAAGACAATGGGAAGACAGAAAGGCTAAGAGCTGCAAGATCTGAATGATGCTTCCAAAGAAGCCATTAATTTTCTGTGTACCTTTGGTACCCTGTCCAAGCTCAAATGACTTATGGAGAGCTATTATTATCTTAACCACCTGCTGTTAAAAACAAAGGGGGAATGCAGTGCCACACTGTGCATAGAAATACTGTAAAGAATTATATGCATCATAGAAGAATGAAGTAGGAGTAGCACGAACGGCTTGTGGATATAGCCTTCAAATTCAAACCCTCTATCGTTAATAATGTTTCCTTGTCAGAGTCTGTCATTAATGGAATTTTCCACAGGAAAGTTAATGCCTTGACTGCCCCATGAATTTTAAACATCTTAGAGACATACCGGCTGAGTTTAATTTTAAAACGAGACTAAAGTTGGACGATCCTCAGCCCTAATAAGTCTTGGTTCTTTCTAACGTCTTCCCCTTTCCATCAGTTTTACTTCCTGCTGCCAGAATAACCTTACTAAAGAATGTCTTCCCCATATGAACACTTTTATTGCCTCTCCATTAACCAAAGGGCAAGTCTGAATGCCTAACCTGGCCCCACTCTCTAGGAAGCAACCAGAACTATTCACGCCCTTCTACAAAGGCCCAACACACTTTGCCACTTTTGTGACTTTGCCATTTTGCTCGGTCAATGACCCCATCTTCGAAGGTCCCTGTCTAGATGTCTTTTAAGGTGGCATCTGTCCATCACCTGCTCCACGATACCACCCACAATCCCTTGCTACAAGTTAGAAGTCCAACCCTGTTCCTCCCCAAACGGCCCCCAGCCATGAGCTTGTACCTCCCTCAGTGTGCTCAGTCATATCTGATTCTTTGTGATCCCAAGGCCTGTAGCACACCAGGCTCCCCTGTCCATGGGATTCTCCAGGCAAGAATAATGGAGTGGGTTGCCATGCCCTCCTCTAGGGAATCTTCCCAATCCAGAGGTCAAACAAGCAGACTCTGTGTCTCCTGCATTGGGAGATGGATTCTTTACTATTAGCACCACCTGGGAAACCCTTGTACCCCTCTGACTGCAATCAGTGAACTTCTCCATTCAGTTTTAATTGCTAACATGTCATTTATTTATTAGGCTATACACACCTTATGGGTCAGTTGCAGATTTAATTCATACTTTTTATTATTAAATCCTTGGACCAATACTTCACTAGAATTACCAGAGCCAAAGACATTTTCAACTAAATATAATGTTATAATTATTGGTGAGGAAAAACGATCATTACAGTCAAAGTCAAAACAGAGAAAAATGTTGGCTCCATCTCAAGAGTGGTCAGAGAGCCAAGGAGAACTGTAAAATGCTCTGGCACAAGTGGCTTCTTGTCTGGCAACAGCTACAGGTGAGAATTTCCTTCCTGGGATCATGTCTTGAAATGTGAAGACATCATTTGTTGCATTATTGTTGAAGGAAGATAAAGAAGTAACCAAGGGGCCTTTTTTTGCATCATTACCATGAAATTCTCTCAGTTCATCTGAATGCTGCTTGAGCTGACTTGAGAAGCACAGCAGGTTCAACTGAGCCACAAGGGAAGCCCTTAGAAAAGACAGATTCTCAATAACACCATATGTTTTGAGGAGGAGAGACTTCTCTGGGTGGCACAGGTGGAACCAAGATGGAAAAGACAAGAAAAAGGAAGCTTTGGCTAGATGGCTGCATATTAAGCTGAAAGAATCCTTTTCAGAGAATACAAATGAGACACCACTGCAGAGCCCTTAACAGTTTCCAGCTCTATAGAGCCTGATATAGGGGCTCACCTGGGACACTTAGGGAGGATGCAGAGGCTGAGTCCACCCTCACAGTCACTGATTTAGAGAAACTGGCCCAAAGATTGGGTGATTGTATTTTTAACAAGCACTCAAGACACTGGGTTATATAAACCAGAGATGAATATTCAAGTTGTTTAAAGCTATTTCCCTGTGTTAATTTCATTACTCCCATGTAGTGAAATGATGGTGCTTTACATCAGCAACTTAAAATGACCCATCATTGCCACTAGGTTCATCAATGTAAGGCAATCAGAATCAACATTGGGTACATACTAGATGAGAATATTTTACCAGGTATCTTACTGATCAGTTATAATCTCAGGATTTTCAGGGGCAGGGGTGCATATACAAATGCCAAGGAAACTTTGCTGATTAAAACAGAACCAGTTCTTCAGCATTTTGTAAAGGAATCACCTCCTTGGCCAAAATACAACAGAATTTCATTAATGTAATCAATATTTTTGTTTCAAATAGACACTGTTTCAGGTAGGTGAAGCTAGATATAGCTATTCATCAGCTTCCCTGCGGTGTTTGAAGGACATTGTCACTTAACCCTTTCCCCTCCCCTTCATTTGCCAGCAATGTCTTAGTGAAAAAGGTATAGCCAAGGCTTACTTTTTTTCTAGAAATTGATGCTTTTTCTTTCTCATCCTCCTCCTTTCCAATTGTTCCTTTCTTTTCTAAGTGACAACTGAGTCATTTCGAGGGTTTTGTTAGAATAAGAATCCACCCTGAATGAGACATTAGAACTTGATCCAATCAATCTGAAATCTCTAAATGTCAAAAAAATAAAAAATATATTGGAAATAACATTCTCTCATGAGAATGTCTTCACATGTCCTACTGCATATGTTCTGTTTGTTGTGTTACCTAAAAATTAAGAAATAGAAAATAAAATTATGAAAGCTACTCATTATTTTAAAACTTGCAGTTACTTCCTCCTTCCTCTTACCTTAAATACAAACAAGATTGCAAGGGTTGCAGCAGCCGTTTTTGACCATGAGGTAAACTTAAGGAGAGATGCTACATGCCAAGGATGGTGTAACAGAAAGGAAGTCACTGATGAACCTGTGGATGTCCCTGGGCTACTTCTATGTTTTTCCTAAGGGAAAAAAAAAAAAATGTTATTTATGTAAGCAACTGTAGTCACGTCTTTGTACTAACAACTAAACACAACCCATTACTCATGACAGTAGGTAAAGCTCACAATAATTTGCACGGTGCTAAATAAATGATATTTGAGGAAAAAATTTTAAATAAAAAAACTTGCAAGAGAGTATGTTTCTGGTTTGTTAATTATAAGTTTCCTGCTTTGGATTCATTTTGCCTTTTAATTATTTTCTCCCTTTTTCATCAGGTCAGAATTTTGTCACAGATCTAGTTAGATTTTCCAAAGAAAAATCTTCCCCCTTTACCAACCATCATTAATTTTGCTTTATTCCATAACTCAATGTTTTAAAATTTACATGAATAAGACATTCTTCTCTATTTGGCTATAATATACGGGCCAGAGTGAGCATATGATAAAACTAAGTAAAAAATAATAACTATGAGAACAAAGAGAAATTAGCCATGTTAACATGCTTCAGCAAAATAATTAAACTTCTCCTCACTTAGTCTAAGAAAAGGCCACTGTACTATTACAGGACATAGTGGATCATAAGTACAAGGGAAATAAGACAAACAACCAAAAAACAGTATCACTCAGCAGATACTAATTCAAATAGAAATTTCATGATTCTGAATCTTTCAAATATCAGGCTTGGTCTCTCAAAAACTGCTAGCCCATGTGACAACTTTTTGAATAAGCTGCCACATGGCTTAGTATGAAGCCAAGTGCTACTTTTGATTCAGTTCAGTTCAGTCACTCAGTCGTGTCCGACTCTTTGTAACCCCATCAACCGCAGCATGCCAGGCCTCCCTGTCCATCACCAACTCCTGAAATTCACCCAAACTCATGTCCATTGAGTCGGTGATGCCATCCAACCATCTCATCCTCTGTCATACCCTTCTCCTCCTGCCTTCAATCCTTCCTAAAAGCAGGGTCTTTTCAAATGAGTCTGCTCTTTGCATCAGGTGGCCAAAATATTGGAGTTTCAGCTTCAACATCAGTCCTTCCAATGAACATTCAGGACTGACTTCCTTTAGGATGGACTGGCTGGATCTCCTTTCAGTCCAAGGGACTCTCAAGAGTGTTCTCCAACATCACAGTTCAAAAGCATCAATTCTTCAGCACTCAGCTTTCTTTACAGTCCAACTCTCACATCCATACATGACCACTGGAAAAACTAGTCTTGACCAGAAGACCTCTGTTGGCAAAGTAATGTCTCTGCTTTTTAATATGCTGTCTAGGTTGGTCCACAGCTTCCCTGGTGGCTCAGAGGGTAAAGCATCTGCCTGCAATGCAGGAGACCCGGGTTCAATCCCTGGTTTGGGAAGATCCCCTGGAGAAGGAAAGGGCAACCCACTCCAGTATTCTTGCCTGGAGAATCCCATGGACAGAGGAGCCTGGCAGGCTACAGTCCATGGGGTCACAAAGAGTCGGACATGACGAAGTGACTTCACTTTCACTTTCTAGGTTGGTGCACTAGGGAAAGGAATGGCAAACCACTTCAGTATTCTTGTCTTGAGAACCCCATGAACAGTATGAAAAGGCAAAAAGATAGGATACTGAAAGATGAACTACCCAGGTCAGTAGTTGCCCAATATGCTACTGAAGAAGAGTACAGAAATAACTCCAGAAATAATGAAGAGACACAGCCAAAGTAAAAACAGTGCCCAGTTGTGGATGTGACTGGTGATGGAAGCCCAATGCTGTAAAGAGCAATATTGCATAGGAACCTTGAATATTAGGTCCATGAATCAAGGCAAATTGGAAGTGGTCAAACAGGAGATGGCAAGAGTGAACATCAACATTTCAGAAATCAGTAAACTAAAATGGACTGGAATGGGCAAATTTAACTCAGATGACCATTACATCTTCTACCGTGGGCAAGATTCCCCTAGAGGAAATGGAGTAGCCCTCATAGTCAACAAGGAGTCTAAAATGCAGTTCTTGGGTGCAGTCTCAAAAACAACAGAATGACCTCTGTTCGCTTCCAAGGCAAACCATTCAATATCACAGTAATCCAAGTCTATGCCCCAAACAGTAATGCTGAGAAGCTGAATTTGAACAGTTCTACGAAGACCTACAAGATCTTCTAGAACTAACACTCAAAACAGATGTCCTTTTCATTATAGGGGACTGGAATGCAAAAGTAGGAAGTCAAGAAATACCTGGAGTAACAGGCAAATTCAGCCTTGGAATACAAAATGAAGTTGGTCAAAGGCTAACAGAGTTTTGCCAAGAGAACACACTGGTCATAGCAAACACCCTCCTCCAACAACATAAGAGAAGACTCTACACAGGGACATCATCAGATGGTCAATATCGAAATCAGATTGATTATATTCTTTGCAACCAAAGATGGAGAAGCTCTATACAGTCAGCAAAAACAGACCAGGAGCTGACTGTGGCTCAGATCACGAACCCTTATTGCCAAAATCAGACTTAAATAGAAGAAAGTAGGGGAAACCACTAGACCATTCAGGTATGACCTAAATCAAATTCCTTATGATTATACACTGGAAGTGACAAACAGATTCAAGGTATTAGATCTGATAGAGTGTTGGATGAACTATGGACTGGGGTTTGTGATACTGTACAGTGATCAAGATCATGCCCCCCCCAAAAAATGCAAAAAGGCAAAATGGTGGTCTGAGGAGGCCTTACAAATATTTGAAAAAAGAAGAAAAGATAAAGGCAAAGGAGACAAGGAAATATACATTAATTTGAATGCAGAGTTCCAAAGAATAGCAAGGAGAGATAAGAAAGCCTTCCTCAGTGATCAATGCAAAGAAATAGATGAAAACATTAGAATGGGAAAGACTAGAGATCTCCTCAAGAAAATTAGAGACACCAAGGGAACCTTTCATGTGAAGATGGGCACAATAAAGGACAAAAATGATATGGACCTAACAGAAGCAGAAGATATTAAGAAGAGGTGGCAAGAATACACAGAAGAACTGTACAAAAAAGATCTTCATGACCCAGATAACCATGATGGTGTGATCACTCACTTAGAGCCAGACATCCTGCAATGTGAAGTCAAGTGGGCCTTAGGAAGCATCACTACAAACAAAACTAGTGGAGGTGATGGAATTCCAG
>NW_011494942.1:4909659-4914916 GCF_000754665.1 Bison bison bison | reverse complement strand
TTCAAATCCTGAAAGATGATGTTGTGAAAGTGCTGCACTCAATATGCCAGCAAATTTGGAAAACTCAGCAGTGGCCACAGGACTGGAAAAGGTCAGTTTTCATTCCAACCCCAAAGAAAGGCAATGCCAAAGAATGCTCAAACTACCACACAATTGCACTCATCTCACACGCTAGCAAAGTAATGCTCAAAATTCTCCAAGCCAGGATTCAATAAACAGTACATGAACTGTGAACTTCCTGATGTTCAAGCTGGTTTTAGAAAAGGCAGAGGAACCAGAGATCAAATTGCCAGCACCCGATGGATCATCCAAAAAGCAAGAAAGTTCCAGAAGAAACATCTACTTCTGCTTTATTGACTACTCAAAAGCATTTGACTGTGTGGATCACAACAAACTGTGAAAAATTCTTGAAGAGATCGGAATACCGTATCACCTGATCTGCCTCCTAAGAAATCTGTATGCAGGTCAAAAAGCAACAGTTAGAATTGGACATGGAACAACAGACTGGTTTCAAATTGGGAAAGGAATATGTCAAGGATGTATATTGTCACCCTGCTTATTAAACTTCTATGTAGAGTACATCTGCCAGGCTGGTTGAAGCACAAGCTGGAATCAAGATTGCTGTGAGAAATACCAATAACCTCAGTTATACAGATGACACCACCCTTATGGCAGAAAGCGAATAAAAACTAAGTGCTCTTGATGAAAGTGAAAGAGGAGAGTGAAAAAGTTGGCCTAAAACTCAACATTCAGAAAATGAAGATCATGTGATTCAGTCCCATCACTTTGTGGCAAATAAATGGGGAAACAATGTTAACAATGAGAGATTTTACTTTTTTGAGCTCCAAAATCACTGCAGATGGTGACTGCAGCCATGAAATTAAAAGACGCTTGCTCCTTGGAAGAAAAGCTATGACCAACCTAGACAGCATACTAAAAAGCAGAGACTACTTTGTTGACAAAAGTCCATCTAATCAAAGCTATGGTATTTCCAGTAATCATGTAT
Source organism: Bison bison bison (assembly GCF_000754665.1). NCBI lineage: Eukaryota > Metazoa > Chordata > Mammalia > Artiodactyla > Bovidae > Bison > Bison bison. The sequence goes on along the minus strand of NW_011494942.1, from coordinate 4,913,910 downwards.
GAATGTGAAAATTGGACTATGAAGAAAATTGAGTGCCAAAGAATTGCTGCTTTTGAACTGTGGTGTTGAAGATTCTTGAGAGTCCCTTGGACTGAGAGGAGATCCAACCAGTCCATCCTAAAGGAAATCAGTCCTGAATATTCACTGGAAGGACTAATGCTGAAGCTGAAATGCCAATACTATGGCCACCTCATGCAAAGAACTGACTCATTGGAAAAGACCCTGATGCTGGGAAAGATTGAAGGAAGGGGGTGCAGGGGATGACAGAGGATGAGATGGCTGGAAGGCATCACCACTCTATGGACTTGAGTTTCAGCAAGCTCTGGGAGCTAGTAATGGACAGGAAATCCTGGTGTGTTGCAGGCCATGGAGTTGCAAAGACTCGGACATGACTGAGCCACTAAACTGAACCAAAGCTTCTAGAAAAACTTAAAAGTTACTTAATCCACTTTTTCATAAATGCAAAATCCCATGTGCTCTATAACAGGAGGAGGTTGACCATCTATAAATTTGAAATGCTTACTTAGTACACAGAAGACCACTAGCATATTATGCAAATGCAAAATATTTTCTACCAAGTTCACTCCATTTAATCTATAACGACAGAGAAAAGAGAGAATGGAGGTACAGTATACATGAAAATCAACTTCAGGCTGCTTGGTCTCTGCCTGAAATCCTCTTCCTTTTGCCTACATATTGTATTTACATTCCTTTTCTCACAAGCACGCTATAAATCATATGACATAAGATCTGCTTTGCTTGTCTTTCTATCTCCCCATTTAGCTGAGGAGTTCTTGAGGGCACAGGGCAGGAGGCAGAGAGTGTTTATCTTTGAAATCCTGTTGCTTAGCACACTATTGTGCTGGGCATCTGATTGCATGCCTGATCCTAGTAGTAATAAAGGAACTATTTACGAAACGCCCAATAAGCACTAAGCCCAGTGTTGGCAGCTGGCTCAATGGGTAAAGAATCCACCTGCAATGCAGGAGATACAGGTTCAAATCCCAGGTCTTCAAGATCCCCTGGAGGAGAGCATGGTAACTCACTCCAGTATTCTTGCCTGGATAATACCATAGACAGAGGAGCCTGGTAGGCTACATTCCATGAAGTCACAAAGAATCAGACACAACTGAAGTGACTGAGCACACACTGTGCTGGCAACTTCCTTAATAGTATCTCTGGGCTGGAAAAAGATTTTCCATGCAAATAGGGACCAAAAGAAAGCAGGAGTAGCAATACTCATATCAGATAAAATAGACTTTAAAACAAAGGCTATGAAAAGAGACAAAGATGGTCACTACATAATGATCAAAGGATCAATCCAAGAAGAAGATATAACAATTATAAATATATATGCACCCAACACAAGAGCACCACAATATGTAAGACAAATGCTAACAAGTATGAAAGGAGAAATTAACAATAACACAATAATAGTGGGAGACCTTAATACCCCACTCATACCTATGGATAGATCAACTAAACAGAAAATTAACAAGGAAACACAAACTTAATAGTATCTCTGATAATGACAATAATCTTAAGTAGATTTTATTGAAATAAATTTTACAGATGAGGGAAGAGGCAAAAAGAGGATTTGAAATTTGGCTAGGATCAGACTGCTTTTAAGTGGGGGATTTTGAATTTTAACCCAGATAGAAAATAATTGACACATATATAATTTTCCCTATACCATTTAGCAGATGCACAAAAATGTCAAATTAAATATATAAAGAAAAATAATATGAAAAAAGAAAAAAATTATATTACACTGTATGTGAAACATAATGCAATATATGAATAACTGTAAAACAAGTGATAAAACTAGACAAAACTGACAAATTTATCCATTTTTCTTCAGAATGAAGATTACAAATTTGACAACTGACCTTGAAAATAACAAGGACATATAAAAGTGTAAAGAATAAGATTTTAAAAGAAAACATTACATCTTTCTACACAGACATTGGTATTTTGGTAAACATTGTTTCCATATTCCAAAGCCAAACCTGCCTGTTACCCCAGGTGTTTTTTGACTTCCTACTTCTGCATTCCAGTCCCCTATAATGAAAAGGACATCTTTTTTGGGTGTTAGTTCTAAAAGGTCTTCACAGAATCGTTCAACTTCATCTTCTTCAGCGTTACTGGTTGGGGCATAGACTTGGATTACTGTGATATTGAATGGTTTGCCTTGGAAATGAACAGAGATCATTCTGTCGTTTTTGAGATTGCATCCAAGTACTGCATTTCAGACTCTTTTGTTGACCATGATGGCTACTCCATTTCTTCTAAGGGATTCCTGCCCACAGTAGTAGATATAATGGTCATCTAAGTTAAATTCACCCATTCCAGTCCATTTCAGTTCGTTGATTCCTAGAAGGTCGACATTCACTCTTGCCATCTCCTATTTGACCACTTCCAATTTGCCTTGATTCATGGACCTAACATTCCAGGTTCCTATGCAATATTGCTCTTTACAGCATCAGACCTTGCTTCTATCACCAGTCACATCCACAACTTGGTATTGTTTTTGCTCTGGCTCCATCCCTTCATTCTTTCTGGAGTTATTTCTCCACTGATCTCCAGTAGCATATTGGGCACCTATCGACTTGGGGAGTTCCTCTTTCAGTATCCTATCATTTTGCCTTTTCATACTGTTCATGGGGTTCTCAAGGCAAGAATACTGAAGTGGTTTGCCATTCCCTTCTCCAGTGGAACAGATTCTGTCAGACCTCTCCACCATGACCCGCCCGTCTAGGGGGGCCCCACATGACATAGCTTAGTTTCACTGAGTTAGATAAGGCTGTGGTCCATGTGATCAGACTGACTAGTTTTCCGTGATTATGGTTTCAGTGTTTCTGCTCTCTGATGCTCTCTCAAAACACCTACCATCTTACTTGGGTTTCTCTTACCTTGGACATGGGGTATCACTTCAGAACTGCTCCAGCAAAGAGCAGTCACTGCTCCTTTCCTTGTACGAAGGGTATCTCCTCACGGCCACCCCTCCTGACCTTGAACGTGGAGTAGCTCTTCTCGGCCCTCCTGTGCCCAGAATACAGAATGAAGCAGGCAAAGGCTAACAGAGTTTTGCCAAGAGAACGCACTGGTCATAGCAAACACCCTCTTCCAACAACACAAGAGAAGACATCTACACATGGACATCAGCAGATGGTCAACACTGAAACCAGATTGATTATATTCTTTGCACCCAAAGATGGAGAAGCTCTATACAGTCACCAAAAATAAGACTGGGAGCGGACTGTGGCTCAGATCATGAATTCCTTATTGCCAAATTCAGACTTAAATTGAAGAAAGTAGGGAAAACCACTAGACCATTCAGGTATGACCTAAATCAAATCCCTTATGATTATACAGTGGAAGTGAGAAATAGATTTAAGGGACAAGATCTGATAGAGTGCCTGAAGAACTATGGACGGAGTTTCCTGACCTTGTACAGGAGACAGGGATAAAGACCATCTCCATGAAAAAGAAATGCAAAACCCAAAATGGCCGTTTGAGGAGGCCTTACAAATAGCTGTGAAAAGAAGAGAGGCAAAAAGCAAAGGAGAAAAGGAAAGATATAAGCATCTGAATGCAGAGTTTCAAAGAATAACAAGAAGAGATAAGAAAGCCTTCTTCAGCGATCAATGCAAAGAAATAGAGGAAAACAGAATTGGAAAGACTAGAGATCTCTTCAAGAAAATTAGAGATACTAAGGGAACATTTCATGCAAAGATGGGCTCAATAAAGGAATGAAATGGTATGGACCTAACAGAAGCATAAGATATTAAAAAGAGGTGGCAAGAATACACAGAAGAACTGTACAAAAAAGATCTTCATGACCCAGATAATCATGATGGAATGATCACTCACCTAGAGCCAGATATCCTGGAATGTAAAGTCAAGTGGGCCTTAGAAAGTATCACTATGAACAAAGCTAGTGGAGGTGATGGAATTCCAGTTGAGCTATTTCAAATCCAGAAAGATGATGCTGTGAAAGTGCTCACTCAATATGCCAGCAAATCTGGAAAACTCAGCAGTGGCCACAGGACTGGAAAAGGTCGGTTCTCATTCCAATCCCAAAGAAAGGCAATGTCAAAGAATGCTCAAACTACCGAACAATTGCACGTATCTCACATGCTAGTAAAGTAATGCTCAAAATTCTCCGAGCCAGGCTTCACCAATACATGAACCGTGAATTTCCAGATGTTCAAGCTGATTTTAGAAAAGGCAGAAAATCAGAGATCAAAT
>NW_011494942.1:4905445-4909226 GCF_000754665.1 Bison bison bison | reverse complement strand
GTGAAAAAGTTGGCTTAAAGCTCAACATTCAGAAAACGAAGATCATGGCATCTGGTCCCATCACTTCATGCCAAATAGATGGGGAAACAGTGGACAGTGTCAGACTTTATTTTTCTGGGCTCCAAAATCACTGCAGATGGTGACTGCAGCCATGAAATTAAAAGACACTTACTCCTTGGAAGGAAAGTTATGACCAACCTAGATAGCATATTCAAAAGCAGAGACATTACTTTGCCAACAAAGGTCCGTCTAGTCCAGGCTATGGTTTTTCCAGTAGTCATGTATGGATATGTGAGTTGGACTGTGAAGAAAGCTGAGCACTGAAGAATTGATGCTTTTGAACTGTGGTGTTGGAAAAGACTCTTGAGAGTCCTTCGCACTTCAAGTAGATCCAACCAATCAATTCTAAAGATCAGTCCTGGGTGTTCACTGGAAGGACTTTTGCTAAAGCTGAAAGTCCAATACTTTGGCCACTTCATGAGAAGAGTTGACTCATTGGAAAAAACCCTGATCCTGGGAGGAATTGGGGGCAGGAGGAGAAGGGGACAACAGAGGATGAGATGGCTGGATGGCATCACCAACTCAATGCACATGAGTTTGGGTGAACTTCGGGACTTGATGATGGACAGGGAGGCCTGGCATGCTGCGATTCATGAGGTCGCAAAGAGACACAACTGAGAGACTTAACTGAACTGAAATATTGTTTAGTCATTTTTCTATGTAAATCTACATATAAACCCCTTCTCCTGCCTTCAATCTTTCCCAGCATCTAGGTCTTTTCAAATGAGTTAGTTCTTCACATCAGGTGGCCAAAGTATTAGAGTTTCAGCTTCAACATCAGTCCTTCCAATGAACATTCAGGACTGACTTCCTTTAGGATGGACTGGTTGGATATCCTTGCAATCCAAGGGACTCTCAGAGTCTTCTCCAACATCACAGTTCAAAAGCATCAATTCTTCGGTGTTCAGCTTTCTTTATAGTCCAACTCTGTCATGACCACTGGAAAAACCATAGCCTTGACTAGATGGACCTTTGTTAACAAAGTAATGTCTCTGTATTTTAATATGCCATCGAGGTTGGTCATAAGTTTCCTTCCAAAGAGTAAGCATCTTTTAATTAATGGCTGCAATCACCATCTTCAGGGATTTTGGAGTCCCAAAAAAATAAAGCCTGCCACCGTTTCCACTGTTTCCCCATCTATTTGCCATGAAGTGATGGGACTGAATGCCATGATCTTAGTTTTCTGAATGTTGAGCTTGAAGCCAACTTTTTCACTCTCCTCTTTCACTTTCATCATGAGGCTCTTCAGTTCTTCACTTTCTGCCATATGTGTGGTATCATCTGCATATTTGAGGTTACTGATATTTCTCCTGGCAATCTTGATTCCAGCTTGTGCTTCATCCAAGCCAGCATTTCTCATGATGTACTCTGCATGTAAGTTAAATAAGCAGGGTGACAATATGCAGCCTTTTCCTATTTGCTGACGTACTCCTTTTCCTATTTGGAACCAGTCTGTTGTTCCATGTCCAGTTCTAACTGTTGCTTCCTGACCTGCATACAGATTTCTCAATAGGCAGGTCAGGTGGTCTGGTATTCCCATCTCTTTTAGAATTTTCCAGTTTATTGTGATCCACACAGTCAAAGACTTTGGCATAGTCCAACCTATACTTGGTTTTATTTGCTTACATAGACTTAGAAGAATAACAACATGAAAGTCAATTCTAAAAATGTTTAGTATTTTGTAAATGACTTTCTGTCAATGCTTTCACCTAAAATGGTCTTTAAAATATGTGCACGTACTTGTACATGCCTAAGAAGAGTGCATTTTACCTGGAAAATTTTGGGGGGAAAATCATTATATGTCTATACGCTAACAACAACAATACAAAATAAACTAAAAAAGAGAGATAATTTTAGAAAACAATTCAATTCACAATGATATCACAAACAAAAAGTATTTACTAACCAAGGAGGCAAAAGATCTGTATCCTGAAAAGCATAAAACACTGATGAAGGAAACTCAAGACACAAATAAATGGAAGATATTCCATGCTCATGAACTGGAAGAAGTAATAAATGTTGATACTGCCCAGAGCAATCTGGACACTCAATGCAATCCCTATCAAAATTCCAATGACACTTTTCACATAGAAAAAAATCCTTAAATTTGAACAAAACCACCAAAGACTTCAAAGAGCCCAAGTAATCTTGAGAAAGAACAAAGCTGGTGGCATCATATGTCCTAATTTCAAATTATAGTACAAAGCTATAGTAGTCAAAATAGTATGCACTGGCGCAAAAACAGACTCACAGATCATGGAACAAAATAGAGACCCCAGAAATAAGCCCACTTATGTACTGCCAATTATCTTTTTTACAATGACACTAAGAATATACAAAGCAGAAAAAATAGTCTCTTCAATAAATGGTGCTGGAAAAATGATATACACAAGCAAAAGAATGAAACTGGGCCCTATTTTTCACAAAACATAAAAGATCAACTCAAAATGGGTCAAAGACTTAAACATGAGGCCTGAAATCTTAAAATTCATAGAAGAAAGTACAGAAGATAAGATCATTGACATTGGTTTTGGCAATTTTTTTTTTTTAACATCAAAAGCAAAGGCAACAAAAGCAAAAATAAACTAGGACTACATCAAAATATGGCATCACGGACTCGATGGACGTGAGTTTAAGTGAACTCCAGGACTTGGTGATGGGGGGGAGGCATGGTGTGCTGCAATTCACGGGGTCTCAAAGAGTCAGACACGACTGAGCAACTGAACTGAACTGAACATCAAAATAAAAAATTTTTGCATTTTATAAGAATCAATAAAATAAAAATGCAGCTACAGAATAAGAGAAAAGACAAAATGTACCTGATAAGAGGTTAATTTTCCAAATATATAAGATATGAATAGAGCTCAACAGCCAAGTGGAGAAGGCAATGGCAACCCACTCCAGTTCTCTTGCCTGGAAAATCCCATAGACTGAGGAGCCTGGTAGGCTGCAGTCCATGGGGTCGCTAAGAGTCAGACACGACTGAGCGACTTCACTTTCACTTTTCACTTTCATGCATTGGAGAAGGAAATGGCAACCCACTCCAGTGTTCTTGCCTGGAGAATCCCAGGGACGAGGGAGCCTGGTGGGCTGCCGTCTAAGTGGTCGCACAGAGTCAGACATGACTGAAGCGACTTAGCAGCAGCAGCAATAGCCAAAAAGGCAAATAGTCTGATTTTAAAATAGGCAAAGGACTTGAACAGACATTTTTGCAGAGAGACACACAAATCACCAACTGGTACATGAAAAAGTGTTTAACATCACTAATCATCAGATTAGATCAGATGCTCAGTCATGTCCAACTCTTTGTGACCCCATGAGTCGCAGCACGCCAGGCCTCCCTGTCCATCACCAACTCCCGGAGTTCACTCAGACTCACGTCCATCGAGTCAGTGATGCCATCCAAACATCTCATCCTCTGTCATCCCCTACTCCTCCTGTCCCCAATCCCTCCGAACGTCAGAGTCTTTTCCAATGAGCCAACTCTTCACATCAGGTGGCCAAAGTACTGGGGTTTCGGCTTTAGCATCATTCCTTCCAAAGAAATCCCAGGGCTGATGTCCTTCAGAATGGACTGGTTGGATCTCCTTGCAGTCCAAGGGACTCTCAAGAGTCTTCTCCAACACCACAGTTCAAAAGCATCAATTCTTTGGCTCTCAGCCTTCTTCACAGTCCAACTCTCACATCCATACATGACCACTGGAAAAACCATAGCCTTGAC
>NW_011494942.1:4902320-4905345 GCF_000754665.1 Bison bison bison | reverse complement strand
ATAGCCTTGACTAGACGAACCTTTGTTGGCAAAGTAATGTCTCTGCTTTTGAATATGCTATCTAGGTTGGTCATAACTTTCCTTCCAAGGAGTAAGCGTCTTTTAATTTCATGGCTGCAGTCCCAATCTACAGTGATTTTGGAGCACAGAAAAGTAAAGTCTGACACTGTTTCCACTGTTTCCCCATCTATTTCCCATGAAGTGATGGGACTGGATGCTGTGATGTTCGTTTTCTGAATGTTGAGCTTTAAGCCAACTTTTTCACTCTACACTTTCACTTTCATCAAGAGGCTTTTTAGTTCCTCTTCACTTTCTGCCATAAGGGTGGAACAAATGAGATATCACCTTACATGTATTAGGATGTTCATTATCAAAAACACATAATAAATGTTGATAAGGATATAGAGAAAAGGAAACACTGGGAATGTAAACTGGTACCCAGGACAGGACTGGCAGATGGACTTCACCCAGATGCCAGTTTCTCAAGGGTATAAATACCTATTAGTTATGATAGATACATTCATAGGATGGATTGAAGGCTTTCCCACCCAGACTGAGAAGGCTGAGGAGGTGGTAAAAAAAACCGCTCCATGAAATCATTCCAAGATTTGGTCTGCCCAGGTCATTACAAAGTGACAATGGGACATCATTTACTTCTAAGGTCACCCAAGGGGTCTCGAAAGCATTGGGCATTACTTATTATCTCCACTGTGCCTGGAGGCCTCAATCTTAAGGGAAAGTACAAAGAGTCAATCAATTCTTAAAATCAGTGATAAAAAAAGATAACCCAGGAGACCTCCCTGGGATGGAAGAAGGCTTTAGCAATAGCTCTCCTCTGCACCCACATTGCCCCTAAGGAACAGGTTGGTCTTAGTCCTTATGAGATGCTATATGGGAGACCTTTTGTTTATGTCAATGACCTCCTCCTAGATCCAGAGGTTCAGACCCTCCAGTCTTATACCATGGCCATTGGGCAATTCCAACAGGATATACGCTTGTGGGGTATGAACCAGGACCCAAAAGATTCTAAAGAGTCACCACTATATGCTCCATGAACTCAAGTCCTAATTAAAGTCTGGAAAGATGGGTCCCCAAAGGCTCAACTCCAGCCCACATGGAAGGGCCCCTACACTGTAATACTTTCTACCCCCACAGCAGTCAAGGTACCAGGACATGACTCCTGGATTCACTACTCACGAGTCAAGCCATGGAAGAAAACAGAAGAGGACACTCAATACACCTGTGAGCCCCTGGGAGATCTCAGATACCTATTCAGGATTACCAATGAGTGTCATTCTAATGAACACCCCCAAAATCTGGTTTCTGGGGATAAGATTTCTCAGGATAACTCTAAAGAGCTAACAGCTTGACAGAGACTGTACTCCAAAACAGGCAGGAGATAGATCTTCTGATCCCTGAACAAGGAGGGACTTGAGCCATCCTGGCCATGTGAATTTAAAATTGACTAATGTCCCTACTAGTCCTTGTTATGCTATATTGATGATGCTTATGATTATTCCATGTACTGTCAATTGTCTAACCTGTTTTGTCTCTGCCCAGGTCAACCAGCTACAACATGCAGTGCCAGTTCAACAAAGATATAAAACTACAGCCGAACAGGGAAAATATCACACACCTTTGGACACCACTATAAGGACTCTGAGGATTGAGACTAGCAAGAGGGGGAGGCCCAATGTCCCTCGCCATCCCAGTTCAGCAGGAAGTAACCAGAAAGACCTCGATGCCCCTATTCCCAAAGAATTGGGCCTCCCATCTCTTGAGGGGGGAATGTTAGGTAGGTAAAATAGGGAAAAGGAGTCCAAAATGGCAGTGGCTAAAAGACAAGGAAGGTCAAAGGAAGGTCCGAGGACCAGAGTGAAGACTTTAGGCAGAACAAACAACACTCCTAGCTAAGCCCAGTTTGCATATGGCAGGCCCAGGTGGAGGAAAAAAAAATTAAAAGGAGGAGCCAAAGCGCTTTCTGACGGGCTCTTTCTCTCCCGCGTGTGTCGCTCTGTCTCTCTCTCTCACTCTCTCTCTCTCTCCCCCTACCCACGCACTCCTCCACTCTCTTCCTTTTGAGTCTTTGGGTTGGCATGCCCTCACACTTCGAGGATGGATTTTACTGCTATCTTCTAAATAAAATAGAGCTGTAACACTGATTTGGCTAAGAGCTATAACATGGCTTGTCCAAGACCAGAGAGCTGTGACACGCCAAGGGCTTTAATGGCCGTTGCTCCAATTCTTTGTTGTGACGAGACAAAGAACCGAGGAACATACACTAGCATGACATGGAGCCAAAGCAAAAACAATACACAGTTGTAGATGTGACTGGTGATAGAAGAAAGGTCCGATGCTGTAAAAAGCAATATTGCATAGGAACATGGAATGTCAGGTCCATGTTCAGGGCAAATTGGAAGTGGTCAAACAAGAGATGGCAAGAGTAACGTCAACATTCTAGGAATCAGCGAACTAAAATGGACTGGAATGGGTGAATTTAACTTGGATAACCATTATATCTACTACTGCAGGCAGGAATCCCTCAGAAGAAATGGAGTAACCATCATGGTCAACAAAAGAGTTCGAAATGCACTACATGGATGCAATCTCAAAAACAACAGAATGATCTCTGTTCGTTTCCAAGGCAAACCATTCAATATCACAGTAATCCAAGTCTATGCCCCAACCAGTAACGCTGAATAAGCTGAAGTTGAATGGTTCTATGAAGACCTACAAGACCTCTTAGAACTAACATCCAAAAAAGATGTCCTTTTCATTATAGGGGACTGGAATGCAAAAGTAGGAAGTCAAGTAACACTTGGAGTAACAGGCAAATTTGGCTTTGGAATACAGAATGAAGCAGGGCAAAGACTAATAGAGTTTTGCCAAGAAAATGCACTGGTGATAGCAAACACCCTCTTCCAACAACATAAGAGAAGACTTTACACATGGACATCACCAGATGGTCAATACCAAAATCAGATTGATTATATTCTTTGCAGCCAAAGATGGAGAAGCTCTATAC
>NW_011494942.1:4899199-4901978 GCF_000754665.1 Bison bison bison | reverse complement strand
CAGGGCCACAGGACTGGAAAAGGTCAGTTTTCATTCCAACCCCAAAGAAAGGCAATGCCAAAGAATGCTCAAACTACCGCACAATTGCACTCATCTCACATGCTAGTAAAGTAATGCTCAAAATTCTCCAGGCCAGGCTTCAGAAATACGTGAACTGTGAACTTCCTGATGTTCAAGCTGGTTTTAGAAAAGGCAGAGGAACCAGAGACCAAATTGCCAACATCCACTGGATCATGGAAAAAGGAAGAGAGTTCCAGTCTATTTCTGCTTTATTGACTATGCCAAAGCCTTTGACTGTGTGGATCACAATAAACTGTGGAAAATTCTGAAACAATGGGAATACCAGACCACCTGACCTGCTTCTTGAGAAATTTGTATGCAAGTCAGGAAACAACAGTTAGAACTGGACATGGAACAACAGACTGGTTCAAAAATAGGAAAAAGGAGTATGTCAAGGCTGTATATTGTCACTCTGCTTATTTAACTTATATGCAGAGTATATCATGAGAAACTCCGGGCTGGAAGAATCACAAGCTGGGATCAAGATTGCCGGGAGAAATATCAATAACCTCAGATATGCAGATGACACCACCCTTATGGCAGAAAGTGAAAAGGAACTAAAAAGCCTCTTGATGAAAGTGAAAGAGGAGAGTGAAAAAGTTGGCTTAAAGCTCAACATTCAGAAAACGAAGGTCATGGCAACCGGTCCCACCACTTCATGGGAAATAGATGGGGAAACAGTGGAAACAGTGGCAGACTTTATTTTGGGGGGATCCAAAATCACTACAGATGGTGACTGCAGCCATGAAATTAAAAGACACTTACTCCTTGGAAGGAAAGTTATGACCAACCTAGATAGCATAATCAAAAGTAGAGACACTACTTTGCCAACAAAGGTCCATCTAGTCAAGGGTATGGTTTTTCCAGTGGTCATGTATGGATTTGAGAGTTGGACTGTGAAGAAAGCTGAGCACCGAAGTATTGATGCTTTTGAACTGTGGTGTTGGAGAAGACTTGAGAGTCCCTTGGACTGCAAGGAGATCCAACCAGTCCATTCTGAAGGAGATCAGCCCTGGGGTTTCTTTGGAAGGACTGATGCTAAAGCTGAAACTCCAGTACTGTGGCCACCTCACGCGAAGAGTTGACTCATTGGAAAAGACTCTGATGCTGGGAGGGATTGGGGGCAGGACGAAAAGGGAACGACAGAGGATGAGATGGCTGGATGGCATCACTGACTCGATGGACGTGACTCTAAATGTACTCCGGGCATTGATGATGGACAGGGAGGCCTGGTGTGCTGCGATTCATGGGGTCGCAAAAAGTCGGACGTGACTGAGCGACTGAACTGAACGGATGACTACTATAGAAACCAGTGTAAAGGTTCTTCAAGAAATCAAATACAGAACTATCATATGATCCAACAATCCCACTTCTGGGGATATATCCAAAGGTAATGAAATCATTATCTCAGATAATATCTGAATTCCCATGTTAGCAGCACTATCATAATAGCCAAGGTATGGAAAAAGTTTACAAGTCCTGTGGTAGATGGATGGATAAGAAAATGTGGCATATATTCAGATGACACTGGAATAACATGAGTTAATCTCTGTATAATTTATAGTATCCACATCCTTAGTTCCTCCACATCTATGGATTTAACCAAAGACTGCTGTAGTATTTAGGATTGAAGAATATGCATTTATAAATGGACTTGTGCAGTTCAGACTCACATTATTCAAGGACCAACCATATACAATGAAACATCATTCCACCTTAAAAAAAAAAAAAGAAAAGAAACTCTGTCATTGCAACAGCATGGATGAACCTGAAGGGCATTATGCTAAATGAAATCAAACAGAAAAGGACAATACATTGAGTTGATCAAAAAGTTAGTTCAAGTTTTTCCATAACATCTTATCACAGAACCCAAATGAATATTTTGCCAACCCAATAAGTGTACAGTGTCACCTATTTATGTGGAATCTGAAAAAAATAAAAATTCAAACTCATAGAAACAGAGTAGAATGGTGGTTGCCAAAAGTGGAGGGTGGTGGAAATAAGAAAAGGTTTGTAACAATGTATAAAGTTTGATTTATAGGATGAATAAGGAAATCCTTTGCATTCCTATACACTAATAATGAAAAAATAGAGAAATTAAGGAAACAATTCCATTCACCATTGCAACGAAAAGAATAAAATACTTAGAAATATATCTACCTAAAGAAACTAAAGACCTATGTATAGAAAACTATAAAACACTGATTAAAGAAATCAAAGAGGACACGAATAGATGGAGAAATATACCATGTCATGGATCGGAAGAATCAATATAGTGAAAATGAGTATACTACCCAAAGCAATCTATAGATTCAATGCAATCCCTATCAAGCTACCAATGGTATTTTTCACAGAGCTAGAACAAATAATTTCACATATGTATGGAAACACAAAAAACCTCGAATAGCCAAAGCAATCTTGAGAAAGAAGAATGGAACTGGAGGAAGCAACCTGCCTGGCTTCAGGCTCTACTACAAAGCCACAGTCATCAAGACAGTATGGTACTGGCACAAAGACAGAAATATACATCAATGGAACAAAATAGAAAGCCCAGAGATAAACCCACGCACCTATGGACACCTTATCTTTGACAAAGGAGGCAAGAATATACAGTGGAGAAAAGACAATCTCTTTAACAAGTGGTACTGGGAAAACTGGTCAACCACTTATAAAAGAATGAAACTAGAACACTTTCTAACACCATACACAAAAATAAACT
>NW_011494942.1:4894637-4897917 GCF_000754665.1 Bison bison bison | reverse complement strand
GGATGATTTGGGAGAATGGCATTAAAACATGTATAATATCATATAAGAAACGAATCGGCAGTCCAGGTTTGATGCAGGATACAGGAAGCTTGGGGCTGGTGCACTGGGATGACCCAGAGGGATGGTATGGGGAGGGAGGCGGGAGGGAGGTTCAGGATGGGGAACACATGTACACCCGTGGCGGATGCATGTTGATGTATGGCAAAACCAATACAATATTGTAAAGTAAAAAATAATAATAATAATTTAAAAAATAAAATAATCATTAAAAAATTAAAAAAGAAGAAAAAGAAAAAATAAAATAATGTTGCTTGTGCTCTGTTAGAAAGTAAAAATAAAATAAAATAAAATAAGATGAATAAGGTCTAAGGATCTAACATTACTATAGTTAATGCTCAGTCAAATCAGTTGTGTTTGATTCTTTGTGACCCCATGGACTATAGCCACCAGACTCCTCTGTCCATGGGATTTTTCAGGCAAGAACACTGGAGTGGATTGCCATTTCCTTCTCCAGGGGATCTTCCCAACCCAGGGATTGAATCTGGGTCTCTCACATTGCAGGCAGATTCTTTACCATCTGAGCTACCAAGAAAGCCCCACTATAGTTAATAATACTGTATTATATTATTGAAATTCACTGAGAGAGTAGAACTTTAGTATTCTCAACAACAACAAAAAAAGTAACTCTGTGAGCAATGGAAGTTAACTAACTCCATATCAGAATCATTACACAACATATATTACAATAAAATATCATATTTTGCACTTTAAGTACATTATGGTTCTGTATGTCAATTATATCTCAATAAAGCTGGAAACATAAGTAAAACAAAAAGATATTGATAAATTGATTTCAAAATTTATATGAAAAAGGACCTAGGATAACAAACAATCTAGAAAAAAATAACCTTTAAGAACTCACTACCTGACTTTAAGACTTATTCTAGAGCTACAATTATTAAGACAGTGGGATATTGAGGTAAAGACAACCAGTAATTCTGAAGAGTCTTGGTCTCTGAAGAGACTTCTACACACTCTTACAAATTATTAAGGATTCTATTGAGCTCTTGTTTATATGGGTCATATCTATCAATATTTACCATATCCCCAACAACACTGGGAAATTTTCAAACTTTATTTTTAATTCATTTAAAAACAGTAATTACGGGAGGTGGTCCTAAGATGGCGGAGGAATAGGACAGCGAGATCACTTTCTCCCCCACAAATTCATCAAAAGAACATTTAAATGCTGAGTAAAATCCACAAAACAACTTCTATATGCCGGCAGAAGACATCAGGCACCCAGAAAAGCAGCCCATTGTCTTTGAAAGGAAGTAGGAAAAATATAAAAGACAAAAAAAGAGACAAAAGAAGTAGGGACGGAGCTCCGTCCCGAGAAGGGAGTTTTAAAAAGAGAGAAGTTTCCAAACACCTTAAACACTCTCAATGCCGGGTCTGTGCCCAGCCTTGAAAGCACAGAGGGCAACATAATAGGGAGGAAAAATAAATAAATAATTAAAACCCACAGATTATGAGCCCAACGGTAACTCCCCCAGTGGAGAAGCAGCGCAGACGCCTGCGCCTGCCACTAGCAAGCGGGGACTGGGCAGGGAGGGGCGGGCTGCATTGCTTAGACTAAGGATCAGGCCTGAATGCCCCCGAGGCTAATCAGAGCGAACTAATTTGGGCTAGCAAACCAGACTGTGGGATAGCTACCATGGGAAAAGCCCTAAGACACCGCCAGGCCCGTGCATAGAACAAAGGGCGAAACAGAACTAGCTGGCTGCAGACCACCCCACTCCAGTGACAGGCAGCCAGAGCCGGAAGGGGGCAATCGCAGCCCCAGAGAGACATTATCTACCAAACTGCAAGCAGGCTTCTTTGCTTAATAAGACTTCTTGGGGTTCTGGACAGTCATCCGCCTGAGAAGGTGCGCCGGTTGTACACTCAGAAAACCAAGCAATAGGGACGGGAGAGGCGATAAGTTGCAGTGACCGTGCTCGCCAAACACCTCATCACCCGAGCTGCTCGGAGCTGGGAAGGGCACAAGACGCAGGCCCAACGGAGTCTGCGCCTCTGAGGACTACCCCAGTGCCTGAACCTGAGTGGCTTAGACCTGGGAGGTGCATGCAGCCCAGGGCTGGCCTTGGCCTGTTCCCAGCAGACCAACCTAGAGCCTGAGCTGTGTGGGCAGGAGGGTGCATGTGCCATGAGCAGGGGCAGGCCCAGTGTGGCTGAGACACTATGAGCACACGCCAGTGTTATTTGTTTGCAGTGTCCCTCCCTCCCCACAGCGCAACTGAACAAGTGAGCCTAAAAAAGTGTCCACCACCACCCCCTTGTGTCAGGGTGGAAATCAGACACTGAAGAGACCAGCAAACAGAAGCTAAAACCGAGGGAACTGCCTTGGAAGTGACAGGTGCAACAGATGAAAAGTTAGTACCAACTACATAAGAAGGGGCCTATAGATCTTGAGAAATATAAGCCGGACCAAGAAACTATCCGAAAATGAACTGACCCCACACTGCCCGCAACAACACCAGAGAAAGTCCTAGATATATTTTTACTATTTTTATGATCATTCTTTTCTTCTTCTTTTTTTTTTCTTTTTCTTTTCTTTTATTTTTTTAACTTTTTAAAAAAAATTTTTAAGTCCTGTATTACTCCTTTAATTTTCATTTTTGTAACCTATTACTTTTCCAAATAAAGACTATTTTTAAAGCAAACTTCATATATATATATATATATATACATATTTAATAACTTTTGTGACTTTTTTTTCTTCTTCTTTTATTTAATATTGTATTTTTGAAAATCTAACCTCTACTCTAGAATTTTAATCTTTGTTTTTTGGTATTTGTTATCAATTTTGTACCTTTAAAAACCCAATCTTCAGTACCTATTTTTACTTGGGAGCGAGATTACTGGCTTGACTGCTCTCTCCCTCTTTGGTCTCTCCTTTCTCTCCACTAGGTCACCTCTGTCTCCTCCCTTCCCCTTCTCTACTCAACTCTCTGAATCTCTGTGTATTCCAGACGGTGGAGGACACTTAGGGAACTGACTACCGGCTGGATCTGTCTGTCTCCTTTTCATTCCCCTCTTTTATCCTCCTGGTCACCTCTGTCTACTTCCTCCCTCTTCTCTGTATAACTCCATGAACATCCCTGAGCGGTCCAGACTGTGGAGAGCACATAAAGAAGTGATTGCTGGCTAGCTTGCTCTCTCCTCTTTTGATTCCACCTCATCTCATTCGGGTCACCTCTAACTCCCTCCTCCCTCT
>NW_011494942.1:4890921-4894061 GCF_000754665.1 Bison bison bison | reverse complement strand
TGTCTCTGCTTTTCAATATGCTATCTAGGTTGGTTATAACTTTCCTTCCAAGGAGTAAGCACCTTTTAATTTCATGGCTGCAGTCACCATCTGCAGTGATTTTGGAGCCCAGAAAAATAAAGTCTGACACTGTTTCACCATCTATTTCCCATGAACTGATGGGACCAGATGCCATGATCTTTGTTTTCTGAATGCTGAGCTTTAAGCCAACTTTTTCACTCTCCACTTTCACTTTCATCAAGAGGCTTTTGAGTTCGTCTTCACTTTCTGCCTTAAGGGTGGTGTCATCTGCATATCTGAGGTTATTCATATTTCTCCTGGCAATCTTGATTCCAGCTTGTGTTTCTTCCAGTCCAGCGTTTCTCATGATGTATATAAGTTAAATAGACAGGGTGACAATATACAGCCTTGATGAACTCCTTTTCCTATTTGGAACCAGTCTGTTGTTCCATGTCCAGTTCTAACTATTGCTTCCTGACCTGCATACAAATTTCTCAAGAGGCAGATCAGGTGGTCTGGTATTCCCATCTCTTTCAGAATTTTCCACAGTTTATTGTGATCCACACAGTCAAAGGCTTTGGCATAGTCAATAAAGCAGAAATAGATGCTTTTCTGGAACTCTCTTGCTTTTTCCATGATCCAGCGGATGTTGGCAATTTGATCTCTGATTCCTCTGCCTTTTCTAAAACCAGCTTATATAGAAAACTATAAGACACTGGTGAAAGAAATCAAAGAGGACACTAATAGATGGAGAAATATACCATGTTCATGGATCAGAAGAATCAATATAGTGAAAATGAGTATACTACCCAAAGCAATTTATAGATTCAATGCAATCCCTATCAAGCTACCAATGGTACTTTTCACAGAGCTAGAACAAATAATTTCACAATTTGTATGGAAACACAAAAAACCTCGAATAGCCAAAGCAATCTTGAGAAAGAAGAATGGAACTGGAGGAATCAACCTGCCTGGCTTCAGGCTCTACTACAAAGCCACAGTCATCAAGACAGTATGGTACTGGAACAAAAACAGAAATATACATCAATGGAACAAAATAGAAAGCCCAGAGATAAACCCATGCACCTACGGACACCTTATCTTTGACAAAGGAGGCAAGAATATACAGTAGAGAAAAGACAATCTCTTTAACAAGTGGTGCTGGGAAAACTGGTCAACCATTTGTAAAAGAATGAAAGTAGAACACTTTCTAACACCATACACAAAAATAAACTCAAAATGAATTAACGATCTAAACATAAGACCAGAAACTATAAAACTCTTCAGTTCAGTTCAGTCACTCAGTCGTGTCCGATTTTTCACGACCCCATGAATCGCAGCATGCCAGGCCTCCCTGTCCATTACCAACTCTCGGAGTTCACTCAGACTCACGTCCATCGAGTCAATGATGCCATCCAGCCATCTCATCCTCTGTCGTCCCCTTCTCCTCCTGCCCCCAATCCCTCCCAGCATCAGAGCCTTTTCCAGTGAGTCAACTCTTCGCATTAGGTGGTCAAAGTACTGGAGTTTCAGCTTCAGCATCATTCCCTCCAAAGAAATCCCAGGGCTGATCTCCTTCAGAATGGACTGGTTGGAGGTCCTTGCAGTCCAAGGGACTCTCAAGAGTCTTCTCCAACACCACAGTTCAAAAGCATCAATTCTTTGGCGCTCAGCCTTCTTCACAGTCCAACTCTCACATCCATACATGACCACAGGAAAAACCATAGCCTTGACTAGATGGACCTTTGTTGGAAAATAATGTCTCTGCTTTTGAATATGCTATCTAGGTTGGTCATAACTTTCCTTCCAAGGACTAAGCGTCTTTTAATTTCATGGCTGCAGTCACCATCTGCAGTGATTCTTGAGCCCAAAAAATAAAGACTGACACTGTTTCCCCATCTATTTCCCATGAAGTGATGAGACCGGATGCCATGATCTTCGTTTTCTAAATGTTGAGCTTTAAGCCAACTTTTTCACTCCCCACTTTTACCTTCATCAAGAGGCTTTTGAGTTCCTCTTCACTTTCTGCCTTAAGGGTGGTGTCATCTGCATATCTGAGATTATTCATATTTCTCCTGGCAATCTTTATTCCCAGCTTGTGTTTCTTCCAGTCCAGCGTTTTCATGATGTACTATGCATATATGTTAAATAAGCAGGGTGATAATATACAGCCTTGACAAACTCCTTTTCCTATTTGGAACCAGTCTGTTGTTCCATGTCCAGTTAACTGTTACTTCCTGACCTGCATACAGATTTCTCAAGAGGCAGGTCAGGTAATCTGGTATTCCCATCTCTTTCAGAATTTTCCACAGTTTATTGTGATCCACATAGTCAAAGGCTTTGGGATAGTCAATAAAGCAGAAATAGATATTTTTCTGGAACTCTCTTGCTTTTTCCATGATCCAGCAGACGTTGGCAATTTGATCTCTGGTTCCTCTGCCTTTCTAAAACCAGCTTGAACATCAGAAATTTCACGGTTCACGTATTGCTGAAGCCTGGCCTGGAGAATTTTGAGCATTACTTTACTACATTACTTTAGCGTGTGAGATGAATGCAATTCTGCTGTAGTTTGAGCATTCTTTGGCATTGCCTTTCTTTGGGATTGGACTGAAAACTGACCTTTTCCAGTCCTGTGGCCACTGCTGAGTTTTCCAAATTTGCTGGTATGTTGAGTGAAGCACTTTCACAGAATCATCTTTCAGCATTTGGAATAGCTCCACTGGAATTCCATCACCTCCACTAGCTTTGTTCGTAGTGATGCTTTCTAAGGCCTACTTGACTTCACATTCCAGGATGTCTGGCTCTAGGTGAGTGATCACACCATCGTGATTATCTGGGTCATGAAAATCTTTTTTGTACAGTTCTTCTGTGTATTCTTGTCACCTCTTCTTAATATCTTCTACTTCTGTTAGGTGCATACCATTTCTGTCCTTTATCGAACCCATCTTTACATGAAATGTCCCCTTGGTATCTCTAATATTCTTGAAGCGATCTCTAGTCTTTCCCATTCTGTTGTTTTCCTCTATTTCTTTGCATTGATCACTGAGGAAGGCTTTCTTATCTCTTCTTGCTATTCTTTGGAACTCTGCATTCAGATGTTTATATCTTTCTTTTTCTCCTTTGCTTTTTGCTTCTCTTCT
>NW_011494942.1:4889450-4890530 GCF_000754665.1 Bison bison bison | reverse complement strand
AGGTCTTGTAGGTCTTCATAGAACCGTTCAACTTCAGCTTCTTCAGCGTTACTGGTTGGGCCATAGACTTGGATTACTGTGATATTGAATGGTTTGCCTTGGAAACGAACAGAGATCATTCTGTCGTTTTTGAGATTGCATCCAAGTACTGCATTACGGACTCTTCTGTTGACCATGATGGCTACTCCATTTCTTCTGAGGGATTCCTGCCCACAGTAGTAGATATAATCGTCATCTGAGTTAAATTCATCCATTCCAGTCCATTTTAGTTCACTGATTCCTTGAATGTCGAAATTCTCTCTTGCCATCTCTTGTTTGACCACTTCCAATTTGCCTTGATTCATGGACCTGACATTCCAGGTTCCTATGCAATACTGCTCTTTACAGCATCAGACCTTGCTTCTATCACCAGTCACATCCACAACTGGTATTGTTTTTGCTTTGGCTCCATCCCTTCATTCTTTCTGGAGTTATTTCTCCACTGATCTCCAGTAGCATATTGGACCCCTACTGACCTGGGGAGTTCCTCTTTCAGTATCCTACCATTTTGCCCTTTCGTACTGTTCATGGGGTTCTCAAGGCAAGAATACTGAAGTGGTTTGCCATTTCCTTCTCCAGTGGACCACATTCTGTCAGATCTCTCCACCATGACCCCCCCGTGTTGGGTTGTCCCAAGGGCATGGCTTAGTTTTATTGAGTTAGACAAGGCTGTGGTCCTAGTGTGATTAGATTGACTAGTTTTCTATGAGTATGGTTTTTGTGTGTCTGCCCTCCGATGCCCTCTTGCAACACCTACCATCTTACTTGGGTTTCTCTTACCTTGGGCTGGGATATTCTCTTCACAGCTGCTCTAGCAAAGTACAGCTGCTGCTCGTTACCTTGGACGAGGGGTATCTCCTCACCGCTGCCCTTCCTGACCTTCAACGTGGGATAGCTCGTCTATGCCCTCCTGTGCCTGTGCAGCCACCGCTCCTTGGACGTGGGGTTGGTCCTCCTGGCCACCGCCCCTGGCCTCGGGCGTGGGTTAGCTCCTCCCACCCGCCACCCCTGACCTCGTTCGCGGGGTATCTCCTCTCAGCC
>NW_011494942.1:4888860-4889350 GCF_000754665.1 Bison bison bison | reverse complement strand
CCCCACCGCCGCCCCTGACCTCGGACTTGGGTAGCTCTTCTCTGCCATTCCTGCACCGTCACAGCCTGGCATTCTCGGCCACTGCCCCTGACCTCGGACGTGGGGTAACTCCTCTTGGTCGCTGCCCTTAGGGCATGGGGTCCTCTCTGCTTCTGCCCCTGACCTCAGCCGTGGGGTAGCTCCTCTTGGCCACGCTTAGTGCGCTGGTCACAGCCGCTGCCGCGCTCTTAGAAGAGAACATAGGCAAAACACTCTCCAACATACATCACAGCAGGATCCTCTATGACCACCTCCCAGAATATTGGAAATAAAAGCAAAGATAAACAAATGGGATCTAATTAAAATTAAAAGCTTCTCCACAACCAAAGAAACTATAAGAAAGGTGAAAAGACAGCCTTCAGAGTAGGAGAAAATAATAGCAAATGAAGCAACTGACAAACAACCAATCTCAAAAATATACAAACAACTCCTGCAGCTCAACTCCAGAAAA
>NW_011494942.1:4883112-4888760 GCF_000754665.1 Bison bison bison | reverse complement strand
CAGACTCAACTACCAGAAAAATAAACGACCCAATCAAAAATAGGGCCAAAGAACTAAACAGACATTTCTCCAAAGAAGACATACACATGGCTAACAAACACATGAAAAGATGCTCAACATCACTCATTATCAGAGAAATGCAAATCAAAACCACAATGAGGTACCATTTCATGCCAGTCAGAATGGCTGCGATCCAAAAGTCTACAAGCAATAAATGCTGGAGAGGGTGTGGAGAAAAGGGAACCCTCTTACACTGTTGGTGGGAATGCAAACTAGTACAGCCACTATGGAGAACAATGTGGAGATTCCTTTGAAAACTGGAAATAGAACTGCCATACGACCCAGAAATCCCACTGCTGGGCATACACACTGAGGAAACCAGAATTGAAAGAGACACGTGTACCCCAATGTTCATTGCAGCACTGTTTATAATAGCCAGGACATGGAAGCAACCTGGATGTCCATCAGCAGATGAATGGATAAGAAAGCTGTGGTACATATACACAATGGAGTATTACTCAGCCATTAAAAAGAATACATTTGAATCAGTTCTAATGAGGTGGATGAAACTGGAGCCTATTATACAGAGTGAAGTAAGCCAGAAAGAAAAACACCAATACTGTATACTAACGCATATATATGGAATTTAGAAAGATGGTAATGACAACCCTGTATGCAAGACAGCAAAAGAGACACAGATGTATAGAACAGTCTTTTGGACTTGGGGTGGGGGTGGTGATTTGGAAGAATAGCATTAAAACATGTATAATATCATATAAGAAACGAATCGGCAGTCCAGGTTCAATGCAGGATACAGGAAGCTTGGGGCTGGTGCACTGGGATGACCCAGAGGGATGGTATGGGGAGGGAGGTGGGAAGGGGGTTCAGGATGGGGAACACGTGTACATCCGTGGCGGATGCATGTTGATGTATGGCAAAACCAATACAATATTGTAACGTAAAAAAAAGTTAAAAAAAAAAACAGTAATTACAAACCAATTTCATGTTAAAACAAATTAGGTAGTTTTATGAAAACTAAGTATTCTCCAAAACAATGAAAAATCAGTGAGAAAACTAGCTTTGTTTTACATTTAAAAAAATCTCTTTAGTAACAAACTTAGTAGAAGATGACCGGATTTTCCTATCTGATCCTGCATTTAACTCTTTGCTGTGCTGCTTGGGTTGAAGTACATGAGGAAAGTCATGCAACACACTGACATGTACTGGAATGAGTATTTTCATAGACTTTTCAGATTTTTACATATATTCTCTTCGGAAACTACATAAAGACTCAAGTGGTAGCTTTTTAAAGGTTAGTTGCAATGTAGGACCTGAAAACATATCGATGGAGTTTTCACGCGCCATCGGTCTGTCTTGCATTCTGAATGGATCTTCTGCCCATGCATGTCTTTCTAATACCAGGTTTAGTTCATTCGGAAAATATTGATTCATTTAGTTCAGCACATTTTCCTGGCAACAACGCATATGATTAGAAAATATCAAACAAAATCACATTTATTAATCTCACCCATCTTATCAACAAAGTCATTAAGTTCTGGGAAGTGATTATGCCTATGGTGTCAGGCACACATTCCACAAAATTATAATGTTATCATTGGCAACAAAGGTGGTCAGTTTAGCTCCTCAGAATGACAAGCTTGCTTTACTCATTCTTGAGGAAATATCTGCCAAATACTCAAATCTGAATAATCATTCAGTGTCAGTCACACTTTCAAGTAATGATGGTGTTTCATGGAAGACAAACAAAAAAGTTTAGTTCGGCTTGCAAATCAAATAAGTGCATTTTTCCTAAACCAGAGAAGTCCCCAAATTATGACCAAACGAGGCCAAATCTAGCTTTAAGCTCACTGTAGTAAATAAAAACTAACTGGAACACAGCCACACTCATTCATCTCTATATTATCTATGACTGCTTTCACATTATGGTGGCAGTGTTGAGTAATTGTAGGATTTGTTGTGCAAAGCTGAAACTATCACTCTCTGGCCCTAATTCCTGCTCTAGACAACCATCACATTACAATTATATTTGACATGTAATTGAAGTGCTTTATGCATCCCTTCCATTTCATCAAATGAAAAATTTAAAAGATAAAGACTCTCAATCCTTAGATTGAGATTTTGGGATTCATATGTACACACTGCTATATTTAAAACAGATAACCAACAAGGACCTACTGTACAGCATATAGAACTCTGCTTAATACTTTGTAATAAATGGGGAATATTTTTGAAAAAGAATAGATATAACAATCATTTTGCTGTATACCTGAAACAACATTCTTAATCAATTAAGTTATACAGTCCACAGGGTCACAAAGAGTTAAACAAAACAGCACACAATCATGATGATGACAGAGCTTAAATTTTTAATTTAATTAATTATGCAAACCCAGGAGTCAGTTTTAATAAAATTATTAGTTTATCTTCAGTGTATATACTAACAATGAGTATAGTTTGGCACCAGGGCCCAGATTCATACTAAAGTACCAGCAATTTTACCCACAATTGCTTTTATACTATCAGTGTAAACAGCAAATGTATCTTAGTATCATCATGTAGTATTATGAGAATAGTTTTGGTTATACAAAACCCTCTGAAAGGTACTCAAGGACCCCCACAGGTCTGTAGACCAGATTTTGAAAACCACTTTGATGGGCAAATAAATTAAAAGAAAAGAAATTTAAGAATTATAACCACACATATATATCCAATTGATTTTCAATACTCAGCAAGGCAGTCAATGGAGGGGAAAAAAAGGCTTTTCAACAAATTAAACTGGAATAATTAGATAAAACATGTGGAGAAAAAATGACACTTGACCCTACTTCATCCCAAATAATTAATTTGATATAAACCATAAACCTAAATACTGAAACTGTATCTATAAACTTCTAGGAGAAAAGGAGATCTATATCATCTTGGGCTAGGGAAAGATGTTTTAAGAAAACATAAGAAGAACTAACCAGAAAAGAATTATCTAATTTGTCTTTTCTACGAAAATGTGCCCCCCAAAAGTTTCTTTTCTCTCAGACATCATATGACACAACCGTGCAGATTAACACAGACTTAATCAGATGACCTTGGTATGCCAGCAACTTTTGTTAAGGTGCCAGAGAAAAACACCATTTTTCTCCGTTGTCACCCCCCCCCCCCAACAGGCTCGCATGTCACAGCTGAGTCAGATCGGAAGCTCCTACCCCATGACATTTCAAGTTACTGAAATTTCATCACAAAACATGAGACCAGAATCTCTACTTCTGGTTTCAGGCAGACGGTTTTCAGGAGCAGGTAAACTTCTTTGCCAGCTACAACATGGTGATCATGACACATTTGCATAAGTAATTTGAGAGAGGAGATATGAGGTCACTGAAGAGGAAGTGGTAAATAAAATTACCACCAGAAGTATCTTAGCATGCACTAACAGCTACAGATGTAAAGCAATCACGCCTAGCTCCAGCTCCTTCATCGACGCCAGTAGTACTTCCAACAAAGCACAGATGCATGCCACGTGAGCAGGTGCAAGTATGGTTTCATGAGCTGCACAATGGCTGTGTGGAAACTAGTGGGACCATCCCACACTGCAACTGTATCTGTCATTTAGCCAGCATTTCATTACGGAAAATCTTTGCATTCATTTAACCCCTTTGGTGGTGCATTTATTTAGCTGGGCTAAGTGTCTCATGAATATTCATCAGTGTACCTTATTTACATGGTTACTAAGCTATTAGACACTGCAGCAAATATTCTAAACCAGAACTCGGTATTAACCATCATTCATTACAACCATAGGGCCAAAACAACTGATGTTCGTAATGACCCTAACATCTTACATGATTTTTGAAGACCCTTTCATATCGCAGGAAATAAATTCATCTTCAAATTAAATCTCAACTGAAAATTTTAAATGGTAATGAGATACCATGTCTGGTCTATTAAACTGGCAAAGATTAAGAGCAATGATGATGGTATGGGGAAATGGGTCCCCTAGACACCACTAAAGGGAAAGTAAACTAGTACAAACTTTTTAGACAGAACAGTTTGTCAAGATGTGTTAAAAGCCTTATAAATAATAATAGCTAATGCTTACACGATGCTTATTATAAGTCATACAATAGTCCGAATGTTCTGCATTTATTAACTAATTAATCCTAAAAATAACCATATATAATGAGGATTATTAGCCCCATTTTAAAGATAAAACACTGAGCCTCAGAGAGACTAATATGCATGTCCAAGGTCACACAGCTGGTAAATTGCAGAACAGAAATTTGAACACAGGAAACTGGTCTTCAACAGCTCATGAGCTTCCAAGAGGCAGATGAAAAGATGCTCAAGATCACTAATTAGAGAAATCCAAATCAAAACTACAATGAGATATCGCCTTAAACCCGTCAGAATGGCCATCGTCATAACCAACAAGGACCTACTGCATAACACATGGAATTCTGCTCAATATTATGTGGCAATCTGGATGGGAGGGGAACTTGGGGGAGAATGGATACATGTATATGGATGGCTGAGTTTCTTCACTGTTTACCTGAAACTATCACAACATTGTTAATCGGCTATGCTTCAATATAAAACAAAAGCTTTTAAAAAATTAAAACCTAAAAAAAAAAAACAAAAAACACCATCATGTACTGCACTTCCCTTGTGGTCCAGTGGTTAAGAATCCACCTTGCAATGCAAGGGACACTTGTTTGATCCTGGATCCAGGAAGATCCCATATGCCACATAGTGAGTAAGCCCGTGTGCCACAACTACTGAGCCTGTGCTTTAGAGCCCTTGAGCCACAACTCCTGAAGCCCGAGCACCTAGAGCTGCTGCTCCACAACAAAAGAAACCACTGCATCAGGAAGCTTGCACACTGCAACTAGAGAGTAACCTGTGCTCACCGCAATTAGAGGAAAGCCCATGCATAGCAACAAAGACCCAGGGTGGCCAAAAATAAATAATTTTTTAAAAAACAGAATGGCCATCATCAAAAAATCTATAAACAACAAAGGCTGGAGAGGGTATAGAGAAAAAGGAATCCTCCTACACTGTTGGTGGGAGTATAAATTGGTACCAACATTATGGAGAACACTATGAAGAAGATTCCATTAAAAACTAGTTTAGTTCAGCTCAGTCACTCAGTTGTGTCTGACTCTTCGTGACCCCATGAACAGCAGCACACCAGGTTTCCCTGTCCATCACCAACTCCCGAAGCTTGCTCAAACTCATGTCCGTCAAGTCAGTGATGCCATCCAACCATCTCATCCTCTGTTGTCCCCTTCTCCTCCTGCCTTCATCTTTCCCAGCATCAGAGTCTTTTCCAATGAGTCAGTTCTTCGCATCAGGTGACCAAAGTATTGGAGCTTCAGCTTCAGCATCAGTCCTTCCAATGAATATTCAGGTCTGATTTCCTTTAGGATGGAATGGCTGGATCTCCCTGTAGTCCAAGGGACTCTCAAGAGTCTTCTCCAACACCACAGTTCAAAAGCATCAATTCTTTGGCACTCAACTTTCTTTATAGTCTAACTCTCATATCCATACATGACTACTGGAAAAACCATAGGTTTGACTATAGAGACTTTTGTCAACAAAGTAATGTCTCTGCTTTTTAACATGCTGTCTAGATTAGTAAT
>NW_011494942.1:4881518-4883012 GCF_000754665.1 Bison bison bison | reverse complement strand
TAAAAAAAAAAAAAAAACCCTCAAAATTCAAAAAGCTAAGATCATAGCATCTAGTCCCAACACTTCATGGAAAATAGATGGGGAAACATTGAGAGACATTATTTTCTTGGGCCCCAAAATCACTGCAGATGGTAACTGCAGCCATGAAATGAAAAGATGTTTGCTCCTTGAAAGAAAAGCTATGACTAATCTAGACAGCATGTTAAAAAGCAGAGACATTACTTTGTTGACAAAAGTCTCTATAGTCAAACCTATGGTTTTTCCAGTAGTCATGTATGGATATGAGAGTTAGACTATAAAGAAAGTTGAGAGCCAAAGAATTGATGCTTTTGAACTGTGGTGTTGGAGAAGACTCTTGAGAGTCCCTTGGACTACAGGGAGATCCAACCATTCCATCCTAAAGGAAATCAGACCTGAATATTCATTGGAAGGACTGATGCTGAAGCTGAAGCTCCAATACTTTGGTCACCTGATGCGAAGAACTGACTCATTGGAAAAGACTCTGATGCTGGGAAAGATTGAAGGCAGGAGGAGAAGGGGACAACAGAGGATGAGATGGTTGGATGGCATCACCGACTTGACGGACATGAGTTTGAAGTAATTAACTTCCAATTAAAGTAAATAAATTTATATTATTAATTGGAGGTTAATTACGTTACAATATTGTATTGGTTTTGAGTTTTAAGTCAACTTTTTCACTCTCCTCTTTCTTTTTCATTAAGAGGCTCTTTAGTTCTTCTTCACTTTCTGCCATAAGGGTGGTGTCATCTGCATATCTGAGGTTATTGATATTTCTCCCAGCAATCTTGATTCCAGCTTGTGCTTCATCCAACCTGGCATTTCACATGATGTATTCTGCATAGAAGTTAAATAAGCAGGGTGACAATATACATCCTTGTCATATTCCTTTCCCAATTTGGAACCAGTCCATTGTTCCATGTCTGGCCCTAATTGTTGCTTCTTGACCTGCATACAGATTTCACAGGAAGCAGGTCAGGTGGTCTGGTATTCTCATCTCTTTAGGAATTTTCCACAGTTTGGGTGATCCACACAGTCAAAGGCTTTGGCATAGTCAATAAAGCAGAAGTAAATGTTTTTCTGGAATTCTCTTGCTTTTGCTATGATCCAACAGATGTTGGCAATTTGATCTCTGAAAAGAGGCAAGAATACACAATGGATTAAAGACAATCTCTTTAACAAGTGGTGCTGGGAAATCTGGTCAACCACTTGTAAAAGAATGAAACTAGACCACTTTCTAACACCATACACAAAAATAAACTCAAAATGGATTAAAGATCTAAACGTAAGACCAGAAACTATAAAACTCCTAGAGGAGAACATAGGCAAAACACTCTCTGACATACATCACAGCAGGATCCTCTATGACCCACCTCCCAGAATATTGGAAATAAAAGCAAAAATAAACAAATGGGACCTAATTAACCTTAAAAGCTTCTGCACATCAAAGGAAACTATTAGCAAGGTGAAAAGACC
>NW_011494942.1:4877495-4881388 GCF_000754665.1 Bison bison bison | reverse complement strand
GGCTAACAAACACATGAAAAGATGCTCAACATCACTCATTATCAGAGAAATGCAAATCAAAACCACTATGAGGTACCATTTCACACCAGTCAGAATGGCTGCGATCCTAAAAGTCCTCTGCCTTTTCTAAATCCAGCTTGAATGTCTAGAAGTTCTCAGTTCATGTACTGTTGAAGCCTGGCTTGGAGAATTTTGAGCATTATCTGCAAGCATGTGAGATGAGTGCAATTGTGTGGTAACTTGAACATTATTTGGCATTGCCTTTCTTTGGAATTGTAAGGAAAACTGACCTTTTCCAGTCCTGTGGCCACTGCTGAGTTTTCCAGATTAAAAACTAGAGTTACTGTGAAAGCGTTAATTGCTGAGTTGTGTCCGACCTTTTGCAACCCCACAGACTGTAGCCTGCCAGGCTCCTCTGTCCATGGAATTCTCCAGGCCAGGATACTGGAATGGATAGCCATACCCTTCTCCAGGGAATCTGTCCAATCCAGGGACAGACCCTGGGTGTCCTGTATCGCAGGCAGATTCTTTACCACCTGAGCCACCATATGACCCTACAATCCCACTTCTGGGCATATATCCAGAAAAAAACATGCTTCTAAAGTATTCCTGCACCCCAATGTTCACTGTAGCACTGTTTACAATAGCTAAGACATGGAAGCTACCTAAACGTCCATCCACAGAGGAATGGATAAAGATGTGGTACATATATATAATGGAACATTACTGAGTCATTGAAAGAGTGAAATAATGCCATCTGCAGCAACATGGGTGGACCCAGAGATTATCATGCTGAGTGAAGTCATATAGAGAAGAAAATATACCACACGGCGTCCTTTACATGTGGAATCTAAAAAGAAATTATACAAATGGACTTATTTACAAAATGGAAACAGACTCATAGTTAGGGAGATTAGGATCAACATGTACACACTGCTATATTTTAAATGGATAACCAACAAGGACATATTGAAAACATTGAACAAATCATCTTATGTCATGTAGTCATTTATAAACAAAAAAATAATAATGCCCACCTCTTTGGGTTTTTAATGGATATTAAATAAAATAGTCTGTGTAAAGGTCTAAGTATGCTGTAGTTGTTTATAGGATGCTTTGCTTTTAATAACTTCCTAATACATGATTATGTGGTAAAATTGCATAGCATGATAAAATTACATATCAAAAGAACACTGAAAATTATCAAAGGCCATATAAGTATATATTTTGAAGCTATATAATGAAAAAAAAAAACAAAAACTTCCACACATAATAAATAGTGATCTTGAATATTTTGGGGTAATTTTTTTTGAAATGACTATACATCTACTCATTAAATTCTCACACCAAATACATGTGTGGAATAAAAGGAAGAGAAAGCAATTCCTGGTTTGTAAAGAAAGTTGAGAGCTACTTTTCCATAGAAAAGTAAGTAGAATTTCCCTGTAACTAGCATGTTCTTGATAGATATAAGCTTGCAAGACTGCCACGTTGAAGGTAAAAAGCACATGCCAAAGCCCCCTTGAGATACAATCCATCTTTTGACAACAAATGAACTTAAATTTCATTTTGGGCTTATTCACAGCCAGACTTGCAAGCCATTCATCTTATAGCTCATGTGTGACTCAGTATACATTACAACACTCTCCTTCCCACCCCAATCAATGCTGGGTGACTTAAAGATTTTGTTCTCCAATCACTCATCTGTGTCCAACTTTTTGCAATCCAATGGAAGGCAGCATGCCAGGATTTCCTGTCCTTCACCATCTCCTGGAGTTTGCTCAAACTCATGTCCATTGAGTCAATGATGCCATCCAATCATCTCATCCTCTGTCATCCCCAGATTTCCATCATTCAATCCAAAAAGACTGTTTAAATCAGGGGTCCCCAACCTCCAGGATCTAATGCCTGATGGTCTGAGGTGGAGTTGATAAAATAATAATAGAAATAAAGAGCACAATAAACATAATGCACTTGAATCATCCCAAAACCATACCTCCAACAGGTCCATGGAAAAGTTGTCTTCCAAGAGACTGGTCCCTTGTGCCAAAAAGGTTGGGAACCACTTGTTTAAAAATGGTAATTTTTTTCACTTTTCTCCCTGCACGTGAGCCACTGGACAAAATTTCACAATAAAAACAAGTAAAATTAACCAGAATTCTGCCAAGCTGAAGGTATGAAAGAAGCCAACACCACTGAAATGTCTGAAGAAAGACACGGGTTCAGGGGTTCACAAATTCATTCATTACGGGAAACTAATGGAAATGTGGTCAGACCTGCTATCGGTTTAAAGAATATCACTGAAGCTTTGCAAAAATGATATATGTTCCCATTCAAACATATCAAAAGCTATTAAAAATTAATTTACTTTTTAAACATGTACTCTATCCTTGATTGCTGATGGGTGAGGAAATGCTTTAATCCACAGGGTATTTTTGGTTCACTAACAAATGTATTCAAAAGCAGCAGACTGTTCCCACAAACATGTCTTTAGTGTCAGATTTCAAGTATCAATGGATTTCCACCTTTTCAAAGGTCCTGATTCTCTTCATCCATTTTCCTCTTGAAGAATCCAGCCATCTGCCCACCCTACCACCACCTTTCCTCACCATGTGTCAATTTTGTGCTACAATCCTAACATCTTCTAAGTTTACAACACTGATCATCAAAATTGAGTTATATTATTGGTCTCCTTCAATTTTTCAATGTGTGTATACTTGTTTGTACAGATTTTACTCTAACATGGCTCAACTGATTTGTTAAACTAGTTTGACTTTCCTCTGAAATATCAGCCAAACAAAGCCCTGAAGGAAAACACCAGCTTCAGCATCCAAGACCTTTACATTTCATTTAATTCATGGATATGGGAATTTCTGACCCTAAAAAATAAAAGTCATGAATTGCTTCTGAGCTGATTCTGAAAAAGCTATAAGGGAAAAATAAGAATCATCTCTACCGTTATAGAGGTATCACCTCTGGCCATGTTGTTGTTGTTGTTGAGTCACTAAGTTGTGTCCAGCTCTTTGCCACCCCATGGACTGCAGCATACTAGGCTTCCCTGTCCTCCACTATCTCCTAGAGTTTACTCAAACTCGTATTCATTGAGTCGGTGATGCCATCCAACCATCTCATCCTCTGTTGTCCCCTTCTCCTCCTGCCTTCAATCTTACACATCATCAGGGTCTTTTCCGAAGAGTCAGTTCTTCACATCAGGTGGCCAAAGTATTGAAGGTTCAGCATCAGTCCTTCCAATGAATATTCAGGGTTGATTTCATTTTTGATTGATTGGTATGATCTCCTTGCAGGCCAAGGGACTCTCAAGAGTCTTCTCCAAGACCACAGTTCAAAAGCATCAGTTCTTCAGTGCTCAGCCTTCTTTAATGGTCCAACTCTCACATCTGTACATAACTACTGGAAAAACCATAGCTTTGACTACACAGACCTTTGTCAGAAAAGTGATGTCTCTGCTTTTTACTATGCTATATATAAGTTCAGTTCACTCACTTAGTCATGTCTGACTCTTTGTGACCCCATGGGCTGCAGCACCCAAGGCTTCCTTGTCCATCACCAACTCCCAGAGCTTGCTCAAACTCATGTCCATCAAGTCGGTGATACCATCCAACCATCTCATCCTCTGTTGTCCCCTTCTCCTCCTGCTTTCAATCTTTCCCAGCATCAGGGTCTTTTCCAATGAGTCAATTATTCGCATCAGGTGACCAAAGTATTGGAGCTTCAGCATCAGTTCTTCCAATGAATATTCAGGATTGATTTCATTTAGGATTGACTCATATGCTATACGGCCATTGGTAAAGATTAAACCCAACATTCAGAAAACTAAGATCATGGCATCCAGTCCCATCACTTCATGGCAAATAGATGGGAAAACAGTGTAA
>NW_011494942.1:4877204-4877395 GCF_000754665.1 Bison bison bison | reverse complement strand
TGTTGGAGAAGACTCTTGAGAGTCCCTTGGACTGCAAGGATATCCAACCAGTCCTTCCTAAAGGAGATCAGTCCTGGGTGTTCATTGGAAGGACTGATGTTGAAGCTGAAACTCCAATACTTTGGCCACCTGATGCAAAGAGCTGACTCATTTG
This sequence comes from Bison bison bison, assembly GCF_000754665.1. Lineage (NCBI taxonomy): Eukaryota > Metazoa > Chordata > Mammalia > Artiodactyla > Bovidae > Bison > Bison bison. The sequence continues at coordinate 4,877,241 of NW_011494942.1, read as the reverse complement.
AAAAGATCCTGATGCTGGGAAAGATTGAAGGCAGGAG
>NW_011494942.1:4867488-4877009 GCF_000754665.1 Bison bison bison | reverse complement strand
CAGGAGCTGACTCATTTGAAAAGATCCTGATGCTGGGAAAGATTGAAGGCAGGAGGAGAAGGAGATGACAGAGGATGAGATGGTTAGATGGCATCACTGACTCAATGGACATGAATTTGAGTAAACTCCAGGAAATGGTGATGGACAGGGAGGCCTGGCATGCTGCAGCCCATGGGGTCACAAAGAGTCGGACATGACTGAGCAATTGAAGTGAACTGAACTGAAAGATTACATGGGCTTTCACTGGTGGCTCAGTGGTAAAGAATCCGTCTGCCAATGCAGGAGACACAGTGAGGGGATTCCTGATTCAGGAAGATCCCACATGCCTTGGAGCAACTAAGCCCCCAAGCTACAACTACTGAACTCTATTCCCTAGAGCCCATGCTCTGCAACAAGAGAAGCCACTGCAATGAACAGCTCCTGCACCATTAGAGAGTAATCCCCACTCCCACATCTAGAGGAAAACCCGTGCAGCAACAAAGACTCAGCACAGCCAAAAATAAATACAATTATTAAAAAATAAATTTGCAAGGAAAGATGGGGAGGCTGATTTGCATTCTTGTTTCCTGCATTTTTTTCCTTGCTTAATATCAGTGGAAATAAGGTAAGTTAATGCAAAAATTCCTGTGCATATTGAAAATGTAGAACAAACCTCTGTGTACAATTAAAAACACATACACAATGTTTGTGTGCATTATAATATCTTCATTACAAACTATCAGATAAGACAACACAGTTCAGCATTTAGCAGTTCAATGACTTATAAATGACTAAATGTCAATTGAACTACTCTTCTCTAGTTTTATCTTAATGTCCTTTGGAGATTATCAGATAAAGAAGTTACAGGACAGAATATGAATATAATTTGAGAAATTCTACTTATTGCTGTCATGACTAGCTGCCTTTCCTCCAGTTGTATAAGCTGATTCAGAGCTAATTTCTGTTACTTCTAAACTGCATCTAGTGAGACTTCCCTGGTGCTTCAGTGGTTAAGAATCCACCTGCCAGTGCCAGTGACATGGGTTCAACCCCTGGTCCAGGAAGATTCCAATGCCATGGGGCAACTAAGCCCATGCACCACAACTATTGAGCCTGACTTCTAGAGGCTGTGCACTGCAACTAAAGAGTAGCCCCCTCTTGCCACAACTAGAAAAAGCCTGCACAGCATCAGTGAAGATCCAGCACAGCCAAAAATAAATAAAATGTTTAAAAAATAAATTGCATCTAGCAATATGGAACAAGAGGCCAGGCACATGTCAACCAGGTAACTGTAAGCACAAAGAACTCTAGCCCTAGAAATAAATGAAAGACATGGTTACTTGCACTCAAGGAGAATTTTTATTTCTAAAAGTTGTGAGGTATACAGTATCAATTTAACTTTTTCAACTCCTGGTAGAAAAGTAAATACTTAAACTCTAAGACACACTGATAAAAGGATTACTATTTTTTTTTTTACCATCATCTCTCCCTCCCTCTAACGCTAGGTTGCATTAAGCCAAAAAGAAATATTGATTGCCTGCTGCAAATTCACTTCTTTGCTTTTGTGATATTTGCTTAGACCACAGTCACATCCTGCCACCATTACCTCTCCCTCTCAGCTGTTTAGTCAGAATTTAAATGACGTGGGATATCACAGACAGAAAGTGCTCACATATTTACTCAGTGAATGAATGAATGACGTGAGTGCAAATTATTAAATACAGGGAATTGGGTAGATAGTATAATATTTAACACTTCACAGAAGCAATCCAAGCAACTCAATTCCCATATAAACAATGCTAGTTATTCATTCATACTCAATTCTCAGTTATTAAAAAACAGCACGCTCTCTCTCTCTCTCAGTCCCTCTCTTTAATCACAATGGTTTAAAAAACTCCTAGAGAAAGTATAGGAATATTTGAAATACTCTAATTAGTTTCTGTTTTTTAATCTGCACATTTAAATTTGTTGCTATTGCTTTTTCAGTAATATTATCCTAAGAGCTAAGTTGAAACCAGAAGAATAAAAGACACAAGTGTGAGCTGCCTTTAAAATCTCTGCTTCCAATGATCCTATATATTCATTATTCCCTGGAAGGTACCACCTACACAAGCATTAAACTCATAGAGTTGCTAACTGAATACATATCACAGTCGGAAATTCTTATTCTGAAAGTATTCACTGAGAATACCTTCCTAATGGGCCATGTATTACTAGGGTCGTGTTTTAAACTTCAAACTGCATTAAACATCATCTAAAAACCCTATGTGGTGTCCTACTCGGTGATGTCTGGCTCTCTGTGACCCTGTATACTGTAGCCTGCCAGGCTCCTCTGTACATGGAATTCTCCAGGCAAGAATACTGGAGTGGGTTGCCATTCCCTTCTCCAGGAGATCTTTCCAACACAGAGATCAAACTGGGGTCTCCCGTATTGCAGGCAAATTCTTTACCATCTGAACCACCAGAGAAGCCCCAAAACCCTACAGTGGTTTTTTTCTTTTTCTTTTTTCAATCTTTTCTATCACAGGCATATATCATATAGAGAGTTAGTTGTTACATGAAGACAGAACTATAACAAGTGGGAACAAGCTTCAAAAAGCTGATGGTAAACCTACGTATGTATTCAAGCACTAAAAGATGTCTTCCTGATCTTGCATCTCTCCTGTTAGAGTGCTACACAGACTAGGCCATCTCACTTCCTTCACATTCTGATGTTCTTTCTGGCTAAGGCTACCCCTCTCAGGGCAATCCCAGACCAGTTGCCTAGACCAGCCACACTCCAAGCATATGCCAAATGCTTTCAGTATTATGCCTTTGGTTCCTATGAAGATGTAGGTATGTTCTTTTTGCCATCGTGTGTGTGTGCTCAGTCATGTTCGACTCTATGATCCCATGGACTGTAGCCTGCCAGGCTCCCCATCCATGGAATTTTCCAAGCAAGAATACTGGAAAGGGTTGCCATTTCCTTCTTCAGGGGATCTTCCCAACCCCAGGGATTGAACCCATGTCTCTTGTGCCCCCTGCATTGGCAGGCAGATTCTTTACCCCTGTCCTTTTTTCCATTGATGGTGGTGGTTTAGTAGCCAAGTTGTGTCCAAGTCTTGCAACCCCATGGACTGCAGCCTTCCAGGCTCCTCTGTCCATGGGATTCTCTAGGCAAGAATCCTGGAGCGGGTAGCCATTTCCTTCTCCAGGGGGTCTTCCTGACCCAGGGATAAAACCCAGGTCTCCTGCATTGCAGGCAGATTCTTTATTGACTGAGCTACAAGTGAAGCCCTTTTTTTCCATTAAGATGATATATTTCAAAAATTCAATTCTGACAGTAAAGGAAAAGAAAATAGTGACTGGCCTTGCCACAGTATTCTTTAGGTTCACCTGGTATAGAAAACAAAACCCTCCAGTCTATCTGGCAGAATCCTACAGTGCTCCCCAACAACCCAACTGATTGTAGATATCTTGCCTTACCTTCCAGGGGAACAAGTTTTCCATGGAAACACACAAAAAGTGGTAAGCCATGGAACATTACCATAGCTGATCATGATCATAATGCTGCATTATTTCTTGAAACAATCTGTGATCATAACCAATAATACAGATATCATATATTATAACTTTAAGTTAGCATTACCCTCTCAGTTTCTAATCCTATCACTGGTAAATAATAATACTATCCAAGATAATGAAACATAGACCACTGATAAATAGTGTGCTGTGCTTAGTCGCTCAGTCATGTCCAACTCTTTGAGACCCCATGGATTGCAGCTTGCCAAGCTCCTCTGTCCATGGAATTCTCCAGGCATGAATACTGGAGTGGGTTACCATTTCCTACTTAAGGGGATCTTCCCAAGCCAGGGATCAAACCCAGGTCTCTATGAATAGCATATTAACAAAGTAATCTTCTAATCCCATAATTTGTTCTGGAAGTGTTATAACTAATATGAGGAAGCTAAAATACAAAGCATAGAAGAAATTTATTTTTAATACAAATAAGTCTTTATTCACTTCTTATGGAAACCGCTACTTGTCTCAATGTTGACAAATTTGAATATTGCTATAGAGCCATTTGACAGCTTTTAGAACTTTAAAAGACTTGGCAAAGGTCACCATTCCAAATATTAGCATACAACATTGGGCATCATACTTTTCTCAGATCGCCTAAGAAAATTTTTTGCTAGCACAGGGAACTATACTCAATATCTTATAATAACCTATAATGGAAAAGAATCTTGAAAATAATAATATATGTGTGTATGTGTGTATATATATATGCATATATATGAATCACTGTGCTGTACACTTGAAACTAATACAACATTGTAAATTAACACTTCAATAAAAAAATTTATTGAAGAGTTCCTATGTATCAGATACTGTTCTAAGTGTGTATATGTATTAGTTTATTTTTTCCTCACAGCAACTAAATGATGTTTTAAATATGAGTAAAACAAGGCAAAGAGAGTTTCAATAAGTTTCAGTAAGTTGCCCAAGATCTCAAGCAGTAAAAGGTAAAAGTAAAATTCACATCCAGGTTGTCTGGCTCCGGAGGCCCTACCCATTACCACTGTGATCTAAAACATGAAATTAATCAAAACAAAGTTTTGCTCACCAAATGTATATGTTAGGTAAGGGAATATTTATGTCATCAATCAAGTTAGACTTTAGTTGTTTGACTGTTGTTGTTTACATTTAGATAAGGCTATATGTGCTGTATATCATTTTGTAATGTTTTATAAAGTATTTGAAAAAGCTTAAAAGAACATATATGCAAATAGTTATATAATAAAAACTTAGAGAAAACACCAAGAAAAGCACAAATAACACAAAATACATGATATTATGCATTTTTTATAAGTGAAATTCCTGGTAGTCAAAAAATAAAAATCATTTACATGACTCTCACTGTCCATCAAGAGAAAACACAGCACCTTTCTAAAAGGTCAGGGTTTCCAAAGACTCTTACAAGTCAAATAAGTTTACGCAACTTGGGATGCTTTTAATTCTGCTTCAGAAAATTACAGAATCCTTAATGAAAGAAGTAGTTTGGTAGCATCTTAGAAGGCAAAAGAAATATGGGCAAGACCATTCTAGGCAGAGGGAAAGATGTGCAATAGTAGAAAAGCATGAAACATTTTTTGTGTTTGTAAAATGGTGAATAGACTGACATGTTTGGAATAGTATTTCCTAAAAGGTGTTCTGTGAAATGCTCACCAATGACCCCAAAAAAGTTTTCATTGTAAAACTAAGTTGAAGAAATGCTGAGATAAAATATTAATAACTGGAGGTGGCTTTTGGGTCTATGATGAAATAGCTGTAACAGACTAACCTACTTCAAAAGCACAAGCAAAACAAAAACCAAACATGATGCATATAAAGCTCCTTGAAGACACTGGAAAGCAACCCACGCAACCAATACCTAAGGGGCAAACGACCTAAGGGAAAAGGAGTAAACAGAGGTAAGCCCCACCTTAGCCTGCTGCTTTGTTCTTCTGGGGCATTTGCCAACTCACAGTTCAAAGCACAGAATACAAATAGAAAGCAGTGGCTTAGAATTTGTGTCTGTGTCACTAGACTGGAGAAACAAAAGAAGCAGTTCAGGGATACTAAGACCATGCAATGGTGGTGGTTGCTATTGTTTTGTCATTGAGTCATGTTGACTCTTTTGCAACCCCATGGACTGTAGCCCACCAGGCTCATCTGTCCATGGGATTTCTCAGGCAAGAACAGTGGGGTGGGTTGTCATTTACTGCTCCAGGGGAACTTTCCAACCCAGGGATCAAATTCACATCTTCTGCTTGGCAGGAGGATTTTTTTTTTTTTTTTAAACCACTGTACCACCTGGGAAGACCATGCAGTGTGATGCCCAAATTCTGAGTGCAATTTCCACCTCAAGTGGTTTGCTGACTCTTTAGTGTACCAGGTAGGTTGCTGAAGAAACAATTAAAAATAAACTGCTGAGACATTAAAAAGGCAAGTAGAATTTTTGGCCATCTGAAGAAAAATATGTTTGAGTTACAGCGTCTACCTATAAACAAAGGTGCTGATAAATATGCCAGGATTTCTGTTGAGACCTCTGAGGGACTACACTCCTGGATAAGAACAACTCTGAAATTGGGACTCAACTGAATCAAGGTGATCTTCCTGTATTTCAACTGCCTTAAATTCTTTCTAGTAGATGATAACATAATTCAGACCTTTTAAAATTTCTCATATGAAGGTTTGGCATTCATTCAAACATTAATAAAGAAGCCAAGGAACAGAACCATGTGACTAAAATTTGGAAGAAAAAAAATAATAGCGATCCATGGATGACACAGATAGGGGAGTTACTGGCAAAAGACTTAAAATATCCATAACTAATACATTCAAGGAAACAAGGGGAAAACATGAAGAACTTGACCATGTTTTATGAATTCATAAAAAAGTGATACAACTTTTATTCTAGAAGTGAATTATAACCAAAATTAAGAATTTGACAGATCAAACATCACATAAAATAATGAATGCAGTGAGATAAATATTAAAATTAAAGCTCATAGAGAAAAGAGAATGAAAAGAAAAGATGAGAGCATAGCAAACATATGAAACAAGGTGAAAAGACCTAAAATGGGTATAACTAGAGTCTCAGAAGGAGAAAGTGAGAATAGACAAAAGCAATATTTAAAGAGGTCTTGGGTGGCAATTTTCTAAAACTGATGAAAATCATCAGTTTATGAATTCAAAAAGTATTATGAACTCCAAGCAATTCAAATGCAAAGAAAGGTATACCTAGGCATACCCAACAAAGAAAATTCTTAAAAACAGGCAAAAGAAGAAGCAAATCTCTTTTAAAGAAACAGTACCAAGACTGACAAATGCACTTTCAGTAAAAATGATGACCAGAAGGCAATGAATGCTGTTTGCAAAGTACCAAAAGAAAATTATCACCTACCTATTATCCTACACTCAGGGAAATAATTTATTAAAATATACTATAGTAATAGCATAAAAGAAAATAGCACTAAATGGAACAAAGTTGTGGCAAATAGAATAAAGTATGCTATAATTCTAGGGTTGTTTTAGAAGTGAGAATATACAAACTTAAAGCCTCTAAAAATTAGACACATAAACTAGGGTTGGAAAATAAATATAATTTGAATAACCTATGTGTCAATGAAGAAGCAATATAAAAAAGAAAACAGTTTTAACTAAACGACAATGAAAATAAGAAATACCAAAATTTGTGGCATGCAGCTAAAACAGTTCCCATAATATAGCCCTATAAGACTGTTTAAGCAAAAAAGAAAGGCATGAGCTATCAATACAAGGAATGAAAAGGAGGCACCACTACAAATCTGATACTAAATAATAAATTATAAGGGAACATTATTAATTATGCAACAAATTTTAAAATTTAGACGAAATGGGCAAATTTCTTGAAAAACACAACTTAGCAAAACTGACATCAGACACAATGTAGAAACTTGGAATATTCCTAAATATATTAAATAAATTGAATCTACACTTTACATAGTCCCACAAAGAAAACATCTGATTCAGATGAATTCATCAAGAAATTCTTCCAAACATTTAACCAAGATAACACAAAATTTACACAAATTTTCCCAGAGAATAGAAACTTAGTTTATGATGGCAGCCTAACCTTGACACCAAAACAAAATGGAATAACAAGAAAGGAAATCACAGACCAATCTCCCCTAGAAAAATTGATACAAAAATCCAAAGGAAGTGTTGAAAATTGAGAAACAGACCCACAGATATATGGTCAATAAGTTTGTGTTAAAGGTACCATAGTGCAGTAGGGCAAAAGATAAACATTTCAATAAATGAAGGTGGATATTGATTTTTTTTTTTTCCTTAAACAACCAGGATAGTAGAAGGTAATACAGGTCCTCTGGACTTCGAACCTGACCTGGTGTCCTTAGGAAACAGTACTGTAATCAGGGTCTCTGAGATTCTCTCGTGAATTTGAGCCCAGCTTAGGTATCACTTGGATTAACTTGGCCTTCTTACAAAGCCACAAGTTTTAAGAGGGGGCCTAGATTACAGTCTGTTGTTCAAAGGAAGCCAGGCCACACTGTTTGTGTGTGTGTCCCCCAGCAATGATCTCCTGGGGTTCTAAACACTGTGGTGGGGATTAGTCCTCACCAGGATTGTTGCTAGAACACAGTTCCTGCAGTTACCAGGGTTCTGCAGCCTCAAGGTTACCAAGAATATCAGCTGAACATTCACACGGAAAAAATAAACCTTTAGCCTAATCTCACACCAAACATAAAAATAACTTTCAGATGGATTGTAACCTAAGTGCAAAACATTGAACAATAAAGGCTCTAGAAGATAACACAAGAGAATACTTTTATGTTTTGGAGGGTAGGCAAAGATGCTTCTAAACAGGAAACAATAAGAATTAGCCATAAAGTAGATTTGAAAAAATTGGACTACATAAAAATGAACAACTTAAAATGGCAAGCCAAAGAGCAGATATTTACAGTATACACATCTGACAGCACTTGTATGCATAATATATAAAGAAGTTATATAAATCAAGAGAAAGAAAACCAACCAATTTCTTTTTAATGAGCAAAACAATAGAAGGTTCTTTACAAAAAGGCTGTCCAAACATCAATTAGCACATGAAAGACATTATGCTTCCTCAGAGAAAAGCAAATTAAACTCAAAATGAGGCACCACTGCACATATACAATAAAAGAACTAAAATTTTAAAAATCCATCAGTATCAAATGTAGAGCAACCAGAATTCTCATACACTGATGAGGGCATTTTAATTGGTATGATCATTATGAAAATCTTTTTAGCAGTATCTCAAAAAAGTGAAAACAAAAATTCCACCACACTTTATGGTCCAGCAGTTTCACACCCAGCCAAAAAACAGACATGTGTTCACCAAAAGATGTGTACCAGAATGTTCACCCTGGGCCCAGTACTCAGTGATGACCCAGAGGGGTGGGATGGGGAGTGGGTGGGAGGGAGGCTCACGAGGGAGGGGACATGTGTATACTTATGGCTGAGTCACACTGTTGTACAGCAGAAACCAACACAAGGTTGTAAAGCAATTATCCTATTACAATTTTTAAAAATAAAATAATATAAAATAAGAGAATGCTCATAGCAACGCTATTTGTCATGACCAAAACCAGGAAATAACTCAAATGCCTATAACTAGTACAGTTCAGTTCAGTTCAGTAGCTCAGACATGTCTGACTCTCTGCGACCCCATGAATCACAGCATGCCAGGCCTGCCTGTCCATCACCAACTCCCGGAGTTCACTCAGACTCACATCCATCGAGTCAGTGATGCCATCCAGCCATCTCTTCCTCTGTTGTCCCCTTCTTCTCCTGCCCCCAATCCCTGCCAGCGTCAGAGTCGTCTCCAATGAGTCAACTCTTCGCATGAGGTGGCCAAAGTACTGGAGTTTCAGCTTTAGCATCATTCCTTCCAAAGAAATTCCAGGGCTGATCTCCTTCAGAATGGACTGGTTGGATCTCCTTGCAGTCCAAGGGACTCTCAAGAGTCTTCTCCAACA
>NW_011494942.1:4864649-4867388 GCF_000754665.1 Bison bison bison | reverse complement strand
TCCTTCAGAATGGACTGGTTGGATCTCCTTGCAGTCCAAGGGACTCTCAAGAGTCTTCTCCAACACCACAGTTCAAAGGCATCAATTCTTCGGCACTCAGCCTTCTTCACAGTCCACGTTTACAACTTTTAAAAATATCAAAATCATTCTTAGCTCAGAGGCTGTACAAAACAGATGGTGGGCAGGATTAGGCCTACCGGCAGAATGTATGTGATAATATGAATGAAAGTCATAACTATAACCTTGAGCAAAAGACATTGGACACAAAAGAAAACATACTCTATGATCAGATCAGATCAGTCGCTCAGTCGTGTCCGACTCTTTGCGACCCCATGAATCACAGCATGCCAGGCCTCCCTATCCATCACCAACTCCCGGAGTTCACTCAGACTCACGTCCATCGAGTCAGTGATGCCATCCAGCCATCTCATCCTCTGTTGTCCCCTTCTCCTCCTGCCCCCAATCCCTCCCAGCATCAGAATCTTTTCCAGTGAGTCAACTCTTTGCATCTGGTCGCCAAAGTACTGGAGTTTCAGCTTTAGCATCATTCCTTCCAAAGAAATCCCAGGGCTGATCTCCTTCAGAATGGACTGGTTGGATCTCCTTGCACTCCAAGGGACTCTCAAGAGTCTTCTCCAACACCACAGTTCAAAAGCATCAATTCTGCGGCGCTCAGCCTTCTTCACAGTCCAACTCTCACATCCATACATGACCACAGGAAAAACCATAGCTTTGACTAGATGGACCTTTGTTGGCAAAGTAATGTCTCTGCTTTTCAATATGCTATCTAGGTTGGTCATAACTTTCCTTCCAAGGAGTAAGCGTCTTTTAATTTCATGGCTGCAGTCACCATCTGCAGCGATTTTGGAGCACAGAAAAGTAAAGTCTGACACTGTTTCCACTGTTTCTCCATCTATTTCCCATGAAGTGGTGGGACCAGATGCCATGATCGTTTTCTGAATGTTGAGCTTTAAGCCAACTTTTTCACTCTCCACTTTCACTTTCATCAAGAGGCTTTTTAGTTCCTCTTCACTTTCTGCCATAAGGGTGGTGTCATCTGCATATCTGAGGTTATTGATATTTCTCCCAGCAATCTTGATTCCAACTTGTGTTTTTTCCAGTCCAGCTTTTCTCATGAGGTACTTTGCATATAAGTTAAATAAGCAGGGTGACAATATACAGCCTTGACGAACTCCTTTTCCGATTTGGACCCAGTCTGTTGTTCCATGTCCAGTTCTAACTGTTGCTTCCTGACCTGCATACAGATTTCTCAAGAGGCATACTCTTTGATACCAGCTATGAAAAGTTTGAAAACAAGCAAAACTCACCTATGGTGACAGAAGCCTGAATATTGTGGTGGACATGAAAAAGACTCTGGAGTGCAGGAAATCAGCTCTATTTTTCTATTTGGATAGAGTTTATACAACCCAAATTGTGTTCACTTTGCAAAAATTCACAGACGTGAACACTTAAGGTCCATGCATTTTAGAATATTTATGCTCACTCCACTAAAAATTTATAAACTGAAAACATAATAGTTGTCTTTACTACGGGACTTCTAAGACTAAATAATTCACTAATATGGATTTTGAAGTTCCCAGTAAAATGTGAGAAATACAGCATTTTTTCCACATTTATTTAATTGCAAAATGCTTTCTCCCAAAACACTTCTCAAAACTAATATAACTCTTTGAGAAAAAGAAAAAAAAAATGGACCAGAACAAAGGCATGTGAAAGTGTGAAAGTCACTCAGTCATGTCTGATTCTTTGCAACCCCATGGACTATACTGTCCATGGAATTCTTCAGGCCAGAATACTGGAGTGGATAGCCTTTCCCTTCTCCAGGGGATCTTCCCAACCAAGGTATCAAACCCAGGTCTCACACATTGCAGGCAGATTCTTTACCAGCTGAGCCACAAGGGAAGCCCTGTATACGAGACAATAAAAAATGAAATAATAGGCTAAGATCATCCAATGCTTCAATGTCATATTTTCAAATACCATACCCAGTTTTAACTTTTATCTGATAGACATCTTACAGCATGTTAAGTAAGAGAGAGACAAAATCAGATCTATGAGCTTACACAATAGGACTGGCAGTAGAGCAGGGAGTAACTGGATAGACGAAAATAAGCTCAAAGGAGTGGAACAGGAGAAACTATGGGCTGGGGATTAGTTAGTGATACTGTGGCTGCTGTCCAGTCACCAAGTCCTGTCTGACTCTTTTGCACCCCTACAGGAGACAGGAATCAAGACCATCCCTAAGAAAAAGAAATGCAAAAAAGCAAAATGGCTGTCTGAGGATGCCTTACAAATAGCTGTGAAAAGCAAAGGAGAAAAGGAAAGATATAAGCATCTGAATGCTGAGTTCAAAGAATAGCAAGGAGAGATAAGAAAGCCTTCCTCAGTGATCAATGCAAAGAAAGAGAGGAAAACAATAGAATCGGGAAAGACAAGAGATGACTTCAAGATAATTAGAGATACCAAAGGAACATTTCATGCAAAGATGGCCTCAATAAAGGACAGAAATGGTATGGACCTGGCAGAAGCAGAAGAAATAAGAACAGGTAGCAAGAATACACAGAAGAACTATACAAAAAAGATCTTCATGACCCAGATAATCACAATGGTGTGATCACTCACCTAGAGCCAGACATCCTGGAATGTGAAGTCAAGTGGGCCTTAGGAAGCATCACTACAAACAAAGCTAGTGGAGGTGATGGAATTCCAGTTGAGCTA
>NW_011494942.1:4860270-4864549 GCF_000754665.1 Bison bison bison | reverse complement strand
GAGGTGATGGAATTCCAGTTGAGCTATTTCAAATCCTGAAAGATGATGCTGTGAAAGTGCTGCACTCAATATGTCAGCAAATTTGGAAAACTCAGCAGTGGCCACAGGACTGGAAAAGGTCAGTTTTCATTCCAATCCCAAAGAAAGGCAATGCCAAAGAATGCTCAAACTACCACACAATTGCACTCATCTCACATGCTAGTAAAGTAATGCTCAAAATTCTCCAAGCCAGGCTTCAGCAATACATGAACCGTGAACTTCCAGAGGTTCAAGCTGGTTTAGAAAAGGCAGAGGAACCAGAGATCAAATTGCCAACTCCGCAGGACCATGGAAAAAGCAAGAGAGTTCCAGAAAAACATCTATTTCTGCTTTATTGACTATGCCAAAGCCTTTGAATGTGTGGATCACAATAAACTGTGGAAAATTCTGAAAGAGATGGGAATGCCAGGCCACCTGACCTGCCTCTTGAGAAACCTGTATGCAGATCAGGAAGCAACAGTTAGAACTGGACATGGAACAACAGACTGGTTCCAAATAGGAAAAGGAGTATATCAAGGCTGTATATTATCACCCTGCTTATTTAACTTATATGCAGAGTACATCATGAGAAACGCTGGACTGGAAGAAACACAAGCTGGAATCAAGATTGCTGGGAGAAATATCAATAACCTCAGATATGCAGATGACACCACCCTTATGGCAGAAAGTGAAGAGGAACAAAAAAGCCTCTTGATGAAAGTGAAAGAGCAGAGTGAAAAAGTTAGCTTAAAGCTCAACATTCAGAAAACGAAGATCATGGCATCTGGTCCCATCAGTTCATGGGAAATAGATGGAGAAACAGTGGAAACAGTGTCAAACTTTATTTTTGGGGGGCTCCAAAATCACTGCAGATAGTGACTGCAGCCATGAAATTAAAAGGCACTTACTCCTTGGAAGGAAAGTTATGACCAACCTAGCTGCTAAGTAGCTTTAGTCGTGTCCGACTCTGTGCAACCCCATAGACGGCAGCCCACCAGGCTCCCCTGTCCCTGGGATTCTCCAGGCAAGAACGCTGGAGTGGGTTGCCATTTCCTTCTCCAATGCATGAAAGTGAAAAGTGAAAGTGACGTCGCTCAGTCATATCCGACCCTCAGTGACCCCATGGACTGCAGCCTTCCAGGCTCCTCCATCCATGGGATTTTCCAGGCAAGAGTACTGGAGTGGGGTGCCATTGCCTTCTCCGACCTAGACAGCATATTAAAAAGCAGAGACATTAATCTGTCAACAAAGGTCCGTCTAGTCAAGGCTATGGTTTTTCCAGTGGTCATGTATGGATGTGAGAGTGTGACTATAAAGAAAGCTGAGTACCAAAGAATTGATGCTTTTGAACTGTGGTGTTGGAGAAGACTCTTGAGAGTCCCTTGGACTGCAAGGAGATCCAACCAGTCCATCATAAAGAAGATGAGTCCTGGGTGTTCATTGGAAGGACTCATGTTGAAGCTGAAACTCCAATACTTTGGCCACCTGATGCGAAGAGCTGACTCATTTGAAAAGACCCTAATGCTGGAAAAGATTGAGGGCAGGAGAAGGGGACGACAGAGGATGAGATGTTTGGATGGCATCACCGACTCAATGGACATGGGTTTCGGTGGACTCCAGGAGTTGGTGATGAACAGAGAGGCTTGGCGTGCTGCGGTTCTTGGGGCCAGAAAGAGTCGGACATGACTGAGAGACTGAACTGAACTGAACTGAACTGGGGAAAGGGATGGGCTTCCAGGTGGCGCTAGTTGTAAGAACCTGCCTACCGGTGCTGGAGATATAGGAGACTCAGGTTCCATTCCTGAGTCAGGAAGATGCCCTAGAGGAGGAAATGGCAACCCACTCTACTATTCTTGACTGGAGAATCCCATGGATAGAGGAGCCTGGCAGGCTACAGTCCATGGGGTCACAAAGAGTCAGACACAACTGAAGTGAGTTAGAGCACTTGCAAGGAGAAGGTGATGATGAAGATTTGAGAAGAGTCAAAATCTTCCCATCTGATTAACCCCTTGTCTGGGCACACAAAATAATTCATAATATTTTAATGATGTCACTCTCTTATGAAATCACCATCATTGAATGCTTTGTTACCTGCCATTCAAGTATCAAAAAATTTAATAGTGGCCATATGTAAATGTTTGGACTCCAAACAGCTTTTTTGGAAAAATAAGCACAGAAAAGTCAAATAAATACATAATGAATTAAGTGTGACAATCTATTATTCAACCTCAATTACATTCCTGATTTCTACATGAGGAGTTATCATGGGGTCTAGATTAAACTGAGTAATACCCCCAAAGATACCTACATCTTAATCACAGGTAACCATTAATGCTATTTTATATGGCAAATGGGAAAGGGTTTCCCTTGTGGCTCAGGTGGTAAAGAATCCATCTGCAATGTGGGAGACCTGGGTTCAATTCCTGGGTTGGGAAGATCTCCTGGAGAAGGGAACGGCTACCCACTTCAATATTCTGGACTGGAGAATTCCATGGACTGTGTAGTCCATGGGGTCGCAAAGGGTCAGACATGACTGAATGACTTTCACTTTCATATGGCAAAAGGGACTTTGAAGAAGCAACCAATATAAGGATCTTAAAATGAAGATTATCCAGGATTATCTGGGTGGGCTCAATGTAATCAGAGTGGTCTCTTACAGGTAGGACACAAAAAGGAGAATTAGAGAAGGTTAACACCTGATGACAGGAACAGAGGTTCGAGTGATACAATTTGAAGATGGAGAATACTGCCAGCCATCAGAGGCTGAAAGTTCAGTTCAGCTCAGTCATTCAGTCGTGTCTGACTCTTTGCGACCCCATGAACCACAGCACGCCAGGCTTACCTGTCCATTACCAGCTCCCAGAGCTTACTCAAATCCATGTCCATTGTGTCAGTGATTCCATCCAACCATCTCATCCTCTGTCATCCCCTTCTCCTCCTGCCTTCAATCTTTTCCAGCATCAGGGTGTTTTCCAATGAATCAATTCTTTGTGTTAGGTGGCCAAAGTATTGGACTTTCAGCTTCAGCATCAGTCCTTCCAATGAATATTCAGGACTGATTTCCTTTAGGATGGATTGGTTGGATCTCCTTGCAGTCCAAGGGACTCTCAAGAGTCTTCTCCAACACCACAGTTCAAAAGCATCAATTCTTCGGTGGTCAGCTTTCTTTATAGTCCAACTCTCACATCTATACATGACCACTGGAAAAACCATAGCCTTGACTAGACGGACCTTTGTTGGCAAAGTAATGCCTCTGCTTTTTAATATGCTGTCTAGGTTGGTCATAGCTTTTCTTCCAAGGAGCAAGTGTCTTTTAATTTCATGGCTTCAGTCACCATCTGCAGTGATTTTGGAGCCCAAGAAAATAAAGAGGCTGAAAAGAGCAAGGTATGCTTGCCTTCCCTAGATCATCCAGAAGGAAAGTGCTCTGCTGAAACCTTCTTGAGCCCAATGAAACTAACCTCCAGAATTACAAAACAGTAAATTTGTATTGTTTTAAGCCATAAAAATTGTGGTTTTCAAAGCCACAATAGGAAACAAACACAACATCCGAGTGAAATGTTTACCAACATTTCATGTCAGAATCACTTGGGCAGTTTGTTAAAGACACAGATCCTTAAGTCCCATTCCTAGAAATTCTCATTCCTGGATCTGTGATGAGGAGCAGGCATCAAAACTTTTTAAGAAGCTTCTTGTATAATTGTTGTGCTTCAAACCAGAGTACAAATCAAAAGAAGGGGACTTCCCCGGTGGTCCAGTGGTTAAGAATCTGATTGTTAAAGAAAGGAACACGGGTTTAATCCCTGGTCTGCGAAGATCCCACATGCCACCAGGCAACTAAGCCCATGAGCTGCAACTACTGAGCCCATTCTTCACAACTATTCAACCTCCTATGCCCTAAAGCCCGTGCTCCACAATAAGAGAAGTGACCACAATGAGAAACCCGTGTACCACAACTAGAGGAGCCCCTGATCACTGCAACTAAAGAAAGCCCAGGCACAGCAATGGAGAGCCAGTACAGCCAAAAATAAATAAGTTTTTAAAAACTAAATCAGAAGAAGAAAATTCACTGCCTGAATTACTTTCCTAGAGCTCCCATACCAAATTACCAGAAACCTGAAATCCTAAAATGACAGAAATGTATTCTTTCTCCATTGGGAAGATCAGCAGTCCAAAATTAATTTCACTAGGCCAAAATCAAAGTGTCCACAGGGCTGCAGTCCCACACACAGGAAGGGCTAGGAATCTGTTCCTTGCCTCT
>NW_011494942.1:4859154-4860170 GCF_000754665.1 Bison bison bison | reverse complement strand
GTCTTCCTCTCTCTTATAAAGACATTCATGATTGGAATGAGGACTCACAAGGATAATCCAGAACAATCATTCCCTCTCCTTGTGGATCAGCTGGTAAAGAATCCGCCTGCAATGTAAGAGACCTGGGTTCAATCCCTGGGTTGGGAAGATTCTTCAGAAAAAAGGCTACCCACTCCAATAATCTGGCCTGGAGAATTCCATGGACTGTATAGTCCATGGGGTCGCAAAGAGTCAGACACGACTGAGCAACTTTCACTTTCACTTTCAAGATTTGTAATCACCTCTGAGAAAAACTCTTTTTCTTACAGAACAACACTTACAGAATCTGGGAATGAGGACGTGACATCTCTGGGTGGCCACTATCAGTCTACTACCCTGCTTTAGTGCCCTTGGAGGTAATTCAATGATAAAAGATAAAAGAGCTGAAAAAGATTTTCCCAAAAAAACGACAAACATTTTTATATTCAAAACTTCTTTTGACCTTTTATAAAATTCAATTATGCTGTTTTTTTTTTAATTCCCAGCCTCACTGGAATATCCTGACAATTTTTAAAAAATATTTATTCTTATGTATTTATTTCACTGTGCCAGGTCTTAGTTGTGGAGCACACAACATCATTTTTAGTTGTTATATGTGGGATCTAGTTCCCCAGCTGGTGATTGAACCCAGGTCCTGTGCATTAGGAGTTTGGAGTCTTTACCATTAGACTACCAGGGAAGTCCCTGGAGTATTCTGATGGTTAAGGAGGCTTTAGTAAGCAGGGAACTGAGAGATTATTGGAAGAAGGAGGTCCCCAGGATTCAGTAGTATTTTTGTTATGAAGTAATATGCCCATTTTTAAAATTGGCTTCTCATAAGGGTACTTCTGAATAAAAAAGTATTGCCAGACAAAGGAATCTTCACGAAAGTTGTCTATCACAGAGGACTTTTCTACAAGTGGCCATACAAGCAGATTGCATGAAATGTTGGTTGGGAGTGATTTCTTTATGCAAAAGCATATTTGAAATTTAAATAA
>NW_011494942.1:4852006-4858899 GCF_000754665.1 Bison bison bison | reverse complement strand
ATAGATTTCCTTTGCTTGCATTTTTACTCTATGCAACCAATAAATTTAGACTCCATGGTGCACTCCATGGTTCTTATTCTGTTTGGCTTTTTAAGGTATTTCAGATAAATAAACCAGAACAAAAATCACCCTGAAAAGTCACAAGCACACATTATCATTCAAACAATGGCCTAAAAAAATGTGTATAGTGTGGTGATGCTCCATAGAAATAATAAGTAGCATAGATTTTGTTTTTAAAACATGTCCTCTTTCATAAATGGCATGAACTCATTCTAATATTTTCCTAATATCCCTGCACAATCAGGCTTATGCCCTCTCCTAACTATGAAAAGTTATCCTTTTCTCAAATGTACCTTTTTATATCCATCTCCTAAAGACTTTTAAAGCTCCATTTCCCTTTACTATTACCTATTCAAAATCTAAATAACTATCCCCTTAAAATAATCCATGCCTTGGCTTTCAACGACCTAATTTTCATTTTAACAGGTCATCATTCCACCCTGAATAGATTTTAGGGGAAAATTTTTTTTCTAATTCATCCCACTGGAGTATGACCACACTGCCACCTACACGCTATTTATTATTCACTCATTTGAATCTCCTCAAAGGCTCCAAATTGTGCTGTTAATGCTCTGACCTAATCTGCCAAATTCTCAGAGCAAGTGTTGGCTAATAACCCACTGATAATAAGTAATAACCAATACTGTCTGATAATAATTCATAGAGTGCTAAGAAGCACCTCATCAGAAGCAACTAAGAAGCCTGCAAAAATGTAGATTCCAGGGCCACACTTCAGACCTACTATATCTAATTTCTATATATTTACATATGTATTTACTTCTATATGCCTGCACACACATGCCAATCCATGTCCCAATCTTTAAGACCCCATGGACTGTAGCCCACCAGGCTCCTCTGTCCACATGGATTTTCCAGGCAAGGATACTGGAATGGGTTGCCATTTCCTCCTCCAGGGGAATCTTCCCAACCCAGGGATCAATCAAACCCACTTCTCAAATATACAAGCAACTCCTACAGTTCAATTCCAGAAAAATAAACGACCCGATCAAAAAATGGGCCAAAGAACTAAACAGACATTTCTCCAAAGAAGACATACACATGGCTAACAAACACATGAAAAGATGCTCAACATCACTCATTATCAGAGAAATGCAAATCAAAACCACAATGAGGTACCATTTCACACCAGTCAGAATGGCTGCGATCCAAAAGTCTACAAGCAATAAATGCTGGAGAGGGTGTGGAGAAAAGGGAACCCTCTTACACTGTTGGTGGGAATGCAAACTAGTACAGCCACTATAGAGAACAGTGTGGAGATTCCTTAAAAAACTGGAAATAGAACGGCCTCACGACCCAGCAATCCCACTGCTGGGCATACACACCGAGGAAACCAGAATTGAAAGAAACACATGTACCCCAATGTTCATCGCAGCACTGTTTATAATAGCCAGGACATGGATGCAACCTAGATGTCCATCAGCAGATGAATGGATAAGAAAGCAGTGGTACATATACACAATGGAGTATTACTCAGCCATTAAAAAGAATACATTTGAAACAATTCTAAAGAGGTGGATGAAACTGGAGCCTATTATACAGAGTGAAGTAGGCCAGAAAGAAAAACACCAATACAGTATACTAACGCATATATATGGAATTTAGAAAGATGGTAACGATAACCCTGTATGAGAGACAGCAAAAGAGACACAGATGTATAGAACAGTCTTTTGGACTCTGTGGGAGAGGGCAAGGGTGGGATGATTTGGGAGAATGGCACTGAAACATGTATAATATCATATATGAAACAAGTCGCCAGTCCAGGTTCGGTGCAGGATACAGGTTGCTTGGGGCTGGTGCACTGAGATGACCCAGAGGGAGGGTACGGGGAGGGAGGATGGAGGGGGGTTCAGGATGGGGAACACGTGTATACCCGTGGTGGATGCATGTTGATGTATGGCAGAACCAATACAATATTGTAAAGTAATTAACCTCCAATTAAAATAAATACATTTATATTAAAAAAAAATAAACCACTTCTCTCGTGTCTCTTGCATTTTCAGGCAGACTCCTTACCACTGTGCCACCTGGGAAGCCCCTTATGTCTATATATTTACATAGACATTTATATATATATACTTATATATATATTTCTCCATTTTTCTATACATATATTCTAAATATGTCTAATAATTTAGAATTTGCATTTTTTCCAAACAAAATGCAGCTGCTAGGAAATTGGAATCCAGTGATCAGAAAGGCCTGACACTTGGAAATTCCCACTTCATGCATTCGCTCCTCCCCGTAAACACTCAGGCTGTAGTGGTTTGATGACAATGTTTTACAGAAACAAAGTAGTCTGCATCAGCACCCTAAACTTAAGCATCACCCACACACCATTCAGTAACCAAGACACACCCTTACTGCACTCTTAAATGCTGACTCCATTTTTGCTTTTAAATCCCTATGCAGTTTTACCCTTCTGTTTTCAATCACTATGACTCCATAATTTCCTGGAGGAATCCACCCTCACTTACTCTTCATTTCAATTCCCAGTTTCATTTTCTAGAGACTTCTCCCTAGTGCCCTTATCCCAATCCAGAAATCCCTTCCATTAAGGCCAGAGGGCGGGTAGGCAACAAAACCAAATATCTAGAGTAAATGTCATTTGGAAACCTTTTTAAAAAATTTTAATTGGGGGATAACTGCTTTAGTCAGCTATATGTATACATATATATTCTCTCTCTTAAACCTTCCTCTCACCCATCTAGGTCACCACAGAGCACTGAGCTGAGTTCCCTGTGCTATACAACTAGTTATCTACTTTACGCAAGGTGGGTATATGCTGCTGCTGCTGCTAAATCGCTTCAGTCGTGTCTGACTCTGTGCGACCCCATAGATGGCAGCCCACCAGGCTCCTCCGTCCATGGGATTCTCCAGGCAAGAGTACTGGAGGTGGGTATATATGTCAATGCTATTCTCTTGATTTGTCCCACGCTCTCCTTTCCCCACTGTGTCCACAAGTCTGCTCTCTATGCGTGAGTCACTATCCCTGCTTTGAAAGTACATTCATCAATACCATCTTTCTAGATTCCATATATATGCATTAATGCACAATATTTGTTTTTTTTTTTTTTCTTTCTAACTTCAGTCTGTATGACAGACTCTAGGTTCATCCACCTCCCAAAAATTGGCTTGATTTCTTTTTTGACAAATATTCCATTATATATATTTCAATATATATATATACCACAACTTCTTTATTCATTCATCTGTTGATGTACATCTAGGTTGAGTCCATGTACTGACTATTGTAAATAGCGCTGCAATGAACATTGGGATATATGTGCCTTTTTGAATTATGGTTTCCTCACAGTATAGGCTTCCTGGATGGCTCAGATGGCAAAGAATCTGCCTATAATGAAAGAGACTCGGGTTTAATCCCTGGGTCAGGAAGATCCCCTAGAGAAAGGAATGGAAACCCACTCCAGTATTCCTTCCTGGGAAATCCCATGGACAGAGGAGCCTGGCAGGCTATAATCCATGGGGTCTCAAAGAGTCCATGGGGTTTCAAAGAGTCGGACACGACTGAGTGACTAATCCTCAGTTACTTACTCACTTCCTCAGGGCATATGCCCAGTAGTGGGATTGATGGGTCATGTGGTAGTTTTATTCTTAGTAGAAACTTTTTTTCAAACAATTGGAACAAGAGAGGGTAGCTATGAACATATTTTGGACCACAACATTTACCAGCAGAACCGAAATTCCCCTTGGTTAGCATCACAGAAAAGAGGATGCTTCTTGGGGCAGGGGGGTGGTAGAGGGGGTGTGTAGTCTATTTCTGCATCAAGTGACACAGGGAACCTCATTTCTCCTATCGGTAGAGTTTTATTTCATCAACTCAACAGTGTGAGGACAATTTAATCTTGCTTGGTTTTTACCACAAATCAACAATTTTTTTTTTTTCCAAAAGGAGGTTAATTTATCTGCCACAGACACAAGTCTTCACCAAATGCCACCGACAAGAGCAACTGCCATCGAGCAGTTTACACTAATGTAGCAGAACCTCTGGGGCAAGAGACCGAGAAAGAAAAACCCAGTTGTAACTGGGACACGCAGCACGCTGTGCCTCCCCACAAAGCGCAGCGCCTCCATTCCAGCCGCCCTGGTGAAGCGCTTGTTGGCCAGTTTACATGGCATTTGGATTTGAAGTTATATGCCATTTGGGGAAGATTACTATAATTAGAAAAATGGCCTAATTACTTTTCTGGCAACTGCAAAGAAAGAGAACAGATTTTTCGGCTTAGAGAGACAAGTCCTTGAGAAACCTCAAAGTTTCTGGATCTTGTTTGACAGGAAAGAATATCTCATCTGAACCTCTTAATCTGTTGAAAATCGAGTTTTTTGTTCTTTTCATTTTTTTTTTTTTTTTTTTTGGAAAAGCCAAAACCACAAGAGAGGGAGAAAGGGGGGATAAAATGAAAAGCAAGAAAAATACTTCTTCCTACTGGATTCTGAAACAGAGATGACAGGAATGGTCCTTTCTGTTCCATGGCAAGTTCCATCTGCTGGTCCTCAGAAGCGCAAACAGGAAAGAAGGAGGCAGGGAGGGAAAAGTGTGCCTTTTCTGCAACAGGGCCTGGAAGATGGTTTTACACCAATGTTGCTTGATGGTCTCATCTGTTCTAATTGCGCATATTACATAATACAACTTCAGAGACTGAAAGAGCAGCTTTTCGTTATTTTAGGTCTCCGGATAACAGGATATACTAGCCTGGCCAAAAAGTTCATTCGGGTAAACAGCTTACAAAGACAACCAAATGAACTTTTTGGCCAAATCCAAGAAATGGCAAAATCATACTAAATTCTGTTTTACTCTGTTGAGGGGAGGGTGATGTGGCTGCATTGATTCACACATTCCCCAGGACTTGGTTCTACAGGACACTGCCTTTCACCCAGAAGCAAAGTGGTAACAGTGAGAGCTCTGTTGGAGAAAAATGACCCCAGGATTTCGCTAGTTAGGTTCTACTTCCTGAACTTAGCAATGGGAAAACCTGTACTCCATCAAATACATCTTCACAAAAACACAATTTAAAACAGTCATGATATTTTTTTTAAATATACGGGTAAAATCGGGACAGCGAATAAACTTCAAAATGTGCACTTTGTGGGGAGAGACAGAAGAGTGGTAACTGGGAAGAAGGGAAGAGTGTTATGAAATGGTTGCTTTTTGCAAGTCGTGGCTGTCTGATGAAAATACTCCCATGGTCAGTGTGGCTCTCGCTAGAATGCTTCCTGCCACGAGTGACTGCTAGTAGGTTCTCTCCCCTTCCAAGGCCCTTGCTCAAACCCTGCCAAAAGGAGACGTTGGATTTCAAGCTGTGTTCAAAGTCCTTTGCCAGCCTTATATAGAGTCACCATATAAAGGCTCCTTTGATCCAGAATCTCAGGGTTTGTTTTATGGCAAATGTAAACATGTAAAAATACTTCCCCCTCCCAGAGTGATTCTGGACCTTTTCCAATTCAACCTATCCTTTAAAAAGCTTTTAAAAGGCCTTAACAAAGCATTTATTAATTTATTTCTTACTTTATATCAGGTAGCTCATGTGAACATTTTAAAGCATAAATGTTGTTCCAACTGGATTCTTGTTAATTTTATTTGTTTTCTGGAAAAAAGGATTTGCTGTGCTGTATCACAGAATTAAGTAAATCTGGTGCTGTTTTTCTTTTTGACAATAATCAGTTCCTTTGGAAGAAAAGAAAAATCTTCTATACTCGCATATCCTCAGTTAATCTTTGGTATGTGTTATCAGGGTCAACTAATTGAAATATAATCTTTTAATGCAACTAGAAAGTATCTAACTTACTGCATGGACTTTTTATAAAAATACAGCTTAAAAATTATTTTCAAAGGAAGGAATATAGGCTTTCTTTATTGAGCTGCTATTAATGAACAGATTAATTAAAGATAGGTTACCATCTTGGGTCAAGAATCCTTTTTATTATTTTCATTTTTATGGCCATGTGGCATGTGTTATCTAAGTTCCCCAACCAAGGATTGAACCTGTGCCCTCTGCATAGGAAGCACAAAGTCTTAACCATTGGACCATCAAGAAGTTCCAGTCAAGCATTCTGAAACCCATTTTACAGACTGAAATTACATCACTTCAAGATTCACAGGTTGAAGCTCTAACCCCAAAACTTTTGAATGTGAAGTGAAGAGGAACTAAAAAGCCTCTTGATGAAAGTGAAAGTGGAGAGTGAAAAAGTTGGCTTAAAGCTAAACATTCAGAAAACGAAGATCATGGCATCCAGTCCCATCACTTCATGGGAAATAGATGGGGAAACAGTGGCAACAGTGTCAGACTTTATTTTTCTGGGCTCCAAAATCACTGCAGATGGTGACTGCAGCCATGAAGTTAAAAGACGCTTACTCCTTGGAAGGAAAGTTATGACCAACCTAGATAGCATATTCAAAAGCAGAGACATTACTTTGCCAACAAAGGTTCGTCTAGTCAAGGCTATGGTTTTTCCAGTGGTCATGTATGGATGTGAGAGTTGGACTGTGAAGAAGGCTGAGCGCTGAAGAATTGATGCTTTTGAACTGTGGTGTTGGAGAAGACTCTTGAGAGTCCCTTGGACTACAAGGAGATCCAACCAGTCCATTCTGAAGGAGATCAGCCCTGGGATTTCTTTGAAAGGAATGATGCTAAAGCTGAAATTTCAGTACTTTGGCCACCTCATGCAAAGAGTTGACTCATTGGAAAAGACTCTGATGCTGGGAGGGATTGGGGGAAAGAGGAGAAGGGGACGACAGAGAATGAGATGGCTGGATGGCATCACTGACTCGATGGACGTGAGTCTGAGTGAACTCC
>NW_011494942.1:4849907-4851906 GCF_000754665.1 Bison bison bison | reverse complement strand
TGACTCGATGGACGTGAGTCTGAGTGAACTCCAGGAGTTGGTGATGGACAGGGAGGCCTGGCGTGCTGCGATTCATGGGGTCGCAAAGAGTCGGACATGACTGAGCAACTGATCTGATATGATCTGATCTGTGTTTGTATTTGATAGCCTTTTAAAGCCCTGGAGGAAGACACGGCAATCCAATCCAGTATTCTTGTCTGGAGAATCCCTTGGACAGAGGAGCCTGGTGGGCTACAGTCCATGGGGTTGCAAAAAGTCAGACACAACTGAATCAACTTAGCAAAGCACAGACCTTTAAAGAGGTGATAGGGTTGAGATGAGGCCATCAGGGTGGACTCTAATGCAATCCGACTCATTCTTAAAGAAGAGGAAACTTAGACATACAGACACCAAGAGCAAACATGAAGAAAAGACCATGTGAAGACACTGAAGCAAGATGGTTGTCTGCCAGCCAAGGAGAGAGGCCTTGGGAGAAACCAACCCCACCAACACCAACATCTTGGACTTTCTAGCCAGAGGTTAAAAGACTGCTTAGATGTCTGAAAGCAAGGCCCTGAAAGTAGATCAGAGTTGACCACATGGAAGCCTGGTATAAAACAGACAACCAGGAGCGAGGTCAGGAACACAGGAGAAAAGAGGTTGCTAGGTCAAGGCAAGAGACAAAAGAAATAAACATCTTGACTTCCAGGCTATAAAGGAGCAAGGGGGGAGATACAGTTCTTTGCTCCACCAGATGAGGACTTTGCTGAATGCTGTGCCAGAGAGTATCAATGTCTTTCTGTGAAGGAAGAGAGGAGAATGACCAGGTCTTCATTTTATGAGATGTAGAGATGGCAAGAGCATGATCTTTTGGTTCTGCAAGATATTATGCAAAAGAGAACTTTGGTTCTAATTAAGGCAGGATTGAAGACATCCCAAAGATTGAAAATGACAGAATTAACCCAGGGAAGAAAGAGAGAGTAAGCCAGGAAGATAAGCAAAATACAAGCATGGTTAGATGGAGAAAAACATAAATTTGACTGAGTTTACTTCCAAGTTGCTAGATGTCTTTCAGTAGTAGGAAGAATGGTACTCAAATAAACTCAGTTGCAGAAATATAACACTACATTTTCTCACTCCTCAGTTTGCTGTGAAATATCTTTCATCTACACAATACATAAAACCTCTGCTCAGAAGTATTGCTGCTGGTTTTTAGTCACTAAGTCATATCCAACTCTTTGAGACCCCATGGACTGTAGCCCACCAGGGTCCTCTGTCCATGGGATTTCCCATGCAAAATTACTGGAAAGGGTAGCTATTTCCTCCTCCAGGAGATCTTCCCTATCCAGGGATCAAATCTGTGTCTCCTGCATTGCAGGCAGATTATTCACTATTGAGCCACCCTGGAGGCCTTCTAAAAGAGTTACAATTTTGAAATTTGAGGGGGGTTGTTATTACTGAGCAGTTTTTTTTCCCCCATGGTTTAGCCATGATGGTAACATGGACCAAATGCAAATAATAAGCTTTTGTAGTGTCACTAATACATTCCAATTTTCACGAAAATAAGTATTTCTTTTTAGTTTACTCTCTCTTTAGCCAACTATACAGGCAGAACAAAAAGCAAAATACAAGAGGGCACTGGAGAACATAGCTCACCTCATTTTCAATATTTCAGGAAATAAATTCACCCCATTCATCATAGAATTAGGTCCAGATTCCCCAGTCTGAAATTCAATATTGTTCACAATTTGAACCAGTGTTGCTTGTCTAAATGACCATTCACTCATTCAGTCAAACCCACTCAGTTCAGTTCAGTCACTCAGTCATGTCTGACTCTTTGCAACCCCATGAACCATAGCATACCAGGCCTCCCTGTCCATCACCAACTCCCAGAATTCACTCAAACTCATGTCCATCAAGTCAGTGATGCCATCCAGCCATGTCATCCTCTGTCATCCCCTTCTCCTCCTGCCCCCAATCCCTCCCAGCATCAGAATCTTTTCCAATGAGTCAACTCTTC
>NW_011494942.1:4840351-4849807 GCF_000754665.1 Bison bison bison | reverse complement strand
TTGGAGTTTCAGCTTTAACATCAGTCCTTCCAATGAACACCCAGGACTGATCTCCTTCAGAATGGACTGGTTGGATCTCCTTGCAGTCCAAGGGACTCTCACGAGTCTTCTCCAACACCACAGTTCAAAAGCATCAATTCTTTGGCACTCAGCTTTCTTCACAGTCCAATTCTCACATCCATACATGACCACTGGAAAAACCACAGCCTTGACTAGACAGACCTTTGTTGGCAAAGTAATGTCTCTGCTTTTGAATATGCTATCTAGGTTGGTCATAACTTTCCTTCCAAGGAGTAAGCGTCTTTTAATTTCATGGCTGCCAACTGATCAACTCCATTAGCAAGAATACACCACTTATATTCCACTCTTCATATTCTCAGCTGTCTATAACACCCTCTAGAAGAGGTTGTCTGTAATGCTTTCCTTCTCTCCTCAATTTATTTAATTACTACTAAAATTTTCAAGGCACAGGTCAAAACCTTTAACTTCAATGAGCCTGCCAAGAATTTACCCCATCAGCAGTTACTCACTGTCAGAACCATCATTTGAGGCTGCATGTGTATGAGAATGAGGGCTTCCTGGGTGGCACAGTGGTAAAGAATCTACCTGCCAATATAGGAAACACAGGAGATGCATCTGGAAAGGGAACAGAGGATCCCCTGGAGGAGGAAATGACAACCCTCTTCAGTATTCTTCCCTGGATAATTCCGTGAACAGAGGAGCCTGGCAGGCTAGCCCATGGGGTAGCACAGAGTCAAAGACACAACTGAGCAACTGAGCACATGCACACATTTATGAGAAGAAATGTTTCCTGTTTTATTCTTTGTAACAAAAACATATTTGTCAAGTGATGTCTACTTCTTTGAAATAATAGGAAATCATATCAATTGATATATTTTTGCAGGGAGTTCCTTCAGGCTAGGAAAAGCATCATAGTTACAAGGGATTACAGTCCAAAGACCTAAATATATGAGAGGGAAGTTCCAAAGATTCTGAAGGAATGCACAGACCCTTGAGTCTCCCAGGATGACAGGAATGGCAGTTCACTCTTTGAGAGGGAAGAATGGTGGAAAGGGAGGAAAATGGAAATGGAGAGCTTCTTCAGTGACTAGCTTACAGGTCTCAATTCTGCCAAAAACATTCATACAACTTTATGTCTACACAAACACATCCTTAATTTGCTTGCCTTAGGAACCTCCAATCAGCCTATGGGGTCACCATAGCAACCACATGCCTAGATCCAGGATCAAACTTTAAAGCATGTTGAATGCAAGGAAGGGCTGAGAAAGTTTAAGAAAGAAATAGATTGATTCTAAATGGGCATGAAGTAGAGGCTTCCCTGAGAAAGCTGTATCCAAGTTTGAGAATCTTACTTGATAGGGCAAAACTCAATTCCCCAGGAGAGGACTATTTTTACATCAGCAGTTTGAGATTCTGCAACAGGGCTGAAAAGCCATCAGCTGCAGGGAGAAAACATGAGTGTCACATTAATTTATCTTGATGCTGAATTCTTCTGAAATTAAAAACTCAGAAAAGCACACACATCCAGCTCTATTAAGAAATAAAGCCTTGGTGACTCACTAATAGTTTCATTCCACTTATTTCTGAAAGTCAATCTTAATGGAAATATTACAAGATAAATATTAAGAGATCGCTTCAGGGCATCATGCCTCAGAAATATAAAGCTGCCATTCACGATATGTCAGGCGTTGCCCACTGTTATTCTAAAGCGGCCATCAACCTTTTTTGTACCAGTGATGTACTGTACTGTCAAGGTTCATTCAGTGCCATAGGACACTGTCTACGTGTGTGTATGCGTGTGTGTGTGTGTGTGTGTGTGTGCCATACAGATTGAATCCAAGTGGGGAACAATGAACTTCAGATAACAGTCCTAAGAAAAGTCAACGAGCCTAACAAAGAATAGTCCCATTCTTCTTGCCTTAGAAATGCCCTGTAACCCTTCAGTTACACTGGGATCCCAGTGAGCCAGCTCCTGAAAGTAAAGACACGTATTTGGAGTTTTTTTGAGCAGTCTCCATGACAACTCCTAAGATTGCCTGGTCTTCTCAGAAGTCTGTTTTCACACACCCAAAGGAGCACAACCACACCACACATGGACTGCAAAATTTTGTTGTTGTTGTTCAATCACTCAGTCATATACAACTTTTTGTGACCCATGAACTGCATGCAACACACCAGGCATCCCTATCCTTCATTATCTTCCAGAGCTCAGACTCACGTCCACTGAGTCGGTATGCCATCCAACCATCTCATCCTCTGTTGCCCCCTTCTCCTCCTGTCTTCAATCTTGCCCAGCATCAGGGTCTTTTCCAATGAGTCAGCTCTTCTAATCAGGTGGCCAAAGGATTAGAGCTTCAGCATCAGTCCTTCCAGTGAATATACAGGGTTGATATCCTTTAGGCCTGACTGGTTTGATCCCCTTAACTCCAAGAGATTCTCAAGAGTCTTCTTGAGCACCACAGTTTGAAAGCATCAATTCTTTAGTGTTCAGCCTTCTTTATGGCCCAGCTCTCACATCCGTACATGACTTCTGGAAAAATTTACACTAGCTCCTCATTCAGTGAAGGATCTTTCCCAAATTGCCTTCCTAGTCATTGTGGACTTTCTCCCTGAACATCCTCCAGCTCCCTGAAACACCTTCACCCCTACAAGCTTATTCTTCACTCTATGCCTTCAACACCAACTATCAAGACCTGGAGAGGACTGGTTTCCTGTTGCACCAATAAATCCCCAGCAGCTGATGAAAGTGCCTGGTGAGGACTCCTTGCTGCCATTTTTCTCCAGCCCATTTCCTCCCACGCAACCCAGCCAGACACTCTTCTCCCAAAGAGGCTTTAATAACATCCCTGCTCCAAATCCGTTTAGAAGATTAAGTCCAAATTCATCAGCTAGACATACCAGCCCCAGCCCCC
This sequence comes from Bison bison bison, assembly GCF_000754665.1. Lineage (NCBI taxonomy): Eukaryota > Metazoa > Chordata > Mammalia > Artiodactyla > Bovidae > Bison > Bison bison. The sequence continues at coordinate 4,846,874 of NW_011494942.1, read as the reverse complement.
ACAACCTGGCATCTAGACCTTATCTACAGCAATTGCTTTTCAGTCTTGACGCCAATTAGAATTGTCTAGTTTGCTCACTACACAACCACAAATTCCCCCACCTCTGCTTTTTAGTTCACGCTTGCCAACAATATCCTCCCATCCTCTCTTTATACTATCAAAGTACAGTTGATCCTCATGATCTGCGGTAGTTATGTTCTCCAAAATCACCATGAATAATGAATTAGCAAATCCTGAACCACTGCTCTTAGAAGAAATACTGGATTATGTTCCTGTGAGCCTCAGGTCACAACATTTTTGTCATCTCATTAATACTTTACCTTGTGTGATGTGTGTTTCTGCTGAAAGATACATCAGTGAATCTATATTGCTGATTCATCAGCATGGAACTCACAGCTAACAACACTAGGTAACTCTTGCCTGAATGAAGCTAAAACACACACATACATTTTCCATGAGATAGATCACAACCTTCTTGCGTTCAGGAACACCAGATAGCACTTCAACACTGTGCTTGAGGGCCATTTTAAGCAGCAAAATCACCAACGAAAATGTGAAAAACATGGCACTAAATAGCTTAAAGGACACTTGATTACGGTCTGAGAGCTGAAGCAAAAAGGCAGAGCTTGGCTTTGTTTGACCTTAGCTGGGAACACGCATGCATGGGGTGTGTGTGTGGAGGCGGGGGTGGGGGGGGTGCCAGTCAGATCTTTCACCACTCTGTCCATGCCCATGAGTGACCACAGAATGCCACAAATACCGATTTGGGGATAGCAAAGTTAAGTAGGCAAATTCTCAAACACAGAATCAAAGAAAACTGAGGATTGGGGCTTCCCTGGTGGCTCAGTGGCAAAGAATACACCTGACAATGCAGGAGACACGTTCAATCTCTGATCCAGGAAGATCTCACACGCTGCAGAGCAACTAAGCCAGTGCACCACAACTACTGAGCCTGTGCTCTAGAGCCCAGGAGCCGCAACTGCTGAAACCTGTGTGCCCTAAAGCCTGTGCTCTGCAACAAGAGAAGCCACTGCAATGAGAAGCCTGTGCGCCACCACTAGAGAAAAGCCCACACAGCAATGAAGACCCAGGAAAGCCAAAAATTAAAAAAAAAAAAAAAGGAAAGGAAAGAAATGAGAATTCGCTGTATTACTTTTTCATCAAGGAAGCCACAGAGTGGTGAATGCTCCTGAACTTGAAGTGGAAAACCAAGGTGTGAGGACTCCTCTCTACCTGTTTACAAATTAACCAGAATTTCGTTTCTCTAGGCCTCAGTGTCTTCAGCTTTAAAATGGCAGTAATAACATGACACTCAAGTAAGAGATGATGTATGTAAACCCACCTATTGCCATAAAGCACTATATAAATAAGAGGTGGTCGGGTGGGCCCATCTTCCACAACAACTTTCCTGAAGATTCAAGACTGTCCTATCTCTGTCAGCCCTGAATTCAGAGCACTTATTATTTCTTTTCCATTTTTAAAGTTGTTATTGAAATTTGTTACAATATTGCTTCTGTTTAACATTTTGGTTTTTTGACCCGCAGGCATTGTGGGACCTTAATTGGTTGGATTAATTGGTTGGAGACATTGTTGGATCCCAACCAGGGATCCAACCTGTACTCCCTGCATTGGAAGGCGAAGTGTTAACCACTGAACCACCAAAGAAGTCCTCAGAGCACTCATTGTTTAAAATGCACACTTCTCATTCGACATAGCCTTTTTTTAATTTTGCACTTTCCCAATTCATTTGATTATTTACCTTCTGACCTTTCAACTAGAAGATAAGCTCCTTGGGTGCTTCTCTGTCTCACTCACTCTCACATGGAGCATGTCTATTCATAAATGGCTGCAGAAGTGCAAGGCCCACCTAAATCATTTCACAGACTTCTGGCAGGACCCCGAGAGCAGGAGTGTGAGGTTCCCTATCAGCAGACATCCCTCAGGATGCCAGGGTAGGGCTCTTGGCACCTGGCTGCCAGCAGTCAGACCAGCAAACTTGAGTTCTGTTTGCCAAAGAGCTTATCTTGCCCTGTAGATAAACCATTTGGCGCTAAACCAAAGGCACTCACAGACAAGTTAAGAAAGTTCAGTGGACTTGCTGATAATTTCTATGCTTCCATTTTTTTGACAGAGACCAGCCCCAAGCATGCTAACCTTGAAAAAGCAAATCTTGCCCTAGGACACATGATCTGGAAAAACTAAGTGAGATTTTTTTTGCCCCATGAAATAGCTCTGCAGGGTTTGGGGTTTTGTTTTTGTTTTTGTTTTTGTTTTCACATATTCGAGGTTTATAAAACTGTCTCTGATTTAGATTGATGTCTGGGTGTAAATGAGGGCCCAGTCCGCAAACATCCTGATACTCTCCCCTTTGCTAATAACCTGAGCTATCCATTTCCAGTCCCCATTCACAGCAGCCCACAGTATCATGTGATTCCATGATGGGATTAACTGGGGAGAGGAGAAAGGGCGATAGGGCGATACTCAAAAGAAAGCCCTCTGCCCGGGTAACAGCAGAGAATCGTATCACACGGATAGTCCATGACGTGCTCTTGGCTGTTGGTCTAGCCTTTGACTTTCTTAGTGATTTATTCAAGGGACTCTGCTTTGTTTCACTTGCAAACTATTTTAACATTGCTGTGGGTAAACAGAGTGTCACCAGATTTCCCGTCTTTCCTGGGTCATTTTTCCTGGTTATATAAATGTTTGTCTTAATCCTACTTCTTCCTCTGCACTTTTCAAAACGTTTTCCAATGCTTCCAGTTCTGCACAGGGTCAGTGTGCTAATTACCCAACGAGATGGAGAGGAAAGAGGCTAAAGATCTAGGCTACAGGTCTTCAGGCAACACCATAGGTTTTTTTTCTTTCTTTTTTTTTTTAAAATAGCATTCATAGTTATCCATCCAGGCACCCTTCACCCTCACGTGTTGTTTCAGATTATTAGCTCACAGCTCCAAATGGGCTCAGAGCAGAAAACTCCAGGTCAAGGATCCAATAATGGCCGCTTCTGCTTTTGTGGCTTTCGGAAGTGAAAAATACTAAAATCAGGGATGCCGATTTAGTAGCGTGTTTCTTTCGGCTCCAGACTTGGGTATTAAGGGAAGAAGTCTAGGTTAAATGTGAATGCTCCAGAGTTTTCCCACCATCCCAACTGTGTTGTATTTGGCAAATGATTTTCTGGAAGAGGAACAACATGTTAAGCTCTGGCCATGACACAGTTTGTGATAAGCTTAACTGAATTCAAGAAGGAATGAATCTATGCCAACTGTCCTGACACTCTTACAATTTCTCATGCACGCAGGAGCTGGGTGGGGGAAATCTCAGACAAAGCTTGAATATTTCAAAAGTGATTTGATATATAAACCATATTAATTAATCCTGATGCTATTCTGAAGTGGCTTGAGAATTATAAACAATCCTCTGCTCACATCCACAGAGAAATATTTAGACTAAAAAATTAATGGTTGAAACAGGATAAAAATATGCCACTAAGTTTTTTTTAATACTTCCTATTTAACTCCAAAGTGAACAGAAAAAATAGACCTTTTTTTTTCCTTTAAGCTAACAGTTGAAATAATCACAGACATTAATTTTTCTCTTTATGAGAACTGCTTATATTTTTCTAAGACTCACCATCAAAACAGTATTTCTGTTGACACTGCTTAATGGTAGAGGTGAAAAATTCTGTTACCTAAAATCTAGCAGCTTCCATGGATTTCCCTGACAGTCCAGTGGATAAGACTCCACACTTCCAATGCAGGGGTGCACAGATTTGATCCCTGGTTGGAGGAACTAAGATCCCATAGGCCACTCGACCAGAAAAAAGAAAAAAAATTAGCAGCATCCAATGTTTACATAACTAAGCCCAGCATACCTCTTGCTAAGGGGACTAGCTGTGAGGAGATAATTTATTCATGAACAATCAGCGTGTGCATTCCATTTTATCTACAACAAGACTGACCACAGAGCTAAAGTTTAGTACATGACTGAAAGAGAAAATACCTAGAGAAGATTTCTGGGGCCATAGCAATGACATTTCAAATGGTTTTATTTTTAGACCTCTGAGGTGAAGCCAAGGATCAAGAGAATGGCACAGGCCAACCTACATAAATGAAATGACTGTATGCTTTTCATCGAGGACTACAGTCAACAGCATTCATTGCAGAACAAAGGAACTCTCTTAGATGTAGGTAAGTAGACAGATGCCAACTCAAGTACGACTTAAAAGGTGTAAGAAAGGTGTTTGCTCATCCTTTGCTCTGTCTCTAATGCCCAGTGTCTTCAGCATGATATTAGAAGGCAGGCAGGTAAAGTTAACGTGAGGGCAGAATGCCTTTTAGAGTCGGATAAAAATCATGATTTTGTTTCCTGCAAGAAGGATGATATGCACAATTTTGCAAATGTGCAGAAAATTTCTGAGCTTTGTGAAACTCACTGACAAAATTGTAACAACTTATGGACCACATATTAAGAATCCCAGAAAAAAGGTATCTCCCCCCGCCCCCTGCTGTAAGAAGCAAATGTTATTGAATGAAGTCATTTCAAACAATTTGAATCACTGGTACTCATTCATTTACTGTCTTTTAATATTTAAATTCTTATTCAGTACCCATCCTCAACCAAAGTTAGTTAGTGTTAGTCGTTCAGTCATGCCCAACTCTCCATAACCCCATGGGCTGTAGCCAGCCAGGCTCCTCTGCCCATGGAATTCTCCAGGCAAGCATATTGGAGTGGGTAACCTTTCCCTTCTCCAGGGGATCTTCCCAATCCAGGGATCAAACCCAGGTCTCCTGCACTGCAGGCAGATTCTTTACGATCTGAGCCACCAGGGAAGCCCTACCCTCAAACAAAGCACTGTGCAAATGCTGCATACCCCTGGTAATCTCAGCAGAACATGGCCACTCAAAAGTAGGTTTGGATAAAAGGCAGCATTTCTCTTTATAGTAGTACTATTACTGCAACTAAAGGGTTTTGGTCTTTATTGTTGTTCTGCTCACGTTTAACTTTTTATATTTCCTTTTAAAAGAGAGATGTATGTAAGCCCAGAAAACATGTCAACTTGTATTTACATGATTTGGGGTAAAGGTCTGCAAAAACCTCCTAGAGAGAGCATCATTATTAGTTACTATTCCAAAGCATGGCTCCACCTGTATATAGTACTGCCCCCAGCTATGCGACAGGGCCCAAGGGCATAGTCAGGAAGACACCTCCTGAGCTCAGCTTAGGGGGAACCAGCCTTCCACTGCTGTGATACAGGCAGCTCCAGAGATCAGTGCCCCTAAATGGAGGGACTGAAACAGTTGCTGGATGCCAGCAAAGTAGGAAACACAACCTTAACACTTAGATTGAGACCCTTGAGCTGAGACTCTCCAAGGCTCCTTCAGCTATTTCTACTACCTTGTCTTTGGAAACTAAATTCCCAGATAAAAAGGCACTCTTGAGGTAGGTGGGTTTGTGGCCTGCCTTCATCTGTTACTTCCTAGTTTTGGAACTACAGATTGGGCCAGTAATATTTTAAAAACTAATAAATTCTCTACTGTTATTCCCTGGTGGCTCAGATGGTAAAGAACCTACCTGCAGTGCAGGAGGCCCAGGTTCAATCCCTGGGTCAAGAAGATCCCCTGGAGAAGGGAATGGCTACCCACTCCAGTTTTCTTGCCTGGAGAATTCTATGGACAGAGGAGCCTGATGGGCTATGGTCCAGAGGGTCACAGAGTCAGACATGACTGAAATGACTTAGCACACAAAGTCTCTACCATGGAGGTTCTCTTGAAGACTAAACAAAATCATCTTCTACAGGATTTAGTGTGGTGTTACACAAGGAGAAACATTAAAAAATGTTAATTCTTTTTATTACCATACAATACCCACCCTGACCCATGCAACTTCTGAAAGTTAGTTGAGTTTGGCTCCCAAAGAGCAAAACTTGTTCTTCAAAGTCACACAGGTTAAAATACTGGAGATCCTGAATTGTAAAGAAGGTCTTCTGGTCCCTTGTGAGCAAGAGCTCTAAAATATAGCACAGATCAGATCAGATCAGTCGCTAAGTCGTGTTCGACTCTTTGCGACCCCATGAATTGCAGCACGCCAGGCCTCCGTGTCCATCACCAACCCCCGGAGTTCACTCAGACTCACGTCCATAGAGTCAGTGATGCCATCCAGCCATCTCATCCTCTGTTGTCCCCTTCTCCTCCTGCCCCCAATCCCTCCCAGCATTAGAGTCTTTTCCAATGAGTCAACTCTTCGCATGAGGTGGCCAAAGTATTGGAGTTTCAGCTTTAGCATCATTCCTTCCAAAGAAATCCCAGGGCTGACCTCCTTCAGAATGGACTGGTTGGATTTCCTTGCAGTCCAAAGGACTCTCAAGAGTCTTCTCCAACACCACAGTTCAAAAGCATCAATTCTTCGGCACTCAGCCTTCTTCACAGTCCAACTCTCACATCCATACATGACCACTGGAAAAACCATAGCCTTGACTAGATGGCAAAGTTTGTTGGCAAAGTAATGTCTCTGCTTTTGAATATGC
>NW_011494942.1:4831644-4839556 GCF_000754665.1 Bison bison bison | reverse complement strand
CCCACTTGACTTCACATTCCAGATGTCTGGCTCTAGGTGAGTGATCACACCATCGTGATTATCTTGGTCGTGAAGATCTTTTTTGTATAGTTCTTCTGTGTATTCTTGCCATCTCTTCTTAATATCTTGTGTTTGTTAGGTCCATGCCATTTCTGTCCTTTATCGAGCCCATCTTTGCATGAAATGTTCCTTTTGTATCTATGATTTTCTTGAAGAGATCTCTAGTCTTGTCCATTCTGTTGTTTTCCTCTATTTCTTTGCATTGATCGCTGAGGAAGGCTTTCTTATCTCTTCTTGCTATTCTTTGGAACTCGGCATTCAGATGTTTATATGTTTCCTTTTCTCCTTTGCTTTTTGCTTCTCTTCTTTTCACAGCTATTTGTAAGGCCTCCTCAGACAGCTATTTTGCTTTTTTGCATTTCTTTTCCATGGGGATGGTCTTGATCCCTGTCTCCTGTACAATGTCACAAACCTCATTCCATAGCTCATCGGGCACTCTATCTATCAGATCTAGGCCCTTAAATCTATTTCTCACTTCCACTGTATAATCATAAGGGATTTGATTTAGGTCATACCTGAATGATCTAGTGGTTTTCCCTACTTTCTTCAATTTAAGTCTGAATTTGGGAATAAGGAGTTCATGGTCTGAGCCACAGTCAGCTCCTGGTCTTGTTTTTGCTGACTGTATAAGAGCTTCTCCATCTTTGGCTGCAAAGAATATAATCAATCTGATTTTGGTGTTGACCACCTGGTGATGTCCATGTGTAGTCTTCTCTTGTGTTGTTGGAAGAGGGTGTTTGCTATGACCAGTGTGTTTTCTTGGCAAAACTCTATTAGTCTTTGCCCTGCTTCATTCTGTATTCCAAGGCCAAATTTGCCTGTTACTCCAGGTGTTTCTTGACTTCCTACTTTTGCATTCCCGTCCCCTATAATGAAAAGGACATCTTTTTTGGGTGTTAGTTCTAAAAGGTCTTGTAGGTCTTCATAGAACCGTTCCACTTCAGCTTCTTCAGCATTACTGGTTGGGGCATAGACTTGGATTACTGTGATATTGAATGGTTTGCCTTGGAAACAAACAGAGATCATTCTGTCGTTTATGAGATTGCATCCAAGTACTGTATTACAGACTCTTTTGTTGACCATGATGGCTACTCCATTTCTTCTCAGGGATTCCTGCCCATAGTAGTAGATATAATGGTCATCTGAGTTAAATTTACCCATTCCAGTCCATTTCAGTTCGCTGATTCCTTGAATGTCGAAATTCTCTCTTGCCATCTCTTGTTTGACCACTTCCAATTTGCCTTGATTCATGGACCTTACACTCCAGGTTCCTATGCAATACTGCTCTTTACAGCATTGAACCTTGCTTCTATCACCAGTCACATCCACAGCTGGGTATTGTTTTTGCTTTGGCTCCATCCCTTCATTCTGGAGTTATTTCTCCACTGATCTCCAGTAGCATATTGGGCACCTACTGACCTGGGGAGTTCCTCTTTCAGTATCCTATCATTTTGCCTTTTCATACTGTTCATGGGGTTCTCAAGGCAAGAATACTGAAGTGGTTTGCCATTCCCTTCTCCAGTGGACCACATTCTGTCAGATCTCTCCACCATGACCTGCCCATCTTGGGTTGCCCCACGGGCATGGCTTAGTTTTATTGAGTTAGACAAGGCTGTGGTCCTAGTGTGATTAGATTGACTAGTTTTCTGTGAGTATGGTTTCAGTGTGTCTGCCCTCTGATGCCCTCTTGCAACACTTACTTGGGTTTCTCTTACCTTGGGCGTGGGGTATCTCTTCACGGCTGCTCCAGCAAAGCGCAGCCATTGCTCCTTACCTTGGATGAGGGGTATCTCCTCACCGCACAGTTGAGGAGATACAGCACAGGTGCATATAAACATAGATCCAGACAAAGTAGGCTAAACACTGTGTGCTCACACATTCACTCATGTGTGACTGTTAGTGATTCCATGGACTATAGCCTGCCAGGCTCCTCTGTCCATGGGATTTGCCAGGCAAGAATACTGGAGTGGGTTGCCATTTCCTTCTCCAGGGGATCTTCTGGACCCAGGGATCAAATCTGCATCTCCTGTGTCTCCTGCATTGGCAGGTAGACATTTTACCACTGAGCCACCTGGAAAACCTACTATGGTAATAAACAAGACAGGGTCCATCCTAAAAAGGATAGAACAGTCCATTGAGAGAAGTATCTGACATGTGCATGTTTATGTATACCAGGTGATTTTTCAGCAGTAAAAACAAACCTAGGAGTCTCCAGGGAAGAGCACAGAGTCAGCAATGGCTTTCAATTTTAAAAACATGACACAATCTAGGTATCAAGGTGCAGTAAAAATATCTGAAGTCAGAATATCAGGACAGAATTACTCTAGCAGTTGTATGCAGTGAGACTTGGAATAAATCCCTTAACATTCTCTAAATTATAGTTCTCCTCATATGGAGAGTGAAAGTGATAATCTCCATCTCACAGAATTGCTGTGAGGATTCAATTAAGCAACCTGGTAAAAACTTTATCATCACACACATCATTATCTAAAGTAGGGCATTTCTGAAAGGATGAGAAGGCACTATTAAAAATTATACCATGGCAAGGGGCAAAAATCTGGATATCTGGCCACACTCTTCGTCACACATATGGCACATGCCTGACACACTGCTGCTGCTGCTGCTAAGTCGCTTCAGTCGTGTCCGACTCTGTGCGACCCCAGAGATGGCAGCCCACCAGGCTTGCCCGTCCCTGGGATTCTCCAGGCAAGAACACTGGAGTGGGTTGCCATTTCCTTCTCCAATGCATGAAAGTGAAAAGTGAAAGTGAAGTCGCTCAGTCGTGTCTGACTCTGTGCGACCCCATGGACTACAGCCTAACAGGCTCCTCTGTCCATGGATTTTCCAGGCAAGAGTACTGGAGTGGGGTGCCATTGCCTGACACACAGATGGCACTAAATATACATCAGTTCTTTTATTTGTTTCTGAGCCTTGAAGAATGATAGTAATTTCTGACAGAGGAAAGGGGCAGCAGAAATATGTAACAAACAGAGGGAACTCTGCAAGCAAAGGAATCAGTTCAGTCACTCAGTCGTGTCCGACTCTTGCAACCCCATTAATCGCAGCACGCCAGGTCTCCCTGTCCATCACCAACTCCTGGAGTTCACTCAAACTCAGTCGGTGATGCCATCCAGCCATCTCATCCTCTGTCGTCCCCTTCTCCTCCTGCCCCCAATCCCTCCCAGCATCAGTCTTTTCCAATGAGTCAGCTCTTCGCATTCCAATGTAAAAGCTTGTGAAAAGTTTTATCTTGTTCATGTTGCTGTTCAGTTGCTAATCGGTGTCCAACCCTTTGTGACCCCATGGACAGCGGCACACTAGGCTTCCCTGTCCTCCACTATCTCCCAGAGCTTGCTCAAATTCATATCCATTGAGTCAGTGATGCCATCCAACCATCTCATCCTCTGTCACCCTCTTCTCCTCCTGCCTTCAGTCTTTCCCAGCATCAGGGTCTTTTCCAATGAGCTGGCTCTCCCTGTCAGGTGGCTCAAGTATTGGAGCTTCAGATTCAGCATCAGTTCTTCCAATGACTACTCAGGGTTGATTTCCTTTAGATGGACTGATTTGATCTCTCTGCAGTCCAAGGGACTCTCAAGAGTCTTCTCTTATATAATCACATAATTATAAAATATCACAGCTGGAAGGAACTGAAATATCATTTAACCCAAACCATTTCAGAGATGAAGAAAATGAACCTCTGAATGGTTAAATGACAGGGACATCTAGTTTCAAAACAAGGACGAGCACCGAGGTTTTCTGACTGCTCGCCCAGGGACCTTCCCATGCTCTCATCCCTCATCTCTAAGAAAGGTTTCTCCTAGGCCAGAGCTATCATAGGAATGATAGAAAATCTGTAACTTCCCTCAACAGCTTTTCTCATACTTCTTAAATTCTTACCGTCTGTGTCCAACCAATTGCACAGCCAACCAGTACAATCTTCAGGGAAGATGAGTACAACAAGCAGTACTCTTGCCAAGGAGAAAGAAGCACATTTACTTCCCTTAGCAATATTTACTGCTTAGTTAAGAAAGAACAAATAGCTTCTTCATCACTTATATAACTTCTTTGGATCTGCATTTTCCTTGGATTTGCCATTCACAATAGATATGTTTGATGGAACAAATAATTTAGGAATAGGACTCTATAAGTAGTATAGTTCATATAAAGCTCATTCTTCCAATTTATGAAATGGTTCCCTAGCACAGAAGTTATCACTAGGTGTCTGCACAGCATGAATGAACTAACTGGCACACAATCCCATAGCTAATAACGGAAGGAAGTATCCCCAAGTGACTCTAGTGGTAAAAAATCAGCCTGCCCATGCAGGAGATGCGAAAGGCACCTCCTCTGGGTTGAGAAAATCCCCTGGAGGAGGAAATGGCAACCCACTCCAATATTCTTGCCTGGGAGAGCCCATGGACAGAGTAGCCTGGCAGCCTTACAGTCCACGGGATTGCAAAGAGTTGGGCATGACTGAGCACACAGGCACAGAGACAGTGAACAGCAGAACATAATTTTTTTTCAGAAAGGTCCTCCAGTTATACTTTCATGACTTCCTCTCAAAATTCCCCCAACTACTAAGACAATTTTCATAGCTCTGAGTGTAATGAACATACAGTGTCCACCTGGAAGTATAAGTTGGATAGAAGAGATCTCCATGCTTATTTTTTGTACTGTTGAAACTTTGCTCAACAGTTGCCTCTCTAAAAAGTTTAGAGCCTCTTCTCCAAAGAGAGTTCATTACTCTGTCCTCTTGAGATCCCACAGCATTTGAATTCACCCCTGTTAGAGTTCTTAGCCACGTTCTCTGTTATAATCATTTTCTCGGCTCTCTCTGCTCAAAAGACTGCTACCCAGAGAGATGCCTGAGGCTTTACAGTGCTGTGTAGACTCAGTGACATCCTGGCACATAGTAGGAGCTCAAATAATCACTCATTGCATGAATTACTTGTGGCACCCAGGGAACAATATATTAATAAAGAGCACTATCCAGGAACCATTTTTAGGACAAAGGAAATGGTCTATGTAAGAGCATTATATGTTCTTTGGAAGAAAGGAACTATAAAACTACAAGGCATTACTCTCCGTTATTGTATGGCAAATCGCTACAGTGCTCTTCTTAAATGGTACTTGGTGGCCTGGAAAGCTAATGTCTCTCATTAAATGCTGACTCCCTGAGAGTCACTTATGTAACTGGAAGCACTTGAGTGATTTTGTTGCAAGAAGTCATTTTGTCTTGAAAAGTGCTGCACACAGGAATTTCTTATCTTACCTAGCTCATTATTTGTAACATTATGAAAATGATTTAAAAAACTAAAAAAAAAAAAAAAGTTAAACTCTAACATGAAGAAGTATTTAGGCTCTCAAATCTTGTTAGAGGTGTGATATTTAAAAAAAAAAAAAAAAAAGATGTACTTCTGCTATATTTAAAATGAATAACCAACAAGGTCCTACTGTATAGCACAGGGAACTCTGCTCAATGTTATGTGGCAGCCTAGATGGGAGGGGAGCTTGGGGGAGAATGGATACATGTGTATGTATGGCTAAGTCCCTTCACTGTTCACCTGAAACTGTCACAACACTGTTAATCAACTGTACTCTAATACAAAATAAAAAGTTTTTTTTAATGTACTTAAATAGGCTTTCATAAATGTACTTTTTGGCTTAAAGAAGGGGACAAGTATCCCAAGATGATGTGTTCAAAGAAAACAGTATGATGTAGTCACATGAGTTTAAATTTCACCTCACATGATTTTTCAGATAGTATAAAAGGTTGTCAGATTCATTGAAACAACTGCTGGATTTTATGTCCTACAGCAATTTTATTTTCTTTATGACCAGATCAAATGGAAATAGTAATTCATCTGCTGGCCTACTGATACTTATTTGTTTTAATCCTTCACAAGCATGTTGTGCAAAAACAAATAGCAAGCACACTTCCCTGCACTATGAGTGGAGGTTTAAATCCAAAAATCTGTTCCTGGGCCTGCCAAATGTAGTCACTGACTTCACAAGTTAATAAAAAGATTGTAACGTCCATCTGCAATACCACCACCACCCTCAAGAAAGAAAAATAAAACCACAACATTTCAATCTGTTGATCAAGTCACCACAAATTAATTCATTTATCATTAAATACATTCATTCCAAACTGTCTCTCAGTGTTTTATGAATTCCAAATGCACTTTCTGAGATGTCCAGACTGAATTATAAACATTTAAGCCCCTTACTCATATATTCCTGATTCCTTACTAAAGAGCTACCTCAAGGAGAAATAGTGTATGACATCCTTTATATGCAAAATCTAAAAAGACATGATACAAATGAACTTATTTACAAAACAGAAACACACAGATTTAGAGAAGGAATTTCTAGTTACCAGGGGGGAAGAATGGGGAGAGGGGATAATTAGGGAGTTTAGAATCGATAAGTACACATTTCTGTATTTAACATGGATAACCAACAAGGACCTACTGTATAGCACATAGAACTCTGCCCAATGTCATTGGGCAGCCTGGATGGGAGTGGAGTTTGGTGGGAAAATGGATACATGTATATCTAAGGGCTGAGTCCCTTTGCTATCCACCTAAAACTATCACAACACTGTTAATCACTGTAATTGGAGTGATGCTCCAATAAAAATTAAAAGTTTTAAAAAAGAAAGGCATACTTCAGCATCTCTCCTGCATCACAACTCCAAACAGATATTTTCACAAGCCTTTCTTGAGCCCCTCTCACATGAAATGGGGCTAGAAAGTGCTACAGCAGCTGTAAAACTTAATTTTTGCCTCAACAAGCTTTGTTATCATTGTGCACCTTAAAGAAATGTGAGGACTTCCCTGGTGGCCCAGTGGCTAAGACTCCGTACTCCCAACGCAGGTGGCCTGGGTTCAATCCCTGGTCAGGAAACTAGATCCTGAAGGCTACAACTAAGATGTGGTACAGCCAAAAAATAAAAAAAATAAAAAATGTGGGCAAGGGAAATCAAAATATTTAAACTTATTTGTCCTAAGAAAAATGTATCTTTCACTTTGTTACCATATTTAAGATATGTTCAGCCTCCACGCTGATGACACTATGAATTTATTTTTTTCTTTTTCTTTCCACTGGTTCAGTGACTATCATAGGGATACAATTCCAGTAACCTTTGGCACACAGACACACAATGAGGGCCACTACAGCACACTGAGATTTGATAAAAACATGTTCAGGCCAGAGAACGTGCGTCATATTCTACTGGCTGAAGAGAAAGATTTTGCTTTTCAAGCTCTTAATCTTTTTACTTAATTGAATAAACATTAGGACACACCCAGCACGTGCCCAATATATTATATTAAGCAATGCAGATACAAAAATGAATATGTCCCCTGCCCTCAAGAAAGCAGTCACCAGAAGGCTTATAAATCATAATAGTCTAGAAAAGCTTGCAAAGGCCAAATTTCATGCATTTTGTTTATTTTTTTTAAGTCTTAATTGAATGTTACAATGTTGCTTCTGTTGTTTATGTTCTGATTTTTTGGCCTCCAGGCATATGGGATCCTAACTCCCTGAACAGGGATCCAACCCACACTCCCTGCATTGGAAGCAAAGTCTTCACCACTGGACCACCAGGGGAGTCCCCAAGCATTTTCACACTGCTTTTAATTTGTTTTTCAGAGCATGGTTTACTTGATCATCTCAAGAATCACCACATGAACCTATTTGCAGGGCAGCAATAGAGACACTGGATCGTGGAAAAAGGAAGAGAGTTCCAGAAAAACATCTATTTCTGCTTTATTGACTATGCCAAAGCCTTTGACTCTGTGGATCACAATAAACTGTGGAAAATTCTTCAAGAGATGGGAATACCAGA
>NW_011494942.1:4826597-4831049 GCF_000754665.1 Bison bison bison | reverse complement strand
GCACTGATGCTAAAGCTGAAACTCCAATACTTTGGCCACCTCATGCGAAGAGTTGACTCATTGGAAAAGACCCTGATGCTGGGAGGGATTGGGGGCAGGAGGAGAAGGGGACGACAGAGGATGAGATGGCTAGATGGCATCACCGACTCGATGGACATGAGTTTGAGTGAACTCCGGGAACTGGCGATGGACAGGGAAGCCTGGCATGCTGCAGTTCACGGGGTCTCAAAGAGTCAGACACAACTGAGCGACTGAATTGAACTGAACTGAACTGAATGGAGACACAGACATAGAAAACAGACTTGTGAACACAGAGGGGAAGGAGAGGGTGGGACGAATTGAGAGAGTAGCGTGGAAACATATACATTCCATATGTTAAATAGATAGCCAGTGGAAATTTGCTGTATGATGCAGGGAGCTCAAACTGGTACTCTGTGACAACCTAGAGGTATGGGATGGGGTGGGTGGGAGGGAGGCTCAAGAGGAAGGGAACATATGTAGACTTACGGCTGATTGATGGTGATACACGGCAGAAACCATCTCAATGTTGTAAAGCAATTATCCTCCAATTAAAAATATATTTTTAGAAAAGAATCATCACAGACTCACTCCTCTCCTTTTATCCTAATGTGCAAACAGAATACAAGCCCCACCTTCTGAATTCCTCAATCACTGCCATAGCTCAGATAGGCTTCTCTTTCTTTTTACTTTTGATGCCTGGAATGCCATGATAATTTCCGTACTTATCAGAAATGCGTTAATAGGAAAAAACAGAAACCTAACTCAATCTAGCCTAAACCAAAAACAAAAGTCAAACACAGTAATGATGGGGGAGGTAATTTTCAGAAAAGAAGGAATGTGGGAGTGGCTATAAGAGTAACTGTGGGACCCAGTACAGTAACGATAGGACTCTTAGAAACTAGAAACCAGGATCCCTCGCCTGCTAATATTCTCTCCACCTGTCATCTCTGTTTCACTCTGTGCTGTGGACTTCCTCTGTCCTACTCAAGTGGGTCTGCTCAGGCACCAGGGAACACAGCTCTACTGAGCTGAACAGTACTCCACCACCATCCACCCCACAAAATCCACATCCACCCGGAACCTGTGAATGTGACCTTAGCTGGAAATAGCATCCCTGCGGATGTAGTCAAATTAAGGTGAGATCGCACTGGACTGTGCGTGTGCTCAGTCGTGTCTGACTCTCTGCAGCTCCATGGACTGTAACCCACCAGGCTCCTCTGTCCATGGGATTCTCCTGGAGTCAAGAATACTGGGGTGGGTTTCCATTTCCTACTCCAGGGCATCTTCCTGACCCAGAGATCGAACTCGCGTGTCTTACATCTGCACGGGCATCCGGGTTCTTCACCACTAGCACAACCTGGGAAGCCCACTGGATTAGGGTGGGCCTTAATTCAATGACCAGTGTCCTTATACAAAAGGGGAAGTTTGGGCAGAGAGACACACAGTGAGAAGACCACCATGGGAGAGTGGAGGCAGGGTGGAATGCTGCAGCCACACACTGAGGAAAGCCAAGGACTGCCTGACTCACAAGGAAGGCCCCGCCCCTAGAGACTTCAGAGAGAGCAAAGCCCTGCTGACGGCCTGACTTTGGACTTCCAGATCTATGAGGACATGCATTTCTGTTGTTACAAGACTCACAGTTTAAATAGAAAAACAAGGTCCTACTGTATAGCACAAGGAACTATATCCAATATCTTATAATAACCTATAATGGAAATCAGTATAGAAAAGAATACACACACTCACACACACACATATGTGTGTGTGTGTGTATACTGGAATACTGGAGTGGGTTGCCATTTAAGGAAATGGCAACCCACTCCAGTATTCTTGCTGGAGAATTCCATGCACAGAGGAGCCTGGTGGGCTATAGTCCATGGGGTCGCAGAGTTGGACATAACTGAAGCGACTTAGTACACAGCACATATATAATTGAATCACTTTATTGTACACTTGAAACTAACACAACATTGTAAATCAACTATATTTCAATAAAGTTTAACCCAGTTTGTGGGACTCTTCTGGCAACCCTAGGAAGCTAGCATAATGGTCAACAGCATTCCCAAACCTCACTTCTATTTGGGAACCCTAAAAGAAAAAATGCTCTGTCTTCCATAGTGTATTTAAAAGTCAAGCCCCAGAATCGGATAGATTCTTGAGTCAGGTGCCTATTCTTGGACATACCAGTGTGTGATCTGTCCATGGAGGATGTAATGCCACCACTGTCCATGCATGGGAAATGCGTGCATCTCTCTGATCCAAGGAGCAAAGGATGGCGAATGCAAGTTTGACCAAAAGCATATGGGGCGTGAAAGGAGAAAATCTCAGACAAGAAGACAAAGATATAAAAATGGTGGGGAAGGGGGAAGAAAATTCTTTTCTGTCTTTTCCAGTTTGTCTGTTTATCAAGCAGACAAACAACATCAAATATCTTCTTTAATTTCACCTTCTTCTACCATTAATCCATTCTCCAAATTGTTGCTAGGCTAGTCTTCCCCAAAGATATCACTCAAAATTCTTTATCAGCTGCCTTTAGTTTTCAGAGTAATGCCAAAAAGTAAGAGCTGACAGGAAACCCGAACAAACTTTTTTGGCCAACCAAGATC
This sequence comes from Bison bison bison, assembly GCF_000754665.1. Lineage (NCBI taxonomy): Eukaryota > Metazoa > Chordata > Mammalia > Artiodactyla > Bovidae > Bison > Bison bison. Next base: position 4,828,422 of record NW_011494942.1, on the reverse strand, counting down.
TCGTTTTGACCTGCCTCCTGAATCACTCCTGACACTCACTGCACCTCCAGCCAGACCAAACCTCTTACAGCTCCCTCAGTACTTCGGTATTTTTACACCATCTCTGGGCTCCTCCTTCGAACGCTCTTTCTAGTGATACTTTTCTCCATTTTGTTAATTCCTATTCATCACTTCACTTCACATTCATCCTTTAGGATTACATTTAAATATCAACAGTGATGTCCTTTTATACACATTACCTTACCTCTGAAGCTTCAGAGCTCTCCTCTTCAACGTAAGGGCTGGCTATTATTCATTTCCAAGAGAAATCTCTTCAAACCACAGTGTGCTTCCTGGATAACTGATAAGTAAGGCTCTGCTTTCTTTGATGAGGCCAACAGGCCTGACAAAACCATAGAAATACTCTAAATGACTGCTGGCAAATTGCTGTCTATCCAGCAATAAAATAGGTCTTTTTAAACTGAAAAAAAAAAAAAAAAGCACAATGTGAGAGTTCTACTTGGGGCAAAATGAGGACTACAGCCTAGGAGACAGCATTTCAGATAGTTCTGACAACTGCTCCAAAGAGGTAGGGAAGAGGTATTATATATGATTTTAGTGAAAGGTGTATGTGCCCTCAAACACACATTCTGGCAGATATTTGCTGCTGGTCACAGGGAGCATATGTCATCATTAATGATTTTATTGCTCTTCTAGATGAGGAGATACAAGAACTGGCCTCATAAAATCTTCTCCTGAAAATATCTAACTATCTGAAGGCTTCTTCTGCCCATTTTCCTCCAGGGCACAGAGTGCCTCATTCCTGATCTCCACCCCTGAACTCTTTTTAGAGTATGTCGTAGGTCAGTGACTGCAATGGCTTGTGACTTCATCTTTGTAGAGGCAGATAGCAAGAGCCAATTTTTTGTTGGCACTCCTAATTCTGAAATCCTAGCTTTGCTGTAAGAAATCCAGAAGCTAGAAAGAGTTATTATGCAGTAGATGAAAGAAATCACTTATTTCAAAAATAATAGTGGAAAGAGGAAAGGAAGGTGAAATTTACCAATATGTTTGGAGGATTATTGTGAAAGACCTGAATCCCTCTTCAATAAATTTCCCTGGTCTCATTCTATCTGGAAATCTCATATAATTTATCCCCTACACAGTATCACAAATTCTGGATAAGACAGCAGGGACAGCACATAAGCCAGGGTCATTTATTTATATGTCAGCATTAATTGTCATGTGTAGACTTGAACTATTTAAGCCCTAGACTCAGATTACTTTGGCTCAAAAGTATGTTCTGCCATTACATAATGAACTGATCAGATCAGATCAGATCAGATCAGTCACTCAGTCGTGTCAGACTCTTTGCGATCCCATGAATTGCAGCACGCCCTCTCAAATTTCTAAAATCTCTAAAGTTCTGTAAATACTTTGTGATATTCTGTGATAATAATAGTTCCTCTATCATAGGGGTCATATAGGCATCTAGTGGCTTAAGGTATACAAAGCACTTAGAACAGGAGTTGACATATAGTAAGTGTTTGGTAAATGTTTTGATTATACTATCTCCAGTCTTTTAACAAGACCATAAGAAATAAAAGGAAACTTCAGGACAGGGAGACAAAGAGCACAAAGCAGACCCCACATAAAGGAGGGGCTGGCAAGGACACAACCTAAATATTCATCAACAGGTGGGTGGGTAAAGATATGTTGTGTGTGTGTGTGTGTGTGTGTGTGTGTAATGGAATATTACTCAGCCATAAAAAGGAAAAATAGGATTATTTGTAGACATGTGGATGAACTTAGAGCTTGTCATCCAGAGTGACGTAAGTCAAAAAGA
>NW_011494942.1:4825228-4826353 GCF_000754665.1 Bison bison bison | reverse complement strand
GTAGCACTGACATATCTACACTGCAATGTGTAAGAGAGATAGCCGGTGGGAAGCAGCTGTATAGCACAGGGAGCTCAGCTCAGTGCTCTGTGATGACCTACAGGGCTAGGATGGGGTGGAAAGGAGGCTCAAGAGGGAGGGGACATATGTATACCTACAGCTGATTCATGGTGACCTGTGGCAGAAACCAACACAGCATTGTAAAGCAATTATCCTTCAATTACAAACAAATAAATTTTTTAAGAATAGAGGGAGGGGCTATGTATACACAGCTGATTCACTTTGTTGTACAGCAGAAACTAGAACAATATTGTGAAGCAATTATACTCCAATTAAAAATAATTAAAATAAACAATAAAAAATAAATAAAAGAGGGCCTGGCAAGATAGCTAATGGAGAAGGACAGAAGAGATGCTAAAGTTGGGTTCTAGAGACATCCTAGCTTTAGCAGGGGCTGGTGTTCACTGAGAAAAGTTGAATAACATAGGACTCAGCTACTGATTCTGGGCCAGCTGTTGCTCTGCCATGGCCTCTCTCAGACTGGAAGCTCTTATAGTTGGAACTACAAGTAGGAATCTCATCTTCATTTTTTTTCCTTGCTTCTCCATGCTAACTCCTGGCAGGAAAGGGTAACTTTAAGTGATGCAACTTATAGCTCCTCTATAACCCATCAGGGAAAAAATTTTCCCATAGGTGTGGCAATCACCATGCTCCCCTAGCTCAAAATGGATGGTGTGAGGGTCTGGCAAACATGGCAAAAGTTTGGAAACAAGAAAACAAAAACAAGTATGAAAAGAAAATTACACTAACTGATGAGAGAGGTCATTTTAGACACAGTAATTCCATTAGGGTTCCTCAGGAAAACAGAACCAATAAGATATGTGTGTATGAATATTTACACATGTTTATCCAACCAGGCAATTCTAAAGGAGATCTGCCCTGGGTGTTCTTTGGAAGGAATGATGCTAAAGCTGAAACTCCAGTACTTTAGCCACCGCATGCGAAGAGTTGACTCATTGGAAAAGACTCTGATGCTGGGAGGGATTGGGGGCAGGAGGAAAAGGGGATGACAGAGGATGAGATGGCTGGATGGCATCACTGACTCGATGGACATGAGTTTGAGTG
>NW_011494942.1:4806303-4825128 GCF_000754665.1 Bison bison bison | reverse complement strand
TGAGTTTGAGTGAACTCCGGGAGTTGGTGATGGACAGGGAGGCCTGGCGTGCTGCGATTCATGGGGTCACAAAGAGTCGGACACGACTGAGCAACTGAACTGATAATATATACATAGATACATAAATACAGAGAGAGAGAAAGAGATTAAGGAATTGGCCCATATGTTCGTGGAGGCTGGCAAGTCCAAATTCTCAGAGCAGGCAGAGAGGCCAGAAACCCAAAGAAAGGGCTAATGTTGCAGCTCAAGTTCAAATGCAGTCTGCTAGTAGAATTTCCTCTTCCTTGGAGGAAGTCAGTCACTTTTCTCTCAAGACTTTCAACTGGTTGATTGAGGCCCACTCATATATGATAAGTAATATGCTTCACTCAGCTACTGATTTAAATATTCAGTTCAGTTCAGTTGCTCAGTCGTGTCCAACTTTTTGCAACCCCATGGAGTGCAGCACGCCAGGCCTCCCTGTCCATCACCAACTCCCAGAGTTTACTTAAACTCATGTCCACTGAGTTGGTGATGCCATCCAACCATCTCATCCTCTGTCATCCCCTTCTTCTCCTGCCTTCAATCTTTCCCAGAATTAGGGTCTTTTCCAATGAGTCAGTTCTTCACATCAGGTGGCCAAAGTATTGGAGCTCCAGTTTCAACATCAGTCCTTCCAACGAACACTCAGGATGGACTAGTTGGATCTCCTTGCAGTCCAAAGGACTCTCAAGAGTCTTCTCCAACACCACAATTCAAAAGCATCAATTGTTCAGCACTCAGCTTTCTTTATAGTCCAACTCTCACATCCATACATGACTATTAATCTCATCTAAAACATATTTTCATAGCAACATCCAGACCAGTGCTTGATTAAATATCTGGGGTCTGTGACCTGGCCAGGTTGACATATAAAATTAACCAGTTACCAATTAGTCTTTTTCTTTCCCAGTTCCCAGAGAAATGCCATTTCTACCATTTTAACCAACCAGATATTAGTTTAGCACTAAGTCTCTATTTCTCTTTGTAAATAACAAAGACTATATCAAGTACAAATTTTGTTTTATTTGTACTCTTTCTTGAAAAAGATAAAGTTTTCAGCCCCAAATTCTCTGAGTGCACTATCTCTGGGTTCCACTTTGCGTGTCTCAAATTAGTCATACTATGGAAAATCACAAGCCAAACGCAGTTTCCTAAGATTGGTGTGAATCTAGTTCTAAGTTGTTTAAAGTAGAGCCAAATGATGCCAAAAGAATTTGAATACTATTACTCTTAACTCTGAGTGAACTTAATACACTATGATATGAAGCATGCATTCACACAAAGTAAGAACCAAAGAACTGATTAGTAGGTAAATTTAAAGTCACTGTCAATAAACAAAATTTACATGAAACTGTTTCTCATTAAGTTGAGGGAAAACATTTTTATGATAAAAAATAAATAGAACTTCTGAATCTAACTAAAGTCACAGTTGAAATAATATTAATAACAAGGTAAGAACTGCACTGTATTTACTTTTATATTACCAACAGAGTCCTACGTGCCACCAATGCAAACCTAAAAATCATCTAAGTAGAAATCCAAACTGAGAATTTGCTGTAAAACATTCTACATTCTCAGAATAGTTGTCAACATCACCATAACTGTCCGAGCCCTTACTCTTCTGGGTGCCATTTACTTCTCAACTTTGTCTACACATTGTATAAAAGGTTCTAATCATCACAGGAAGCCAAAGAATGAGTTGTGGTTCACTGCTCCCTAAAGTATACAAACTACATTTATGCATTCATTCATTCAGCAGTATTTATTCATGTCTGCATACTCCACAGAGGCCTTGGATATACTGATGAATAACTCATATTCCATAACCTCTTTGAGCCTACAATACATTGGGAGGAGAAAAACCCTCTGGAGTTTGCAGACTAACATGGAAAAAAATAAGCATCTGATTACAACTCAATGTGACTGAGAGAAATATACAAGTACTTTTCCTGAAATATATGTTTTTATGAGAGTGAATGGGTGAACAAATACAGTGTGTGAAGTGGAGGATCAGACACCAACTGAGATATTAAGCTTGAGAAGACTTTAGGCAGGATAATGATAAAGAGCATTCCTGGGAGGAAGAAAATAGCAGGGCAAGGCCTTTAGGTAGGAAGCAGCTGGACAAGTACGGGGATAAAGAGTGGCTTGAGGCATAGAGCGTGAACAGGGGCAAACAGTGTCCCATCCTGCAGTGCTTCCTTATGTCACTATAACCTCAAAACATAGCCCAACCAAAAAAAAAATCCATACTTAAACTGTAACATCTAAAAATGATCTTTCCATCTATTCATTTAGGAGATTCAAGTCATTTGGGGAAAAGATGTATCTTGTAATATCAATAAATTGGTTGCAAACTTCTCTGCCTTTATACTGAAGTCTCAGATCTACAGAGATAAACTAATATTTGTTTTTAAATTATTAAGAGTATATTAATTAAATAATATTTTTTCTAAAACTAAATATTCCCTCTACACTCTATTTTTACTATAAGTGCTAACAAACCTGGAGAAAAGTAGGAAGAAGGTCACAGAGACTTCCAAAAGCAACAAAATTCAACAAAATACTTAAGAGTGAATAAAAATGTTAAGACAGAAAAAGTTAAGTGATATCAACAGACAGAACAATGGATTCTCTTCCTAGGATATGTGAAAGTACATTGTACTTCAATTCATGTCAACATATGACAAAAACTATCACAATACTGTAAAATTTACAACTATTGTAAAATTGTAAAAGTAATTATCCTCCAATTAAAATAAATTAATTCAAAAAATAAAATAAGGAACATAATTATTTCCTTCCACTTTAATATCAAAGTTCAGTAAGAATAAAGAAGTGAAACTGCAGAGACAATCCTAAGTTAATACAAGATGCATGTGAAATACTGGGGGAGTCACAGACTACAGTGTACTGCTAATATGGAAGGATGCTGGGACATCGCAACTTGGATGCCTCATGTGAGTTTATGGATAAAGGGTTCCACTGTGGTGCTGTCAAAGGGAACTTAGTGCACTGGACATGAGCTCAAATGGTTGTGAATTCAATGATAGATCTTTAGAAAAGATATGATGCCAGATTCCTAAGCCTTCTCTCTGACTGTGATTTGTGCTTTCTGCATTTTTCTTCCCTCCATCTTTAAGAATCTAGGAGCCAGGGCGCTGTCTCTGAAGATAAGTAATTGGTTATTATTTATTCTTCTCTGTTCACTAGGATATGAATGTCTCCATTTTTCTATTTTGACACTGAAAATAAGAACCGCACCATATGAGTCAACATTTACAAGACACACTGACATCCTAAAACTAAGAGTGTGGCGTGAGGATTACAATTTCTTACCAGAAAAAAATGACCTCCAAGGTCTCTCTGTGTCCTGAGATGCTATGATAGGCTCCATTTGTTGTCTATTCATCATAACTTGGGGCCAAGGTCAACACTTCTTGCAATAGCAAGAAGCACTGGCCTAACTCAGACACTAAAATGGTGGGAAAAGAATGTACTCTCAGGATCTTACATTAACAGCCAGTAAAATTCAACACATCTTAAGAGTTGATAATCAAAATAAAGTTAATTTTAAAATTCAAAACAGAATTGGGATGGGGCAGGGGAAGACCCATTTAGGAAACAGAGTCAACCCTAACTTTCAAAAAATCATAAATTAGCAGAAAAGAGAAGAACAAATTTCTCTTTTTTTAAATACCAGATAAGGAAGTTAAGTAGCCACATTTCCTTCAGATGAGGAGCAGATTTGAGGAAACACAATTTGCCTGGATGACTGGGCTACCTAAATTACTTAATTGGATGAGGGTCATTTGATCATAGTAACTGATACTGCTTTAACGTCACATAATTCTCCAATAACAACAGATCAATCCACAGAACCTTTTGGAGGTCTTAACTGATGACGCTATCATTTGCCTTTACCGTATTATTTCCTTAAGCACTTGAAAATGTTACTAAAGATTTTCTTCATTTTTAGGTCTTTTTTTTTTTTTAAGGTCTTTTCTTTTTCAATATGCCAAATTACTAAGCCAGAGAGCATAAGGAGTAAAATAATTAAAGGCAAATTTTATGCAGCATTTTAAAATGTAAAAGGTAGCTTTTCAAGATCTTGGATATTCTAGATTAAATCAGTGAAGTGAAGTGAAGTTGCTCAGTCATGTCCGACTCAGCGACCCCATGGACTGCAGCCTACCAGGCTCCTTTGTCCATGGGATTTTTCCAGGCAAAAGTATTGGAGTGGGGTGCCATTGCCTTCTCCGAGATTAAATCAGTAGGAACAGATTAAGAAAGAAATATAATATTGTAACAAAATTCTGAAGCAGCAGCCCACAAGAATCCATGAAAAAACTGCTAATAAATTCAGCAAGTCTTCAGGGTGCAAGATCAACAAACAAAATCAGTTGTTTTCATATTCCAGCAGTGAACAACCTGAAGAAAAAATTAAGAAAACAATTCCATTTATAAATGACTGTAATGATTAGTTTTGAAGGTGAACAACTTGAGTTCAAGGCCTAACTACCATTCAGTTCAGTCGCTCAGTCATGTCTGACTCTTTGCAACCCCATGGACTGCAACATGCCATTCCTACCTGTCCATCAACAACTCCCGGAGTTTACTCAAACTCATGTCCATTGAGTTGGTGATACCATCCAACCATCTCATCCTCTGTCGTCCCCTTCTCCGCTCACCTTCAATCTTCCCCAGCAACAGGGTCTTTTCAAATGAGTCAATTCTCCCCGTCAGGTGGCCAAAGCATTGGAGTTTCAGCTTTGGCATCAGTCCTTCCAATGAATATTCAGGACTGATTTCCTTTAGGATGGACTGGTTGGATCTCCTTGCAGTCCAAGGGACTCTCAAGAGTCTTTTCCAACACCACAGTTCAAAAGCATCAATTCTTTGGCAGTCAGTTATCTTTATATTCCAACTCTCACATCCATACACGACTATTGGAAAAACCATAGCTTGACTAGACAGACCTTTGTTGGCAAAGTAATGTCCCTGCTCTTTAATATGCTGTCCAGGCTTCAACAGTACGTGAACACTGAACTTCCAGACATTCAAGCTGGATTTAGAAAAGGCAGAGGAAACAGAGATCAAATTGCCAACATCCACTGGATCATCAAAAAGCAAGAGAGTTCCAGGAAAACATCTACTTCTGCTTTATTAACTATGGAAAAGCCTTTGACTGTGTGCATAACACAAACTGTGGAAAATTCTTAAAGAGATGGGAATACCAGACCACCTGACCTGCCTCCTGTGAAATCTGTATGCAGGTCAAGAAGCAAGAGTTAGAACTGGACATGGAACAACAGACTGGTTCCAAATAGGAAAAGGAATACGTCAAGGCTGTGTATTGTCACCTGGCTTATTTAAATTATATGCAGAGTACATCATGAAAAATGCTAGACTGAATGAAGCACAAGCAGGAATCATTTGCCAGAAGAAATATCAATAATCTCAGATATACCTTTATGGCAGAAAGTGAAGAAAAACTAAAGAGCCTCTTGATGAAAGTGAAAGAGGAGAGCAAAAAAGTTGGCTTAAAATTCAACATTCAGAAAACTAAGATCATGGCATCTGGTCTCATTATTTCATGGCAAATAGATGGAAAACAGTGGAAACAGTGACAGACTTAATATTTTGGGGCTCCAAAATCACTGCAGATTGTGACTGCAGTCATGAAATCAAAAGATGCTTGCTCCTTGGAAGAAAAGTAATGACCAACCTATCAACCTTATTAAAAAGAAGAGACATTACTTTGCCAACAAAGGTCTGTCTAGTCAAAGCTTTGGTTTTTCCAGTAGTCATGTATGGATGTGAGAGTTGGACTATAAAGAAGGCTGAGCGCAGAATTGATGCTTTTCAACTGTGATGTTGGAGAAGACTCTTGAGAGTCCCTTGGACTGCAAGGAGATCCAACCAGTCAATCCTAAAGGAAATCAGTCCTGAATATTCTTTGGAATGACTGATGCTGAAGTTGAAACTCCAATACTTTGGCCACCTGATGTGAAGAACAGACTCATTTGTAAAGATCCTGATGCTGGGGAAGACTGAAGGCAGGAGGAGAAGGGACAACAGAGGATGATGGTTGGATGGCATCACCGACTCAATGGACATGAGTTTGAGTAAACTTCAGGAGTTGGTGATGGACAGGTAGGAGTGGCATGCTGCAGTCCATGGGGTTGCAAAGGGTTGGACACGACTGAGCCACTGAACCGAACTGAGATTGGTCGTAACTTTTCTTCCAAAGAGCAAGTGTCTTTTAATTTCATGGCTGCAGTCACCATCTGCAGTGATTTTGGAGTCCCCCAAAAAATAAAGTCTGTCACTGTTCGCATTGTTTCTCCATCTATTTGCCATGAAGTGATGGGACCAGATGCCATGATCTTAGTTTTCTGAATGTTGAGCTTTAAGCCAACTTTTTCACTCTCCTCTTTCACTTTCATCCAGAGGCTTTTGAGTTCCTCTTCACTTTCTGCCATAAGGGTGGTGTCATCTGCATATCTGAGGTTACTGATATTTCTCCTGGCAATCTTGATTCCAGCTTGTGCTTCACCCACTCCAGCATTTCACATGACGTACTCTGCATATAAGTTAAATAAGCAAGGTGACAATATACAGCCTTGACGTACTCCTTTTCCGAATTGGAGCCAGTTTGTTGTTCCACGTCCAGTTCTAACTGTTGCTTCTTGACCTACCTACAGATTTCTCAGGGGACAGGTCAGGTGGTCTGGTATTCCCATCTCTTTAAGAATTTTCCACAGTTTGTTGTGATCCACACAGTCAAGTGTTAGTCACTCAGTCATGTCCAGCTATTTTGTGACCCATGGACTGTAGCCCACCAGGCTCCTCTGTCCATGGGATTCTCCAGGCAGGAATACTAAAGTGGGTTGCCATTCCCTTCTCCAGGGGACCCTCCTGACCCAGGCATCAAACTTGGGTCTCCGGCATAGGAAGGAGATTCTTTACCATCTGAGCCACCAGGGAAGCCACTAACAAAGAGGCTTCATGCAAATCACCTAATCACTCTGTAGCTTAGTTGCCTCTGCTGTAAAAAGTGAACATAAACCACCACCTACTTCATGATGTTGCTGCCAGAACAAATCAGTTAATTCACTTAATTTCTGAAAACCATCACTTGACAAATCGTTGAGCTCTGAATAAATATGAGATAGAAAAGAAATCTAACAATGAACAAGCACAAGGAAGGATAAAGCCTCCTTTACTTATCAATGGTTTTGGAGTTGGATTTGTGTATTTGGAGAAACTTATCATGTTTTTGTCGTTTGGCTGGGCTGCTTCAGACTCTCAGGTAGGTGACAGCTTACCATGGACACTAGTAAAAGTTCATTGACACAGATGAACATGCAAAAGCCACTCTCTTCTCTATCGGATGCTCTAATGAGGAACTAGTCTTTTCTGAAAGCTTCCTTTGTCTCAGTCATTTCCACATCTAATCACATACCAAGGTCTGTGATTCTACCTTTAAAACGGTTCTGCAGTCTTGTCTTTCTACTTGCCCTCTGCTCTCACTACACTGGTCCTAGTTTTCACAATCTTTCACCTGGAATATTGCCACAGCCTCCAAACTTGTCCCCTAACCTCCAGTCTTCAAATCTCTCCTCTACATGTCCTGCACAGACGTTCTTTCTAACCATGTCACTTCCCTGTTGAAATGTGTCAGACTTTCTATCAGGGCATCCCAAGGCCTCTATGCTAGATCTCTGCATTCCACTCCACCCTCATCCATTACATCACTAACTTGTTGTTTTTCAGTTGCTAAGTCATGTCCGACTCTTTGCAACCCCATGGACTGCGCACACCAGGCCTTCCTGTCCTTCACTATCTCCCGGAGTTTGCTCAAACTCAGGTCCATTAAGTTGGTGATGCCATCCTACCATCTCATCCTCTGCTTGCAGTGTGGTGCGCTATACGTAACTGTTTCTCCCTCCATCACCTTCATTCATGCTGTCTTCTCTTCCAAGGTCTGCCCACTACACTACCCTAGAATGATTCCCAAGTGATTTTAGGACACTGTCCAAATAGCTCTACCATTTCACTTGATATCAGGTCTTTTAGGGTTTATTTTTATGCCTTGTCTGCCCACTTAACTGTTATTTCCTTGGAAACAGAGCTTGTTTATTTGTATTTGTATTCTTCATGCAATCACTACATAATACCTTGTACACACTATAGACAAGAATTCAAATATTCTGAATCACCCCAGTATCTCCAGCACCTGACCTAGGGCCTGACCCATGCTATGCTAAGTCACTTCAGTTGTGTCCGACTCTGTGCGACCCCATAGATGGCAGCCCACCAGCCTCCCCCATCCCTGGGATTCTCCAGGCAAGAACACTGGAGTGGGCTGCCATTTCCTTCTCCAATGTATGAAAGTGAAAAGTGAAAGTGAAGTCACTCAGTCGTGTCCGACTCCTGGCGACCCCATGGATTGCAGCCTAACAGGTTCCTCCGTCCATGGGATTTTCCAGGCAAGAGTACTGGAGTGGGGTGCCATTGCCTTCTCCGAGAGCCTGACCCATAACAGACACTTAATAAATACTGAAAAATAAAGGGAGGGACAGAAGAACATTGGTTGAGAGGGTAGTGTTAAGAGTCACAAAGTTCTGGGTTCTGCATATACAATAAGCAGAAGGGTCTTTGACAGAACCAATGTCCCACATTGGCTATAATATAAAGTACAACTGCCCAAAATCTGTTCAGTGATACCCTTAACTCTGCTGTTATCCATGTGACATATGTCATGTACTCTTCAGTGGTCTCACCCATAAAATTGAGGTATTACTACCTGTACAATTATTTAACATTATGACAAACTAAGCACTTGGTACATGGACAGAATCTGGTATATATTTCTCAATATATGGTAGCTACTAATTTGGGGAATAATTATAACATTTGTTGACTACATTAACAGATGGAGACAGATGACTGACATAGATGATATCTACTCAGACAGAAAAATGGGTAGATGGAGAGATGATATATAGATGGATAGAGATAAATCCATCAAAACTCAGAGGATATCTAAAACCATATCTTACCTCATACAGTTATGCTATCTTCACCAACTTTTCTCTGTGCAATTCTCCAACATTTAAATAACTGAGATGGCTGGATGGCATCACTGACTCGATGGACATGAGTCTCAGTGAACTCCGGGAGTTGGTGATGGACAGGGAGGCCTGGTGTGCTGTGATTCATGGGGTTGCAAAGAGTCGGACACGACTGAGAGACTGATCTGATCTGATGTCTCTTCTAAGATTTAATTAAATATTCAACGATGGTCTGTGCTAGATTCTCTTTTATTCATTTTGGTCACCAATCATAGAATGTGTGGAGAAGGCAATGGCACCCCACTCCAGTACTTTTGCCTGGAAAATCCCATGGACAGAGGAGCCTGGTGGGCTGCAGTCCATGGGGTCACTAAGAGTCGGACCTGACTGAGCGACTTCACTTTCACTTTTCTCTTTCATGCATTGGAGAAGGAAATGGCAACCCACTCCAGTGTTCTTGCCTGGAGAATCCCAGGGACGGGGGAGCCTGGTGGGCTGCCGTCTATGGGGTCGCACAGAGTCGGACACAACTGAAAAGACTTAGCAGCAGCAGCAGCAGCATAGAATGTGATTCTGGTTTCCTTGTCATTTATTTAAAATGTGGTGACCCAAAGTGGATATAAAATTAAAGTCTTTTTCACATAGCATCTAAATAATATTAGACCAGCAATAATTACTTTCTGAATCTTATACATAATATCTCATTTATTATAATATAGAATTAAGTTTCCTTTTACTAAAATGTTATTATACTATTTGTTCCCCAATGGCTCAGTGGGTAAAGAATCCACTTGCAATGCAGGAGATACAGGAGACTTGGGTTCAATCCCCAGGTTGGGAAGATCCCCTGGAGGAAGAAGTGGCAACCCACTCCAGTATTCTTGCCTGAAAAATCCCATGGACAGAGGAGCCTGGTGGGCAACAGCCCATGGGGTTGCATAGAGTCAGACATGACTGAGCGACTAAGCACACAAGCATATGCTGAAACAGATTCCTAAACTATATTTCTTTTATACATAAATACTACCTCCTTGATGCTTAATGGTTGGTCAATGCATACCTATATAAGACCACTTATATCAACAATATACCCATTTATCTCTAGATAGTGATATTAGAAAGATATCTATGATATACTAAGTAAAAAGAAAATGCTAACTGTATAAAAGATAAAATATGCATTAACTTTTGTTTGCATATTTCAAAGACACATAAGAATAAAAGAAAATGAGACAAGTGCATCAGTTCAGTGCAGTTCAGTTCAGTCAGTCATGTCCGACTCTTTGCGACCCCATGAATCACAGCACAGCAGGCCTCCCTGTCCATCACCAACTCTCGGAGTTCACTCAAACTCATGTCCATCGAGTCGGTGATGCCATCCAGCCATCTCATTCTCTGTCATCCCCTTTTCCTCCTGCCCCCAATCCCTCCCAGCATCAGGGTCTTTTCCAATGAGTCAACTCTTCACATGAGGTGGCCAAAGTACTAGAGTTTCAGCTTCAGCATCAGTCCTTCCAATGAACACCCAGGACTGCTCTCCTTTAGGATGGACTGGTTGTACAAGTGCATAACCATGGTTAAAAACAGGTAAGAGCAAGATTTCTCAGTATTACCATTATAATATTGCTTTCTTTGGAACCATATCAAAACATAACCTATTCAAAAGTTTAAAATCTAAAATATCCACCTCATTAGAACTGATTCAAATGTATTCTTTGAATCAGTTCTAATGTGGTGGATGAAACTGGAGCCAATTATACAGAGTGAAGTAAGCCAGAAAGAAAAACACCAATACAGTATACTAACACATATATATGGAATTTAGAAAGATGGTAATGATAACCCTGTATGTGAGACAGCAAAAGAGACACAGATGCATAGAACAGTCTTTCGAACTCTGTGGGAGAGGGAGGGGGGGATGATTTGGGAGAATGGCATTGAAACACGTATAATATCATATAAGAAATGAATCGCCAGTCCAGGTTTGATGCAGGATACAGGAAGCTTGGGGCTGGTGCACTGGCATGACCCAAAGGGATGGTATGGGGAGGGAAGTGGGAGGGGGTTCAGGATTTGGAACACATGTATATCCGTAGCGGATTCATGTTGATGTATGGCAAAACCAATACATATTGTAAAGTAATTAGCCTCTAATTAAAATAAATAAATTTAAATTTTAAAAAATCTAAAATATTAGTGGACAAAAACAATAATTACTAAATTTTAAACATTGAAAATAAAAAGAATTGGCATAAGAATGGAGAAAACTAGAACTCAAAAAAATAATGGCATAGAGATGAAAGAGCAAGTGTAGATTTTTGTTTCACATTCTTCTATGATTTCTCCCTATGAGATGACTGTCTTTACTGGAAAAGCCCATACAAGGACTGAAGAGGAGAACTGTATCAGTTCCAGGTCCAAACCACACCCTTGTTCTCGGTTAACTCTTGAGCATTCCTCTATTTCCAACTACATCCTTTTCACCTTGACTTTCCTAAACATTTGGTGTCTCCACCCAAGTTGGGTTGGGAAGTTGATTCACAAACTAGTTTCTCACTTCTCCATTCTCTGATCATTGAATAAAGTCTGTGCTGTTTCAGTGTCAGCCATAGTTTTCATTATTGCCTGAACAAATCTGATCAGAAAAGAACCTCCTGGGCTTGAGACTGGGGCCTTGGCTGAAGCTAGGACCCCAGTGTGGGTTCCCTCAACCAGTTCAACAACAACTGCACCCGGCCAGCAAAGAAACTGATGAATAAAGTTAGAAGCTCTTAACATTGGCAGAGAAGGACCTTAAGAGCTGATGTGAGTTTGTTGTTTTCTAACAAGTCACCCAAGAACAACAGCATACTACTCTCCCTTCAAAGGTATAATCAATATTACTTACATTCCATAATATTCTTTGTGCAAGTACCAAAAAGAGCCAGAAGAAACAGGCTTCACTCAAGAGCAGTTAGGAAAATAGAGTGGAACTGTAACTATTCCAAGAACAGTCGCATACAATCAAGTTCTACAATCTTAATGTGTCAGAAATGGGTAACTGAAGTCAATCTGCTTCCCCACAAATGGGAGGGAGAATGCCTTCTCCTGTGGGGAAACCTTTCCTGCCAAATCACCCCAACTGATGGCAACAGATACACCAAATCTTCCAGCACTAGGATATGAAAGACAAACACAGGAGACATTCAAAACAATCAAGCATCTGGGGAAAATAAGAAGGAATGAATGAGTTGGTTCTGTCTGAATTTAAAATGCTAAAGTAGACAAATTTGGAAATAAAGTAACAGGAAATATCACATACTGAAAGGCTATATTAAGGGCACCTTAAGATGGACAATATATTCTTAAGTTCTTATCCAGATCACAAAAAGAGATAATACTGTATTTTCAAATTCATAGAGCCATTTCATGAAGAATACAGACCCACATTTTATAGTAGAAAAACTGTGGTTTAAAGAAACAACAGTACATTTGCCTATAATCAGCTAAACCAGTCAACAGTGGAACCTGGGGTTTCTGAAGCCCACATTCCTGACCATTAAAAGAATCAAAAAGTGACAAAATACAACCAAGGAAGAAAAAATAAGTAAATGCAGATTCGCAAACAAACCGAAAACAAAATTAGCAAATTTGAGGCCACTTTTCAAGTATGCAAATATTTTCCCACACCATAGGAGCACATGTAGATTCTCACCCTTTCATATAACAAGAGAAATCAAAAGAGCAACAACATAGAGGTTTCTTTAAAAAACTAAAAAGAAAACTATCATATGACTCAACAGGTCCACTACTGGCCATTTACCCTGAGAAAATCATAATTCAAAAAGACACATGCACCCTAATGTTAACTGCAGTGCTACTTATGATAGCCAGGACATGGAAGCAACCTAAATGTCCACTCACAAATGAATGGATGAAGAAGATGTGGTCCATATATACAATGGAATATTACTCAGCCATAAAAAGGAATGAAATTGGGCCATTCATAGAGATGGACTTAGGGTTTGTCTTACCGAGTGACATAAGTCAGAAAGAGGAAAACAAATACTATATATTAAAGCGTATAGATGGAATCTAGAAAAATGGTACAGATGAACCTATTTGCAGCACAGGAATAGAGATGCAGGTGTTGAGAACAGACATGTGAATACAAGGGAGGAAGGAGAGGGTGGGATGAACTGAGAGTATCATTGACATATATACATGACCATAGCTAATGGGGACCTGCTGTATGACACTGGGAGCTCAGCTCAGTGTTCTGTGATAAACTAGAGGAGTGGACGAGGGTGGAAGGAGGGGATATATGTACACATACAGCTGATTCACTTCATTGTACAGAAGAAACTAACACAACATTGTAAAGCTATCATACCTCAATTTTTTTAAAAAAAGGGGGCAATACTTCTTGATGATTTCCTAAGTGCCAAGCTCTTTGCTGGCACTATTTCATTCTCTCCTCACAAGAACCTGCACTTCAGTGCTACTATCATTATTAGTAATTTAGAGTTTTTTGTCATTCTCATTTTAAGAGAAGGAAACTGGAACTTGGGAAAGTTAGTCCACTTACCTCCTCACTCAAACACCAACTAGCAAACCCAAAATTCCAGCTTGATCTCAATCTCACGCTTATCTTAGAAGCCAGAAAGGCCAAGGCTAAGGGTCAAGTTCTAGATGGACAAAAGCCTGACTGTGAACCCAGGCATCACCACCTCTAAGCTGGGCCACCTGAGGCCAGTTACTAAACCTTTCCTTGTCTCAGCTGACTCATCTGCAGCTTGGGGATGTTACTAGTATTAATACTTCACAGTGTCCTTATAAGAATTAATAAAAGCATTTAAAAGCATGCTTGCACACAATATTCTACATGATCACAAATGTTAGCTGTTATGAAGATGACGATGATGATTGTTACTATTATCTTTATTGCTCCAGACTGTCTTCCAGCCCTGCAAAATAATTAACACTTATGAGATTCCCCTGCACTATTAGGAAAAGTTTAATTTATCTTCAAGAAGCTTAACAGAAAAGAAAGTTTGCAGTATATTTTAGAAATTTTTCTGTTAAAAATATCTATGTGCTCAAGAGTCTGCCTTAGTTATCCCAAAAAGTCATTATAAGGAGCAATGAGTTTAGATAAATAAGCTGCCTTTTTTTATGAGGACATTATTTGATTCACAATAGCAAGGGCCGTGTACCAACATTTGATTGTATTTCCTTTTTATTCATATTTTTGACTACCGAAGGATTTGCAATTAATATTAATTCTTTTGAAAAAGAAAACCAAAACTTTCTAGCAATCAGAATGTAATACTGAATTCTTTTAGAGCTTATCTCTGCTTTTTGCTATTAAAAATAAATCTTTCCATGCTGATCTGAAAAGTAAAATACCATAATAATCTAAGAGTTTATCCACATTGGGTATAGATGCAGAAAAAGTAGTTGCCCTTCTAGGGTTCCACTTTGTATATATTATTCCCAGAGCATAAGGTATGACCTTGTGTAAATCCTTTTTAAAAAAATGAAATTGTTAGTCACTCAGTCGTGTTCAACTTTTTATCCACCAGGTTTCTCTGTCCATGGGGTTCTCCAGGCCAGAATACTGGAGTGGGTAGCCATTCCCTTCTCCAGGGAGATCTTCCCGACCCAGGGATCGAACTCAGGTCTTCCAGATTGCAGGCAGATTCTTTATCATCTGAGCCTCCAAGAAAGCCCATGTAAATTCTAAATGCCAAAATAGTTACTTTGGGAATAATGACAATATTTTCAAGGGGATATCCCTTTTATGCAAACATTCAACCAAAAGTGTTTTCTCTTCAGTTTAGAGACACAGTGAAAAGAAATAGATTTTACTGAATTCTAAATTGGCCCAATTTCCCTGCTGGCTCATTTCTTTATGTTTGCACAGATTGATTTTTTTTAATTTAACTGCTCTCCTGACTTTGGACAGCACTTACATTCTCTATACACAAAAACATTGTATTTCCTGTTCACTACGTGTTAGACACACTTGTCTGTTTCACCACACTGGAAAATTAAGTTAGAATGCATATTTTAGAGACATGGAGAGACCACAAAGAACTGAGGGAGGAGAGAAATCACTCTTTCTGCCATTGAATGGGGAAAAAATACGAATTTGCTAGAGACAAACACAATACCACAGAAGAAAAAATTAAGAAGCCTAATACTTCCCCATTTTCAACAAAACTTACAGGAAGTTTTCTAAGTGACTCAATAGGAAGAAGGCAGAGGAAACTATTTTAAGTCTAGAATATCTTTATTTTTTCTCATTTTTTTATTGAAATATAGTTGATTTACAATATTTTGTTAGTTTTAAATATAATAAGTAAGTAAGTGTGAGTGGCTCAGTTGTGTCCAACTCTTTGAGACCTCATGGACTGTAACCTGACAGGCTTCTCTGTCCATGGAATTCTCCAGGCCAGAATACTGCAGTGGGTAGCCATTCCCTTCTCCAGAGGATCTTCCCAACACAGGAATCAAACCCAGGTCTCCTTCATTGCAGGCAGATTCTTTACTGTCTGAACCACCAGGGAAGCCCAGTTGGGACTATACAGTCCTAGGAATTCTCCAGGGCAGAACACTGGAGTGGGTAACTGTTCCCTTCTCCAGGGGATCTTCCCAACCCAAGGATCAAACCCAGGTCTCCTGCATTGTAGGAGGATTCTTTACTAGCTGAGCCACAAAGGAAGCCTAAGAATACTAGAGTGGGTAGCCTATCCCTTCTCCAGGGAATTTTTCCAACCCAGGAATCAAACCAGGGTCTTCTGCATTGCAGGCAGATTCTTTACCAACTGAGCTTTGATGGAAGCTCAGTTTCAGATATACAGCGCTGCAGTTCTGTAATACACACACACACACACACACACACACACACACACACACATTCAGGTTCTCTTCCCTTGTAGTTATTACAAAATATTGGGTATAGTTCCCTGCATTATATACTAGGTCCTTGTTGTTTATTTTCTATATAGTAGTGTGTATCTGTTAATCCCAAACTCCTAATTTATCCCTCCCCTTGCCCTTTCCCCTTTGGTAACCATACATTTGTTTTTTTATGTTTGTGAGTATCTTTCTGTTTCAGAAATAAGTTCCTTTGTATCTTTTTGTTTTTAGAAGAATATTTTACTAACCTCTTGTGGTAATATGTTTTTACACTTTAAAACATGGGAAACAGACACAAGGAAAATACATACAGGAGGCAATGGTCCACTTTATCAATTAAATGAGAAAGCTTTCCAGTGTGGCGGGCGCCCCCTGGTTTTCCACTTCAGGTTTTTCTAGCTATTCCGTGTCTTTTGCCAGTAACCTTCCTTGCAGTAAAAGGCCAGCTGCAGACTGTTGACATGGGGAGCCACACAACTGGTGAAATGCCCAAAACAGAACACAGGGCGCCACAGGCCTCTCTGAGATGCTCCCCCTTTCAACTAGCAAACTACACTGTTACAGTGTTGGGGGCACAGAGGGGTTGGGGAGGAGGTGGTAATGGAAAATAATACACTATAAACTAAAACTTTACACTTTAAAATACTGCAAATCTGCACAAAGTAATATTTAAAGGGGTTTGCTCAAGGCAATTAAGCAAATATTGTATGGCCACAGTGCGCTTTTGGTGCTAGCAGTAAAGTGCCAATGCGGGTAGATGTAAGCATCACAGGTTCGATCTGTGGGTTGGGAAGATCCCCTGGAGGAGCGCATGGCAACCCACTCCAGTATTCTTGCCTGGAGAATCTCATGGACAGAGGAGCCTGGTGGGCTACAGCCCATGGGGTCACAGAGAGTCAGACACAACTGCAGTGACTTAGCACATGCTGTGTGCCTTGCTCTGCACTTATAATCGAGCTGTATAACAGCCTTTAGTATACTCATAAGTTCATTTTTGTTTTCCCGAAGAAACTGGAATCATAGACAGCAAAACATCCTCAAGGAACAATGAATAGATCAGCACAGGTGTCACCGCCTGTCACTGTATAATCCATCTGTAGCAGTGAGCGTATTGTAAACATTTCATATATGCTAGCTGCTGCTAAGTCACTTCAGTCGTGTCCGACTCTGTGTGACCCCATAGACGTCAGCCCACCAGGCTCTCCTGCCCCTGGGATTCTCCAGGCAAGAACACTGGAGTGGGTATATGCTGGCTTTGATGTATTATTTATGTGCAAAATCCTATATATTTCTATTGATAATGAGTTTTAAACTATAATAAAGGGTCAAGAACAAAACATAGGAAGTGTTAACAGCAGAGACCTTTAGGAAGGCACAAAAAGGGGGATGTAAAATGAGTTCTTTTTAACTAAAAATCCTACACATCCAAGAGTCAAATATAAACTATAAACAAATGCTTTCTTCTACAACTTTTTTTTTTTGGCTTCTCCAGGTCTTAGCTGAGGCCCACAGGACCTTTGATCTTTTTCCAGGCATGCTAGATAGATCTTTAGTTGCAGCATGTAGGATCTAGTTCTCTGAGCAAGGATCAAACCAAGAACTTGGATCTTCACCACTGGACCCCCAGGGAAGTCCTTTCTCCATAACTATTAGCAATATCTGCTTCACCTGAATTTGCAGTGATGTTTGCAGAGCCCCAGGAGACCACACACAAGGCTGAGCCCCCTGGGGCCCTGCCCCAACCTCCTGATTGCTGAGAAGTGCTGACTGGGCTCTGGTGCCCAAAATGCACTGAAGGGCAGGAGCCCAAGAGCACAGGTTTCCTTCTCTCTTTCCTTACTATAGAAAATTGTTTCCAACCACAGAATTCAAATACATTATGATTATTCAGTGAGAGTGAGAAATAGATTTAAGGGACTAGATCTGATAGACAGAGGACCTGATGAACTATGGATGGAGGTTGGTGACACTGTACAGGAGACAGGGATCAAGACCATCCCCATGGAAAAGAAATGCAAAAAAGCAAAATGGCTGTCTGAGGAGGCCTTACAAATAGCTGTGAAAAGAATAGAAGCGAAAAGTAAAGGACAAAAGGAAAGATATTCCCATTTGAATGCAGAGTTCCAAAGAATAGCAAGGAGAGATAAGAAAGTCTTCCTCAGAGATCAATGCAAAGAAAGAGAGGAAAACAACAGAATGGACAAGACTAGAGATCTCTTCAAGAAAAGTAGAGATACCAAGGGAACATTTCATGCAAAGATGGGCTCAATAAAGGACAGAAATTGTATGGACCTAACAGAAGCAGAAGATGTTAAGAAGAGGTGGCAAGAATACACAGAAGAACTATACAAAAAAGATCTTCATGACCCAGATAATCACGATGGGGTGATCACTCACCTAGAGCCAGACATCCTGGAATGTGAAGTCAAGTGGGCCTTAGGAAGCATCACTACGAACAAAGCTAGTGGAGGTGATGGAATTCCACTTGAGCTATTTCAAATCCTGAAAGCTGATGCTGTGAAAGTGCTGCCCTCAATATGCCAGTATATTTGGAAAACTCAGCAGCAGCCACAGGACTGGAAAAGGTCAGTTTTCATTCCAATCCCAAAGAAAGGCAATGCCAAAGAATGCTCAAACTACTACACAATTGCACTCATCTCACATGCTAGTAAAGTAATGCTCAAAATTCTCCAAGCCAGGCTTCAGCAATACGTGAACCGTGAACTTCCAGATGTTCAAGCTGGTTTTAGGAAGGCAGAAGAACCAGAGATCAAATTGCCAACATTCATTGGATCATTGAAAAAGAGAGTTCCAGAAAAAC
>NW_011494942.1:4797887-4806203 GCF_000754665.1 Bison bison bison | reverse complement strand
GACTGGTTCCAAATAGGAAAAGGAGTACGTCAAGGCTGTATATTGTCACCCTGCTTATTTAACTTATATGCAGAGTACATCATGAGAAATGCTGGGCTGGAAGAAGCACAAGCTGGAATCAAGATTGCCGGGAGAAATACCAATAACCTCAGATATGCAGATGACACCACCCTTATGGCAGAATGGGAAGAGGAACTAAAAAGCCTCTTGATAAAGGTGAAAGAAGAGAGTGAAAAAGTTGGCTTAAAGCTCAACATTCAGATAATGAAGATCATGGCATCTGGTCCCATCACTTCATGGGAAATAGATGGGGAAACAGTGGAAACAGTTTCAGACTTTATTTTTGGGGGTCCAAAATCACTGCAGATGGTGACTGCAGCCAAGAAATTAAAAGGCGCTTACTCCTTGGAAGGAAAGTTACGACCAACCTAGACAGCATATTGAATAACAGAGACATTACTTTGTCAATAAAAGTCCGTCTAGTCAAGGCTATGGTTTTTCCAGTGGTCATGTATGGATGTGAGAGTTGGACTATGAAGAAGACTGAGTGCCGCAGAATTGATGCTTTTGAACTGTGGTGTTGGAGAAGACTCTTGAGAGCCCCTTGGAGTGCAAGGAGATCCAAACAGTCCATCCTAAAGGAGACCAGTCCTGAGTGTTCATTGGAGGGACTGATGCTGAGACTGAAACTCCAATACTTTGGCCACCTCATGGGCAAACTCTTCCTCATGGGAAGAGTTGACTCATTGGAAAAAACCCTGATGCTGAGAGGGATTGGGGGCAGGAGAAGGGGATAACAGAGGATGAGATGGCTGGATGGCATCACCGACTCGATGCACATGAGTTTGGGTGAACTCCGGGAGTTGGTGATGGACAGGGAGGCCTGGAGTGCTGCGATTCATGGGGTCGCAAAGAGTTGGACATGACTGAGCAACTGAACTGAACTGAACGGAATTCTGCTAAGGAATCCTGCCTGCCACTTGCGGGTTTCCAGCTGGTTGGTCAGTTGATTTCTTATTTTATTCAAGTTAAAGTTTATCTTTTAAAAAAACACGCTATAGCATGTTTAGCACTGTTTAACATTTAACATGCTTCAGCATTGTTTTAGTTTGCTACTCAATGACACTGCTTAACTTTCTGTTTGTATGTCTACCATCCATCTTTCTCATCTTCCTTCTTGTTTTCACCTTTGTCTTTTTCTTTTAAATGACACAGTCTTACACCTAATCATTTTGCTTATCAGCCTTTGTATCATTTTTTTCTATTGGTTTGACTTACCTTTATTAAGAAATTACATGATTTGGCAATTCTCTGAGCTTTTCCTATTTTTAAGTCCATCTATTTTATTGTTTAATTCAACATATTTGAATTAAATCTATTTAATTTATTTAATCTGTTTCTGTAGTTAATTCTATTTCTTTAATCTATTTCCAAATTTCTTTATTTGGGTTTGTAAAATCCTTTATCCTGTTTCTTATATAATTCTTTATTCTGTCTTTTGTGGAGAATTTAATTTTTTTCTTCTTTCTTAAATTTTCAATGAGTTTTATGTTATGGTTTGCCTTGATGATGGCTGGCAAATAGTACAGACAAGGAGGTGGTAGTAATAAACATACATAGCATGCTACAAGGAAAATCTGGAGACTTCCTCCAATTCCACTATACTCTCTGCTCCTACTGATCAAAAGACCTCTTCTTTGATTTTTAATTTTTAATTGAAGTATAGCTGACTTATTAATACAATGTTCAGGTGTATAGCAAAGGTGATTCAACTATACACATATGTAATGTATGTATCTATTCTTTCTCAGATTCTTTTCCATTATAGGTTATTACAAGATACTGTGTATGGTTCCCTGTGCTATAAAATAGGCTCCTGTTGTTTATCTATTTCATATATACTAGTGAAATAGTATATATTTCACTAGGAGAAGGCAATGGCACCCCACTCCAGTACTCTTGCCTGGAGAATCCCATGGACGGAGGAGCCTGGTGGGCTGTAGTCCATGGGGTCGCTAAGAGTCGGACACGACTGAACGACTTCACTTTCACTTTCACTTTCATGCATTGGAGAAGGAAATGGCAACCCACTCCAGTGTTCTTGCCTGGAGAATCCCAGGGATGGGGGAGCCTGGTGGGCTGCTGTCTATGGGGTCGCACAGAGTTGGACACGACTGAAGCGACACAGCAGCAGCAGCAGTGTGTATCTATTAATCCCGAATTCCCAGTTTATCCCTCCCCCATACTTTCCCCTTTGGTAACTATAAATTTGTTTTCTATATCTGTGAATCTATTTCTATTTTATAAATAAGTTCATTTGTATCATTTGCTTAGATTCCACATATAAGTGACATGTGATTTGTGTTTCTCTGTCTTACTTAATTCACTTAATGATAATCTCTAGGTTCATCCATGTTGCTGCAAATGGGATTATTTCATCTTTTTTAAAGGCTGAGTAGAATCCCACTGTATGTATATAGTACATCTTTTTTATCCATTCATCAGTCAATGGACATTTAGGTTGCTTCCATGTTTTGACTACTGTGAATAGTGCTGCAATAAACATTGGGGTCCATGTATCTTTTCAGATTAGAATTTTCTCCAGACATATGCCCAGGAGTGGGATCACTGGGCCATATGTTGGTTCTATTCCTAGATTTTTTTTTAAGTACCTCCATATAGTTCTAAACAGCATATTAAAAAGCAAAGACATCACTTTGCTGACAAAGGTCTGTATAATCAAAGCTATGGTTTTTCCAGGAGTCATGTATAGCTGTGAGAGTTGGACCATAAAGAAGGCTGAGTGCCAAAGAATAGATGTTCTCGAATTGTGGTGCTGGAGAAGACTCTTGAGAGTCCCATGGACTTCAAGGAGATCAAACCAGTCAATCTGAAAGGAAATCAACCCTGAATATTCATTGGAAGGACTGATGCTGAAGCTGAACCTCTAATACTCTGGCTACCTGATGCGAAGAGCTGACTCATTGGAAAAGACTCTGATGCTGGGAAAGATTGAAATCAAAAAGAGAAGAAGGTGACAGAGAATGAGATGATTGGATGGCATCACTAACTCAATGGACATGAATTTAAGCAAATTCTGGGAGACAGTGAAGGACTAGGAAGCGTGGCATGCTGCAGTCCATGGGGTCACAAAGAGTTGGACATGACTTATCAACTGAACAAAAACAACACTGTTCTAATAGTGGCTGCACCAATTTATGTTTCCACCAATAGCATAAAGAGGTTCCCAAAGGTCTCCTTTTACAATGTAGCTTTTTTTTATATACTTAACTCTGAAGTTGTCATGACAGGCTATGTACTGTTCCATCTCTCTGTAAGGAGATCTCTAGTCTAAAACTCGAAGACTTTAAGAAGATCAAGTAGGGCAAGAGATGAGAGTAAGAGAAAGTTGCTTCATCAGTATGCCTGGTCTGACTTCAGCTAAACCACCCACAGACTTCTATCAAAGAAGCCAAAGCACAATGTCCATAATCAGATTTCTGACATCATTTCTATGTCAGCCAGATTCTGATATACTGATTTCTAGCTTCATCTTCTCTCAACAGTCCTGTAGAAGGATCCTTCCATGTATCAGTTCCTAGATATCTTCCTTCATTATGAGACACAATAGGAGGCTCTATGGAGCTGAGCGGATCCTCCATGAATGTGGAGAGAAAAGAGTAATTCATTTTGTTTTGTCGAGTCACCTCTGCTTTAACTGTATGACATCATAAATGTAAAGTCACTAAGTGTATGGTTCATTTAGCCTATCAAAATCAAATGGAAAGATGATGTTCCTTCAACTAGAGAGGTTTACATGATTCACAGGATGTCTCAGGATATAGTCAAACAGCTCAGTTTGGGTTTCTTACTGGCTCAGACAGTAAAGAATCTGCCTGCAATGTGGAAGACCTAGGTTCAATCCCTGGGTTGGAAAGTTCCCCTGGAGGAGGGCATAGCAACCCACTCTAGTATTCTTGTCTGGAGAATCCCATGGACAGAGGAGCCTGGTGGGCTACAATCCAGGGGTTGCAAAGAGTCAGACACAACTGAGCAACTAACACTTTCACTTTCCTATGTCACTCCCTCAAAGAGAAATACAAAGTTATACTGAGAAAACAGCCCAGTTAGTTTTCTGGAGTTGTGCCATAATGTTAATTCTTATTTCCTGTAGTTTTCTCCCATTATGCCTCCTGTTTATTCTTTTTGGATCCTCTCTCTGTGGACCCAGCCTGCTGTTGCACAATCTCTATTATTTTATTCCAGTCCTTCCAGTCCTAGGAAATGACACGAGCCAAGTACCCTGAGTAAAGATCCAACTCATCAGGCCGTTCTTAACCATCCAGGACAACCCTCTGCATTCAGCTCACTCACTCATAAAGGTCCCTCAGGTCCCCCAAGATCTACCCACCTGAGTTCTCGCCTGGCTTGTTTTATTTGATCTGCTCAAACAGCAACTGCAATTCAAGCTGATGCTAAGCTGTATAATTATGCCAGCATCTAAATTTCTTTATCATCAGGAAATGAGCATGCCTCGCCAGCAAATGATCACAAAGGGATTCAAGCAAGGATACAATGGGTTGTTCTTCCGAATCCGTTTTAATGGTATTTCATGCTTACACGTATGCTGTTGCTTCAGTTGTGTCCACCTCTTTTGAAACTTCTGAGACTGTAGCCCGCCAGGCTCCTCTGTCCATGGGATTCTCCGGGCGAGAATACTGGAGTGGGTTACCATGCCCTCCTCCAGGGAATTTTCCCGATCCATGGATCGAACCCGCATCCCTTATGTCTCCTGCATTGGCAAGCAGGGCTTTTTTTATCACTAGTGTCACCTGGGAAGCCCCTTTAATGGTACTTGGTTGGCTCAAAAGTTTGTTTGGGTTTTTCTGTAAGATGTTATGGAAAAACCTGAACAAATCTTTTGGCCAATCCAATATATGTCTGTTGTAAGAGACCTGTATTTTAGAAATCTTTTTGCTCATATTCAGTGTTTAAGATGCTCCCCTCTTTTCCCCCCAGCCACAGAGGGGAGAGATAGACAATAAAAAGCCCACTCTGATAGCTGTTTCTGAGGCTGACTGCCGTGCAGTACACTCTCTAGAAACGTTCATTCTGCTCGTTCTATCAGTTTCTTGATATCCCACATGCCTGGCCCACCTAACCTGTGATCAGGAGCAGAAAGCTTTGCCAATATCTTTTTCTAATACTTTGTTTTGTTTCCAACTCTTAACAGAACACTTATTTAATAAAGGTCCTGGATATACTCCAGAAAATGATTTTAAAAAGTTTAGCTATGCTATTAGAAGAAGTCATTAAAGGAAAGATGCCTAATCAGGGGCTTCCAACAGGCTTTCCAGAAAAGGCATTCATGAATTTCCCCCCCAATTTACCAAGTTGCTTGGGTTCAGGGAAGCGATCATGGTATTGGATGGCAGAGAGTGTTAAATGGTTTGTGTGCTTCAGAGACTTACAGAAAGCTTCTGCCAAAATCCAAGAGCAGAAATAAATACATCACTTGCTGCCAAAATAGGAAAATAAAATATTAAATAATAAAAATATTCCACTATAAATCCACTTAGAGACAGAAACTAGCTATAAACAAAAGGAAGAATTTGAAAATCTTGCCCAGTCAGAGGTAATATCATTTAGAAAGTATGACCAACACCAAACTATACCTATACTTAATATCAACTGTTTCCCAAGGTTCTGAGAGACATAAATTCAGTAATGCCTGCTGTCATACATGAAGTAGGCATTACTGCTCATATACATGGAATAATCTAATACAGGGGATTAAAAAAAAAGTCTGTCCAAATGTGGTGTTCTCACATTACTTACAATGTCTTTGATCTGAAGCCATCTAAATGATCTGAAATTATGAAATGATGAAGCAATGATTAGTAAGTGAATTGATCAATGTAATATACAATAGAATAAGCTACTATGTTGAAAATTATTTGTAAAGACACTTTGTAATAACATGAGAAAATGATATTTTACAATGATATTAATTGGAAGAAGGAAGAAAAAATTTTAACAAGCAGTCTATATGCTAAAAATACTAAAAATAAAGAAGTTTTAGATGACAGAAATATCATAGTTAGGTACAGAAAATGATGACACAACACATACATGAATGCAAATTCAGGACCTCCCTGGTGGCCCAGTGGTCAAGAATCTGCCTGCCAACACAGGGGACATGGGCTCAGTCCCTGGTGCAGGAAGGGATGGATCCCACATGCCACACAGCAACTAAGCCTGTGTGCCACAACTACTGAGCCCTTGCGCCCTAGAGGCCGTACTCTGAAACAAGAGAGGCCACGGCAATGAAAAGCCTGTGCACCACAACTGGAGAGTAGCCCCCACTCACCGCAACTAGAGAAAGCCCACAGGCAGCAGTGAAGACCCAGTGCAGCCAAAAATTAATTCATCAATGTTTTAAAGAAGAATGCAATCTCCTCTTTCCCCCAGGGGCCCAATAAACCTTGGGGAACAATACAGAACTCAAAAAAGGGAAGAGATGTGACTCAGAGGCAAGTCACATCCCTCCCCACCTTGCCACCTTTACTCCACACTGGGAAAAAGGAGGAAATAGTGTCTTTGGAGCCTAAGCCTGGCTGGTGCTGGGGGAAGGGAAGAAGGTATTCATTGAACTGAACATGAGATGCAAGCTTCACATTTGGTCACTGTGTTTAACAACTGAAAGTAACTGAAAAACTGGGGATAGGCACAAAGTGTTGTTAAGCAACGTAAAGAAAAGTTCACCATGACTTGGTAGAATTGAGAGGAGAAAATATTTGGGACGAGTCAAGATATATAAATTCTTAAGTCTGAGGGCCCCTTTATTGCCTCCTATAATAGGGCTTTATGTATTTTGTAGAACATGTCTAATTTTTTTCCTTAAACTGACACCTCTTTGAGTACAAAATTTAAGTTTGATGTATCATTTTATCCCCAAAGAACTAACACTTTGCCTTGCATATAGAGGGTACTCTAATATTAATGAAACAAGCTATTCATATATTTTACTGCTATTTCAAAGAAAATGAAAAGCTGTTTACACATTTGTTAATAAAGAGTGATCTGAGTGATGAGTCATTTCATTTTGGAATTATAATTTGGGGATCTTTAAAGATCTTCCACCCCTGTAAACCAGTGGTTAACTGATATTGTTGTACTAAATATTTATAATCCAATGAAATACACAGATCTTCCAATTTATTCTAAATTGAGAAAAATCTCCAACTGATTTTAAATTGGGAAAATCCTAGAGTCAAGGCAGTTATCTCTATTATCAACTTCCAAAAGTATAATTCATCTAATGCTAAAATTTGAAAATGTTATTCATCCTCAGTTAGCCTATGACTAATGATTAATATGATAAAGCATTCTATCTTATAAATCATTCCTATAAATGTGTCAAAATTAAATATCAATTGAGGAAATGAAGATTAGATTCCTAACCTCTTAGGTGGTAAATTACATTTATGCAAATTGGCTAATCACAGTTGGCCAGGTAAGTTGTATGCATATAAACAGCCTGGAAGTCACCTAGGTTGCATTCTGAAATCTTTCATTAAAATTTCTGGATGGAAACTCTATAGAACATAAGAATCAAGGCCAAAGTGCTATTTTAAATGCATAGGTTAAAAAAACCTATTTCATAATTCCATATTTTAACAACAAAAAATTATTCAAAGTCTAGAATCACAGAAATGCTTTCTCCAGACCAAAACTTTACCAGGAAAATTAATATAAAAAGCAATTTTTTCTCAATTGTCTGTTCCAAATTGCATTCTGAATATTTATCTTTTTACTAGTTCTCTCCCAAAAACATAACTGTAAAATGTATTATATGGTTGCAAATGTTATATGTATAAAGAGACAAAAACTTGACTTAAAGGTGCATGAATTATAGTAGATGTTTGTGTCATCATTTCATTAGTGAAAATATCGATAGACTAAGATCCAACTTAGGAACTCAACTCATAATTATACAATGTCCATGCTGCTGCTGCTGCTGCTAAGTCACTTCAGTCGTGTCTGACTCTGTGCGACCCCAGAGATGGCAGCCCACCAGGCTCCCCCGTCCCTGGGAGTCTCCAGGCAAGGACACTGGAGTGGGTTGCCATTTCCTTCCACAATATCCACAGATGAACGCAATTGAATGTAAAATTCAATTATTTTTTACCCTGTTTCTCTTCAAAAATATATGCAATCACTTAAAAATAATGAATATAACTATTCTGAAGGGTGTTTCAAGAAAACATGAAGAATAGTCATATTTATACATACATTTTATATAATGTATACATA
>NW_011494942.1:4772408-4797787 GCF_000754665.1 Bison bison bison | reverse complement strand
ATAAATAAATAAATTTTAATAAATAAAATTTATTTATTAATAAATAAAAATAATAAATTGTTTTATTTATTTATTATTATTTATTATTTATTTTTTTACTAAGCATATTTATTATTTTACCTAAGGTAAAATAAATGTCTTTTATGCTAAACAAAGACAAAAGGTGAGGTCAGTGCAGCTGCTGTGATTCAGCTTAACACCAAGCTCTAGGCTTACTAGTAGCAAAAACACAAACATACAAAAAAACCTGTTACTTCACCTCACCAGTGGAATTACGACAGTGTGCCTTTAAAGACACATCATGGGAACATCCTAAGAAAATGCAGACAAGGTGTTTGGCACAGTGCTTAGCTCGTGGGAGGTGACTAAGGATGCTACCTAGTATTGCCATCCAATAACACACAAAAAAAGTAGTGTCTCAGAAAAGACAGGATTGTGGCTGCTACCAAATCTTTAGAGAATTTCCTACACAGATCACTGTAGTAGGATCATAAATGAGTCATTTCCTCAAACCTGATTTCAGTAGAGTTTGAGTGACAAAGATATTTTCTTCAGGGAACGCTCATTGTTCTGGTGCCAGCTACAGTGCCTTTCACGTGTGTGC
This sequence comes from Bison bison bison, assembly GCF_000754665.1. NCBI lineage: Eukaryota > Metazoa > Chordata > Mammalia > Artiodactyla > Bovidae > Bison > Bison bison. The sequence continues at coordinate 4,797,183 of NW_011494942.1, read as the reverse complement.
ATGCTAAGTTGCTCCCGTCATGTCCTACTCTGCTACCCTATGGTCTGTAGCCTGAAAGGCTCCTCTGTCCGTGAAATTCTTCAGGCACGAATACTTGAATGAGTTGCCATGACCTCCTCCAGGTGATCTTCCTGACTGAGTGATCAAACCCGAATCTCTTACATTTCCTGCATTGGCATTTGGGTTCTTTACCACTAGCACCACTTGGGAAGCCTTGCACATAATAGTCATTTAATGGATCTGGTCACAAAAGAAGGCTGTACAAAAAATATTTCTGGGCATCAAAACCTTTCTCTTTTCCTTCCACAGTCCTTAAATTCTCCAAGCTTTGGCCAAGGCTCTTCTTTTCAACTCTTCAACTACCTGGAGAGAGGAAGAGAAAATCTGAATTCCCAGTCAGTGCCACCTGCCATGATGGAGCACATCAACTGATCCAGAGCTAAGAGAGGGACAGAGTAGAAAGAGATGACACCTTCCTGAGTGTCTTACAGTTGAAATTCTATCTTCTTTAAAAAAAAAAAATCTGAGAATTTGAGTAAATTTCAACTTCTTCATCTCCATTCTAACCTCTCATTCTCTTTATAACCAGGCTCAAACTTGCTTGGTTACAGCCCTATTCTCCATGATACAGGGGGGTTTCATGCCACCAACTCACCACTGTAACAGTCCTTGCTTTGTTTCAAGGTCTCAAGTGAAAAGCGACAGTGTTTTTGTGCTTCATTCAGTCGTTTCCAACTCTTTGCAACCCCATGGATTGTAGCCCACCAGATTTCTCTGTTCATGGGATTCTCCAGGCAAGAATACTAGAGTGGGTAGCCATTCCCTTCTGGAATCCAAGTCTCCTGCATTGCGGGTATATTGTTTACAACTGAAGCTGCCAATGACTTCTAATTACCAAACCTAGAAGGCAATGGCACCCCACTCCAGTACTTTTGCCTGGAAAGTCCCATGGATGGAGGAGCCTCGTAGGCTGCAGTCCATGGGGTCGCTAGAGTCGGGCACGACTGAGCGACTTCACTTTCACTTTTCACTTTCAAGCATTGGAGAAGGAAATGGCAACCCACTCCAGTGTTCTTGCTTGGAGAATCCCAGGGACAGGGGAGCCTGGTGGGCTGCCGTCTATGGGGTGGCACAGAGTTGGACACGACTGAAGCGACTTAGCAGCAGCAGCAGCAGCAGCAGCAGCACAGACCTCTTAATTTGTGTATTTTTGGCTAGACTGTCTTCATAATTACTGTTGGGCAGAATTTGATAGCTGCTGTGCATAGTGATTTCTACACCTTTCTCATTTCCCTCTTTCCCCTTTTCAACTTATTTGACTGTGCCAAGTCTTAGATGTGGCACGCAGGATCTTCAGCTGCTCCATGTGAGATCTAGTTCCCTGACCAGAGATCGAACCCAGAGAGTCTTAACCACTGGATCACCAGGGAAGTCCCTCCCTCTTTTCTGAATGGGAAACTTTATAGTAGTTATTCTACTTCTTTTCTACTATTAGGATTTGAGTGCTCATGGGGCAAACAAAATGTCTTTTAGATGGGTTACCAAACTGCAGGAAGCTGAATCTGGCCCTGGAGGAGAACACCAGGCATGCACAGAGATCGAGGACTGTGTTGGATGAGTAACTTGATGGAATTTGGGGGTTACCTTTCATATGGAGGAGCTGATGGTGACCTATGAATGATCAGAAGTGTGTTCATGGATTTTTAAAAGACCACAATGTGGTCCCCCAATATCCATTTTCCTTTTTTTCCAGTGGTGACAGAGTCACCAATTTTGAGCTTGGCACATGGCTTCCCAGGATGGAGTTAGCAACTTCTTTGCAGATATGGAGTCATATAACTAGGTCCCTGGGGTGCTAGGCAAATGTGTTCATGTAGCAGCTTCTGAAAATCCTTCTGATGAGATGGAACACACATGCCCTTTGCTCTGTTCTTTCTCCCTTCCTCTAACCTGCTGTCTGGAACTTAGATGCCACCATCTATGACAAGGCAGTAAGATACAAGGAACCCTTGTCCCTCAAGTTATACAGCATATATTAGTCTTCAAGTGCCAACTCAGATTTTTATGTGCAGTTAGAATCAACTTCCATATTTTTTGCAAGCATACATGCTAAGTTGCTTCAGTCGTGTCTGACTCTTTGTGACCCTATGGACTATAGTACACTAGGCTCCTCTGTCCATGGGGATTCTCCAGGCAAGAATACTGGAGAGGGTTGCCATGCCCTCCTCCAGGGGATCTTCCTGACCCAGGGATCAAACCTGCATCTCTTATATCTCCTGCATTGGCAGACAGGTTCTTTACCACTAGCACCACCTGGGAAGCCCTCCATATTGTTTAAGCCACTGCTAAAAGGGAATTTCTGTAACAGAGTCAAACCTTATCCAAACTGACACAGGTATATGAAATAGAAAATGATCTCTCACTTGAGAAGAGATAAATGGTGGTACCCAGGTGGCGCTAGTGGTAAAGAATCTACCTGCCAATGCAGGAGACATAAGAGACGCAGGTTCGATCCCTGAGTCAGGAAGATCCCCTGGAAGAGGGCATGGCAACCCACTCCAGTATTCTTGCCTGGAGAATCCCATGGACAGAGGAGTTTGGAGGGCTACAGTCCTTACGGTTGCAAAGAATCTGACATGACTGACTTAGCACACACATATACACACCATTCACTAAGATAGAGAAAGGGCAGGCTTGAGTGGAGAATTGGATCTTGGATGTGTTGAGTATGGGCTATGCATAAAAATTCAAGTACTAACACTATCAGATAACACATAAATGGTAGATGAAGCCTCGAGGATGAATAAGTTTATCCAAGGAATATATATATATATATATATATATATATATATAAAGTAGATTGTATGAACCCAAAAACTACTTGAAGCTTACAAATGTCTATCATTTCTCACATTCCAGCTTCCATGCTTATGTTTACCCAGGATGCACAGTATTTATGTTGAGCTGATCTCATGTCAGATCTGCCCTTGCCTCTCAGGAATAACCAGTGGAAAACACTGTTCTAATAAAGCCAGTGGAAAGTTCACAGACTTGTCCAAATCTTATCTGCCCTATTTATAGCCTAAGAAGCAAAACTAGAACATTTAGGGTAAACTGGGCTTTTCTGAATCACTCCCATCATTCATAGTCATGACTAAAAAAATATCATAAAGTTTCAGAATAGAAAGTATCCTCAGACTCTTCCAAACTAGTGTGTGTGTGTGTGTGTGTGTGTGTGTGTGTGCATGCATACTCAGTCATGTCTCACTCTTTGCAACCTCATAGACTGTAGTCTGCCAGACTACTCTGTCCATGGAATTATCCAGGCAAGAATACTGGAGTGGGTTGCCATTTCCTATTTTAGGAGATCTTCCTGAGCCAAGGATTGAACCCACATCTCCTGCATTGCAGGCAGATTCTTTACCACTGAGCTACCAGGAAAGCCTCCAAACCAATACACCACCATAAATGTTATTGTACAGAAAGAGTACAGATCATAGTTTACTTAAGAAGAATCCTAAGTGAACAAAGTTAAGAGCTATCCCTATGTTTAAAAGAATGTGAGTTAAAAAAAAAAAAAAGCTTCTCTTTCAAGAAACAATATAATTCCAGGGCAGGAACAGACACAGATGTAGAGAATGGACACAGGGACAGAGTGGGGGAGAGGAGGGTGGGATGAATTGGGAGATTAGGATTGACATATATCCACTACCATGTGTAAGAGAGATAGCTAGTGGGAAGCTGCTGTAAAGCACAGGAGGCTCAGCTCGGCACTGTGATGACCTAGAAGGGATGGGGTTGTGGGGTGGGGAGGTCCCAGAAGGAAGGGGTATATGTATCTGTATAGCTGATTCACTTCATTGTAGAGCCAGAAACTAACACATCATTGTAAAGCAACTATACTACAATTTTTTTAAAGAAATCACTTTTAATCATAAGCCTTTCCCGCATAGCCTCAAGACAGATCTTTCCCATCTCTAATATTCACAGAAGCAAACTCACTGATGATATTCAGATATCAACAAGAAAATTCAGTTTAAACATTGGGAGCCACCTTTTAACTACAACATCATTCAAACACTGCTAGAGTTTACCAAAGGAGTTATGGGATCTCCCTCAGAGGTTTTCCAGCATCCGTTAGACATTCATTTGAAGGAATTAGTTTAAGATAACTTGCATGTACTCCTTTTGCAGCAGGGAGCTGAACCACAAGATTGTTTTTCTATGACACTATTTCCTGGCTGGAAATCGAAGGTGGCAGAAGAAAATAACAGTGAGTTGGAAGTTTGGGGGTTTATTATTTAAATCATTTCCTCACATTAAATGAGCTGCAAGTTTCACCACTAATGGCATTTAAATATATTCAAGACTCTAGGACATTTTTCATGTCCTTGCCAAATGGGATTTATTTAATTTCTGACTAATTTATACTTAGGGTTTCTCTAAAGGAGGTTCTGGCTCCAGCTTTATAACTTCCAGTCAAGGCAGAGAACCACAAGACTGAGCTACCACAGTGGACTGAACTCAATTGTTCAAGGACATCTTGGCTTGCCCAGACACTCTTTGATACTTGAAACTAGTATCTGAAGCCATAGAGAGAAGTCATCTCATCATTTGGAAGCAGTTAACTTTTCCAACCAACAAATCTATGCAGTCAACTTTTGATGAATGGATTAACGAGGTGGAGAAAGGTAATGACTGAATTCCAAATCACAGATAAAACAAACTGCAAATATCATGGTTAATCCACACCCTCAACATTCTAGGTGAATAACAAAAGGACATGTAAAAGGAGAAATTGACTCAAATGCAGAATGCTACCTTGGAAATCAGGGCTGTCAAGTGCAGAGTATACAGCAGAGTGAATAGCTATGTCCTAAACACCCCCATCTTTTTTTGGCAAAACTAATACAATTATGTAAAGTTTAAAAATAAAATAAAATTTAAAAATAAAAAAATGGTCAAAAAAAATAATAAAATAAAATAAATCTGAAAAAAAAAATCTGGATGTAGAATTCTCTCTTAAGGGGTGTAAGTAAACAAAATTACTTTCAATTCCTCATGTCCCAGCAAGACCATAATTAGCAACAAAGTAATTGCTGAGCTTCTCAGGTGGCAGGACTGGTAAAGAACCCACCTGCCAATGCAGGAGGTATAGGTTTGATCCCTAGATTAGGAAGATCCCCTGGAGAAGAGAATAGCTACCCACTCCGGTATTCTTGCCTGGAGAATCCCATGGACAAAGGAGCCTGGTGGGCTGCAGGCCATGGGACTGTAAAGACTCAGACACAGCTGAGCAACTAAACACACATGGAATGGAATGTGACTGAGCACAACAGTTGAGCAGATAATCAGGTGGCTGGCTAAAGAAGAATATTGCTGGTGGAGGGCTACTACAAACGACACCATTTTATGATTCACAGATTGTCTACTAATTCAAGGATTTATGCTAAAGTTGCTCTTCTGGAAATAGAGATATAATCATTGCTGTGCTTCTCTGTGAGTCAGCCAAGACTACAGAAATGAAAGTTCAATGATCCTGTGGATAAGGGTATCTAAGCTACTACTGCTATAACATTTACTGGGCTACCGATTAAAGCACAGGGCAACACCGCCAAAGCACCCTCACCCTCAGTGCTTTCTGTCTGAACTATGTTCCAAACGGCAAAAGAAAAGTAACTGCTGAAGGTGGAAAGAGACTAAAACCAGACAGTCTTCTTTCATGAAGGAGGAATATGAATGGATGTGACTGGCTGACCTTAGACACAGCAAGCAGTAGATAAACTGACTTCAGTCAATAAAATCTGTGTCCAAGGCTTCAATTCTTCTGTTTCCTGCCCATACAAGTGGGAGAGTCTTATGTTACCCCTCTCCCGGAGAGGGAGAGAAGAAAGAGGGAAACAAATCTGTATGCCACTACTTAATGGATTATTATGAAAAATATAGCTGTTCATTCAAAGTCAAAAAGTAAATTATATGACAGTTCCTTGCAAAGTACACATTTCTACAGAAAATAAATTTCTATGTTTGTTATTTCATGATCATTCCTTGAGTGCATTCAATTTGATATTCATTTGAGTGCATTCAATTTGATATTTCCTTAAGTGTCTCCTAAATGATGATGCTATGAAAGTGCTGCACTCGATATACCAGCTGCACTCAATATGTCAGCATATTTGGAAATCTCAGCAGTGGCCACAGGACTGGAAAAGGTCAGTTTTCATTCCAATCCCAAAGAAAGGCAATGCCAAAGAATGCTCAAACTACCACACAACTGCACTATCTCACATTAGCAAAGTAAGGCTCTAAATTCTCCAAGCCAGGCTTCAGCAACACATGAACCATGAACTTCCAGATGTTCAAGCTGGTTTTAGAAAAAGGCAGAGGAACCAGAGATCAAATTGCCAACATCTGCTGGATCATCAAAAAAGCAAGAGAGTTCCAGAAAAACATCTATTTCTGCTTTATTGACTATGTGAAAGCCTTTGACTAAAACTGTGGAAAATTCTGAAAGAGATGGGAATACCAGACCACCTAACCTGCTTCTTGAGAAACCTGTATGCAGGTCAGGAAGCAACAGTTAGAACTGGACATGGAAAAACAGACTGGTTCCAAATAGGAAAAGGAGCACGTCAAGGCTGTATATTGTCACCCTGCTTATTTAACTTCTAAGTAGAGTACATCATGAGAAACGCTGAGCTGGAAGAAGCACAAACTGGAATCAAGATTGCCAGGAGAAATATCAATAACCTCAGATATGCAGATGACACCACCCTTATGGCAGAAAGCAAAAAAGAACTAAAGAGCCTCTTGGTGAAAGTGAAAGAGGAGAGCGAAAAAGTTGGTTTAAAGCTCAACATTCATAAAACTAAGATCATAGCATCTGGTCCCATCACTTCATGGGAAATAGATGGAGAAACAGTGGGAAAAGTGTCAGACTTTATCTTTTGGGGCTCCAAAATCACTGCAGATGGTGACTGCAGTCAGGAAATTAAAAGACGCTTACTCCTTGGAAGGAAAGTTATGACCAACCTAGATAGCATATTCAAAAGCAGAGACATTACTTTGCCAACAAAGGTCCATCTAGTCAAGGCTATGGTTTTTCCAGTGGTCGTGTATGGATTCAAGAGTTGGACTGTAAAGAAAGCTGAGCACTGAAGAATTGATGCTTTTGAACTGTGGTGTTGGAGAAGACTCTTGAGAGTCCCTTGGACTGCAAGGAGATCCAACCAGTCCATCCTAAAGATCAGCCCTGGGTGTTCTTTGGAAGGAATGATGCTAAATCTGAAACTCCAGTACTTTGGCCACCTCATGCGAAGAGTTGATTCATTGGAAAAGACTCTAATGCTGAGAGGGATTGGGGGCAGGAGGAGAAGGGGACGACAGAGGATGAGATGGCTGGATGGCATCACCAACTCGATGGACGTGAGTTTGAGGGAACTCCAGGAGTTGGTGATGGACAGGGAGGCCTGGTGTGCTGTAATTCATTGGGTCACAAAGAGTTGGACACGAATGAGCGACTGAACTAATTGAACTAATGCTTTGAAAAACTTTCATGCTCCAAGCACTGCAATAGACAGTTTCCACATGTTATTTCATTTAATTCTGACAGCAGTAATTAAAAATGCCTACCTTTCAGATGAGAAAAGTGAGCTGCAGTAAGGTTGTGGTTAGTTGCTCAGTTGTGTCCAACTCTTTGCAACTCCGAGGACTATAGCCCTCCAGGCTCCTCTGTTCATGGGATTTTACAGCAAGAATACTGGAATGGGTTGCCATTCCCTCCTTCAGGGGATCTTCCTCGTTTTTCCAGTAGTCATGTATGGATGTGAGAGTTGGATCATAAAGAAAGCTGAGTGCCAAAATTTATATTTTTGAACTGTGATGTTGGAGAAGACTCTTGAGAGTCCTTTGGACTGCAAGAAGATCAAACCAGTCCATCCTAAAGGAAATCAGTCCTGAATAGTCATTGGAAGGACTGATGCTGAAGCTCCAAAACTTTGGCCACCTGATGCAAAGTATTGACTCATTGGAGAAGACCCTGATGTTGGGCAAGACTGAGGGCAGGAGGAAAAGGGGATGACAGAGGATGGGATGGTTGGATGGCATCACTGACTCAATGGACATGAGTTTGAGCAATCTCCAGGAGTTGATGATGGACAGGGAAGACTGGCATGCTGCAGTCCATGGGGTCACAAAGAGTCAGACATGACTGAGTGAGTGAAATGAAAATACTATGTTCTCATCCTTACCACAATGTCATCTGCAGAGTAGACACCCTCTTTTATCATTTTATTGCATCTTGGATGTTTTCTTTGTAGCTGTTTAACATTTTTCTGCCCCATGAGATCATACACTGAGCTGTAAAAGACAGAAGTCCCCAACCCCCAGGCCAAAGACCAGTATACCGTCTGTGGCCTGTTAGGAACACTGGGCCACACAGCAGGCAGTGAGCGGCTGGTGGATGAGGGAAGCTTCATCTGTATTTATAGCCATTCCCCTTCCCTCACATTACTGCCTGAGCTCTAATTCCTGTCAGATCAGCAGTGGCATTAGATTCTCATAAAAGCGTGAATCCTACTGTGAAAGGCGCATGTGAGGGATCTAGGTTTCGTGCTCCCTGTGAGAATCTGATGCCTGATGATCTGATTCTGCATCATGGTGAGTTGTATAATTATTTCATTATATATCACAATGTAATAATAATATAAATGAGATGCACAATAAATGTAATGTGCTTGAGTCATCCCCAAACCATCCCCTCTCTCCTCATCCATGGAAAAACTGTCTTCCTTGAATCTGATCCCTGGTGCCAAAAAGTAGGCTTAGGACTACATAGTAGCCTTGGTGTCTGCTCTATTCCCAGATACACACACACACACACACACACACACACACACAGCATTTACTGTACAGTCCATGGCAGAGCCCTTTCATTAGTGTTTCCTAGAGGGACACCAACTCTAAGCAAATCTTAAGTATAAACAAAAGACCACCTGGCTTCAGTGTTTCAAGTATAACATTGTGCATACCTTTTGCTTTATCAGAATATTTCCTGTGGCTTTTCTGCCTATAAAGTGACTAAAGCCAAACTGTCTAAACTGATGGAAATGGAAATGGCAACCCACTCCAGTATCTTTGCCTAGAGAGTCCCATGGACAGAAGAGCCTCGAAGGCAACAGCCCATAAGGTCACAAGAGTTGGACATGACTTAACAACTAAATCACCACCACCACCATCTAAACTGATCTCATTCAAAAATAAGACTGCAGCCTGCCATGACACCTATATCAAGCCATTTCTGCTCATTTTCAGAGTCACATTTACTCTCAAAAGCAAGACCTTCTTTCATATTTTCATGATATTTTTTTCCAAGTGTATTTCTCAACAAGCAGCCAAAGCTGCAAGGCTTTATCTCCTGCCCATTGTTAGCTATTAATATTATAATTCAGCTCACCTGCAAACTGGTTGAAATAAAAACTGCCATTGTATGGCAAAAACCACCACAGTATTGTAAAGCAATTAGCCTCCAATTAAAATAAATTAATTAATTTTAAAAAAGAGTAACAACCCTGAGGAAAAGAATAGGAAAACTATGCAATATTTAAAGTAATAAAAACTATTATTAGGGATATATGTCAATTTAACTTCAGATTATACTACAAAGCTACAGTCATCAAGACAGTATGGTACTGGCACTAAAACAGAAATATAGACAAATGGAACAAGTTAGAAAGCCCAGAAATAAACCCATGCACCTATGGGTACCTTATTTTTGACAAATGAGGCAAGAATACACAATGGGGCAAAGACAGCTTTTTCAATAAACGGTGCTGGGAAAACTGGACAGCTATGTGTAAAAGAATGAAATTAGAACACTTCCTAACATCATACACAAAGATAAACTCTAATTGGATTAAAGACCTAAATGTAAGATAAGAAACTATAAAACTCTTAGAGGAAAACATAGGCAGAATACTCGATGATGTAAATCAAAGCAAGATCCTCTATGACTCACTTCCTACAGTAATGGAAATAAAAACAAAAGTAAACAAGTGGGACCTGATTAAACTTAAAAGCTTTTTCACAGCAAAGGAAACTATAAACAAGATGAAAAGACAACCCTCAGAATGGGAGAAAATAATAGCAAATGAAACAACTGACAAAGGATTAATTTCCAAAATATACAAGCAATTCATACAATGCAATACCAGAAAAACAAACAGCCCAATCAAAAAACGGGGAAAAGACCTAAACAGACATTTCTCCAAAAAAGACATACAGATGGCTAACAAACATGTGAAAAGATGCTCAGCATCGCTCATTATTAGAGAAATGCAAAACAAAACTACAATGAGATATCACCTCACACCAGTCAGAATGGCCATCATCAAAAAAGTCTACAAACAATAAATGCTGAAAAAAGTGTGGAGAAAAGGGAATGCTCTTGCACTGTCAGTGGGAATGTAAATTGATACAGCCACTATGGAAGACGGTATGGAGATTCCTTAAAAACTAGGAATAAAATCACCATATGACCCAGCAATCCCACTCCTAAGCATACACCCTGCTGCTGCTTCTGCTGCTGCTGCTAAGTTGCTTCAGTCATGTCCGACTCTGTGTGACCCCATAAATGGCAGCCCACCAGGCTCCCCCGTCCCTGGGATTCTCCAGGCAAGAGTGCTGGAGTGGGGTGCCATTGCCTTCTCTACATATACCCTGAGGAAACTAAAATTGAAAAAGATACATGTATCCCATTGTTCATTGCAGCACTATTTACAATAGTTAGAAAATGGAAGCAACCTAGATATCCATCAGCAAATGAATAGATAAAGAAGTCGTAATATATATACACAATGGAATATTACTCAGCCATAAAAAGGAACACATTTGAGTCAGTTCTAATGAGGTGGATGAACCTAGAACCTATTATACAGAGTGAAGTGAGTCAGAAAGAGAAAGATAAATATTGTATTCTAATGCATATATACGGAATCTAGAAAAATGGTACTGAAGAATTTATTTACAGGGCAGCAGTGGAGAAACAGACGTAGAGAATAGACTTATGGACATGGGGAGTGGGGAGGACAGGGTGAGATGTATGGAAAGAGTAACTTGGAAACTTACATTACCATATGTAAAATAGCCAATGGGAATTTGCTGCATGGCTCAGGAAACTCAAACAGGGACTCTGTATCAACCTAGGGGTGGGATGGGGAGGGAGATGGAAGGGAGGTTCAAAAGGGAGGGGGATATATGTACACCTATGGCTGATTCATGCTGAAGTTTGAGAGAGAACAACAAAATTCTGTAAAGCAATTGTCCTTTAATAAAAATAAATAAATTTTTTAAAAGACTACATGTCAAGTCAAAATTCAGAGGAAGTTCTAAAAAATATCTAATAACTCATCCCCATTGGTGATTAGCATTAATTTAATTACAAAAAGATTTTTAACTTGATAAAATTATTTAATCAGGTTGGATTTTTAAGTCTAGAATCACTGCAAACAGGCTGGTATATACAAATAGAAATCACCATTTTTATTTCAAATCCTCATTTTCTATAGCTTTGTCATCCTTTATATAACACTATCTTCTCTTAGATTTCTTTCATCATAGGTGGCAAGATACCCTCTCTGTAGCATTCTTTGCAAGCTAAGCCTTTCTCTCACAAAAGGATCATGTCCTTTTTCCTGAACTTTCTTCCCTAAGTGGATCTCCACTAAAACTCGTGCAGGAATTTTTACCCAACGAGACTTACTGGACATCTCTGGTAGCTCAGTCGGTAAAAGAATCTGACTGCAGTGCAGGAGACCTGGGTTCGATACCTGGGTCAGAGAGACCCCCTGGAGAAGGAAATGACAAACCACTTCAGTATCCTTGCCTATAAAGTCCCATGGACAGAGGAGCCTGGTGGGCTGCAGTCCATGGAGTTGCAAAGAGTTGGGCATGAGATTTACTGCCTGTGTTTAAAATGGCAACATACATTACTTTCACTTACATTGACAGACTAATAATCTGTGATGCATATTTTTATATCAACTCAAAATATAAATATGAATTACCTTTTCTGTAATCTTTGGCCCATAGCTCTGAGAAGAAAACAGTTTTCTCAGTGTATTTTGATTAGACTTGCTGAACTCATATTTTTTCTTATGTATTTTCTCCTGCTGTTGGATTTCTTCCTCACTGTGCAATGGCATCTTTTCTCTTTAGTAGTTATTGGAAAATCTTATAATGAAAATTATACTCTCCCTCTGAAAATTTCAAAGATTTGTCAAGATGCCAATTTCAAAGTTTAAATTTCTTTATCATTGAGGAGAAATAATCTTAGGATTATTATATTTTCTATGCTTTAATAATGATTGTAAAAACTTTATTTTCTTTTTTTAGCTTTTTTCAAAAATTTTTAATAGGAGGAAAATTGCTTTACAATGTTGTGATGGTTTCTGCCACACAACAATGCCATACAACAATGCAAATCAGCCATAATTATACATAAATCACCTGCCTCTCGAACCTCCCACCCCTCCCCCATCCCACTCTTCTAGATTATTTTTCTCTTTTGCATTTTTGCTATGAAATATATCACATATGTAAAAGAGTGTGCCAATTGTTTTACATTTCATAGAGAAATAATAAAATGATCAACTCTATTTCAGACACTCGCCTTAACAGAGTTTTCCTGCTAACTATAAGCTCCCTGAGAGAAGTTTTTTGTTACCAAGTTCTCTGAATAGACCCTGAATTCTTCGAAAGACCCCTTTCATCCACCTTCATTCCACTCCTTCATTCAATTTCATTGTGTGCTTAGTCTCTCAGTCGTGTCCAACTCTTTGCGATCCCACAGACTGTGGCCCACCAGGCTCCTCTGTCCATGGGGATTCTCCAGGCAAGAATACTCGAGTTTGTTGCCATGCCTTCCTCCAGGGTGTCTTCCCAACCCAGGCATCCAACCCGGGTCTCCCGCATTGCAGGTAGATTCTTTACATCTGAGCCACCTTATCTCTGCAAACATTTCCAACCATTCTCTAGGTCCCAATCTGGACCATATGACCACTTATTTCAAATACCGCATTCCTGTTCTCTAGACTTCCCTACATCTTTGGCTTTCTGGTATACCAATGTGCATGTCTAATATTCCCAATAGCTAATATTTATTGTGCTTCTATGAGATACACAGCACTGAGCTCAGTCCCACACATTTGGCCTCTTAGGTGACTCAGTGGTAAAGAATCCGCCTGCCAGTGCAGGAGACATGGGTCGAGTCTTAAGTTGGGAAGATCATAGGGAGAAGGAAATGGCAACACACTCTAGTATTCTTGCCTGGAGAACCCCATGAACAGAGGAGTCTGGCAGGTTATAGTCCATGGGGTCACAAAGAGTAGGACACGACTGAGTGACTGGACAACCACCAACAACACATTTAATCCTCACAACAAACCAGTGAAGTTGATATTATTAGCTTTAATATCTTTGTTGTCCTTTTATAATACAAGATTTTTTCCTCTATAAAAAAAATTAAAGTTTTTAAAATAATGTTTGCCAAATGGAGACTTTACTGAAAAAATCTATACATACTTATAAATAAATAAATATACTTGCACTTACCCATCAAGAATTCAAGGGGAAAATGTGCAAAGAGGAAAATACTTAGGAAGTTTGATATCACTGATGAATAATAGGAGGATAAACAACACGTGCTAATTCATTCTTAATATGAATTCTTTAGGACACTTTAAAATGAGGGAATTTCACCTTTATGCCCTTTTAGTCCTTTTCATCTTTGTTGAAATTCTATTCAGGGAAATTCGTATTTGTGACATCTGTAATTTTTTTCTTTTATATATAGTTTTCTGGCAGAAGTTACATTAAGGTCACAAATACACAGCAGGTAAGACTTTTTTGAAAAAAACAAAGACTATTTGGGGCTCTGTCATACCCTAGCTGAGTGAATTTGAAGAAATCATGAGCTCTATTTTTTCAATTATGATATAATAATCTTGCCTTCTGTCTCTAAGAATTATGTGAATTAATGTGATAAAATTATTTGAGTCCTTTCAAAATAAGTACTCTAAAAATAAAGTTGTTTCACACTGTTCCATTAATATTGAATCTCTTTATTTTAAAAAGGAAATTTAAAAATGGAACAAATGGCAACCATTGCTTATTTTCTAGAGAAAATATTTCTATTTTCTCTTAAGAAAATAACTGTTTTTGATGTATGTCTATTACAATCTATTTCTGCCATTTCTTGATGAAGAGCATTTAAAATTTTTAAATGCATCTGCCCTTTGACCCAGTAATTCTATTCTTATGAATTCTGCCTAAGAAACATGTCCCTCCCCAAAAAGTTTCATATACAAACATATTTATTGTACCCTTACTAGCACAGAAAAACAGTAATGATTAAATAATAGGGTCATGTTTAAGTAAATTGTGATTTAGCCACATGAAGAAACATCACATAAATATTAAAATATATTATGTAAAGTATATATAAAAGGAACTTTATAATAACAAAGAGGGCTTCTTATAAAGTTAACTAAAAAATGACAATGAAATTGCTTAAGTACTCTTGAGTTCAGCTCAGATTAAGATGAAAAAGGTTAGCAATGCACGTGTTAAAACAGTCCCATTATAGATAATTATACATAGAGTGCAAGTCGCTCAGTCATGTCCAACTCTTTGCAACCCCATGGACTTTACAGTCCATGGAATTCTCCAGGCCAGAATACTGGAGTGGGTAGCCTTTATCCTCTTTTAGTTTTACAGTCATCTGTAGTGAGTTTTTATTATGTTTATAATAAGGAAAATTGGAAATCATATTGTAGACAAAATGCTTTCAGGATATACTTTCAATTCAATGGGTTGAGTTTCCCATCCAACTGAAGCAAAGCAACATATGACACTCTGTATCCCACACGTGGACACTCTAGGAGACGAACCAGCACCTCACTCATTTTACTCAACGAAGAGTAAAATTAAGCCACCTGTGGGCCTCCATACTGTGAGATCTCAAAGCCCTAGCATGACACGCGCACACACACAAATTCTGCAAAACAGCACTTAAGTCACTTAGTACACGCCAGGTCCATTGTTCATTTCAGTGCTCCCACTAGACCAGATAACTGGTTCTGGAGCTTGGGTTCTGTTTTCCCAACCTGGCCCCGTGGGCAGTTACTGTCTGGCTCCATGATAGCACTAAATGATTCACCTTTCTCAAGTTCACAAACAGATCGTCTTAGTCTTGAGACCACTAACAACTTGTTCTGCAAGATAAAATGGTGTCAGTCATCCACAGTGGCTGAGTCAGTTTCTGAGAACAATCTTCTTCACTCTTTCATTTTGTTTGGTTTAGGACAGGCCTGGCTCTGCCCACCAAGAGAGCTATAGACATCCTGGAGAACTTCCTCTGGTTTTAAGCCATCTCTGTTCACCAGACTTGAGTCCTTGATCTAAGACTGAAGATGGTTTTATGAGAAAAAGCCTGGGCTTTGGAATCAGAGAACTTTGGGTTCAAATCCTGGCACTGCCATTTGTTTGTCCTGCAACTTTGGGCAAGTTACTTGACTCCTACAAACTTCACATGAAAAATAAAGGTAACAATTCTTAACTCTTCGAGTCTGTAGGAAGAGTTCCTGAGACAATGTAGAAGGCTGACATAATGATATTAACATTCACTCAGTTGTATTTAAAAAACGAATGCACAGGACTAAAGGGACCTTTTTAAAAACTGAGGAACTAGGATAAGATATAAAACTGAGAGTTGAAGAACCAGAGTAAAGACCCGCCATCAAAGAACATAAAGGTTGAAAGCTGGAGATTAGAAGATATTAGTCACATTGATTTTATCACCTGGTTGATATTATTGTGACTCTTTTTCCTTAAAGTATTATTGAAATCTAATACAAAGTTACAAAGTGTAAGTACACAGAAATTCTTCAAGAGATGAGGATGCCAAACCACCTGACCTGCCTCCTGAGAAATGTGTATGCAGGTCAAGAAGCAACAGTTAGAACCACACATGGAAAAACAGACTGGTTCCAAATCAGGAAAGGAGTACATCAAGGCTGTATACTGTCACTCTTACTTATTTAACTTAGATGCAGAGTACGTCATGAGAAATGCTGGGCTGGAAGAAGCACAAGCTGGAATCAAGATTGCCAGAAGAAATATCAACAACCTCAGATATGCAGATGACACCATTCTTATGGCAGAAAGTGAAGAAGAACTGAAGAGCCTCTGATGAAAGTGAAAGAGGAGAGTGAAAAGTTGGCTCAAAACTCAACATTCAGAAAACTAAGATCATGGCATCCAGTCCCATCACTTCGTGGCAAGTAGATGGGGAAACAGACAAACAGTGACAGATTCTATTTTCTTGGACTCCAAAATCACTGCAGATGGTGGCTGCAGCCATGAAATTAAAAGACGCTTGCTCCTTGGAAGAAAAGCTATGAGGAACATAAACAGCATATTAAAAAGCAGAGACATTACTTTGCCAGCAAAGGTCCATCTAGATAAACCTATGGTTTTTCCAGTAGTCACATATGGATGTGAGAGTTAGACCATAAAGAAGGCTGAGCACCAAAGAATTGATGCTTTTGAACTGTGGTATTGGAGAAGATGCTTGAGAGTCCCTTGGACTGAAAGGAGATCCAACCAGTCCATCCTAAAGGAAATCTGTCCTGAATGTTCATTGGAAGGACTGATTCTGAAGCTCCAATACTTTGGCCACCTGATGTGAAGAACTGACCCGTTGGAAAAGACCCTGATGCTGGGAAACATTGAAGGCAGGAGAAGGATGAGATGGTTGGATGGCATCACTGACTCAATGGACATAAGTTTGAGCAAGTTCCAGGAGTTGGTGATGGACAGGAAAGCCTGTTATGCCAGAGTCCATGGGGTTACAAATAGTTGGACATTACTGAGCAACTGAACTGAACTAATATAACACCCAGCACCACAGAAACAAAAGAGGGATTTTGAAAGAAAGTATTTTAAGTGCTCTTAGAAGGAATATTGTCTTATTTCAAAGTGGTCAGTGGCAAAAACATTCTCATATCTCCATGTCACTCACCTGAACACCAGTAAACTGCATAATGTAAGTATAGTAAAAACAAGGAAGAACACCTGTGGCTCCAGGTGGGTCTCCAGGTTACTTTCCAGATCCACGCACACCCATGTGCACTCTGCTTTGGTAGGCGTCCAGAACATTTCCCTACACAACCTCCGTGAAGCATAACGTGGAAAAGTTCATCCAAAAAAAGCATCTTTCCTGGGCTCTGACACCGCTTGCTCTTGTCATAATGATGTTTAGAGCACTGCATTGTATCAAAAGAGCAGGGCAGTTAGCATAAATGAACAGTCATTCAAAAATAATCAAAAATGTGACTTTCTTCCTCTGTTTATAGCCTGTGATATAAAATTGAAAACTCAGTGAGAATCAAAGGTGGTAAACATCAAACACCAGAAATATGCTGTCAATTAGTTCCCAAAGATAGAAGTAGATTAAATAGGGTTCTTCAGATACAGAGTCACAGACTTGGAGAACAAACTTACAGTTGCCAGGGGGATGGATGGGGGAAGGGATGGTTAGGGAATTTGGGATGGACATGTACACACTGCTATATTTTAAATGGCTAACCAACAAGGTCCTACTGTGTAGCAGGGGGAACTCTACTCAATGTTATGTGGCAGCCTAGATGGGAGGGGAGTTTGGGGGAGAATGAATACATATATATGGATGGCTGAGTCCCTTTGCTGTCTACCTGAAACTGTCACATCATTGTTAATATGTGGTGGTGGTGGTGTAGTCACTAAGTCATGTCCGACTCTTGTGACCCTACCAACTGTAGCCCACCAGGCTTCTCTATCCATGGGATTTTATAAAATAAAAAGCTTAAAAATAAGGTTCTTAAATATCAAAGCTGGTACTGGTTTATATTTAATAGAGTCTTGCAGTTTTGGAGCTTAAAAACTAAACAAATTAAAATCTCTCTCCCAGATCTTTGTATGATGACCAAGGAATTAAATTTTGTGATGTGCCTTTAGCCAAGTTCTAGCCTCAACCTAATACTCTGTGTACCTGTCATCATTAAGGGGACTAGGTCCTGAATCTAAAGGTATCTACATTGAAAAGAACCTTGAAAACAATTTTATTCCACCCTCCTCCATTTTTCACGTAAGAAAAACAAAGACCAGAGGAACAGAGTGGCTTATCTAGAGTTACCTTGCTAATTAATTGTGAAGATGAGTCTAGAATTACAACTAATATCCTTTCTGTTACACAGAAGATTTTCCAACCCTGTTCTCCACAACCTCTGCATCTCCAGATGCTTTGGATTAAAGGCTGCCCCAGGTATTAAGAAAGATTTTTAGCAGTTTGCTACAGAATACCAGACTTCATTACCCTTTCTCCATTTCGGACTAAGCAACTCCACTTGTTTTACATACTGGCTTCCATGTTAGATTTCATTTGAGGAATACATTTGGCTAAAATAATCTGACAGCCATTGCTTTCTATGAGCATCAGTAGACTTTTTGTTTTAAAAAAAACAGGCAATGTGAATCAACAGAATCAACATAAATCTTATTTATATTTTGCCAGGCTCAACAACCATGGGGTGACAAAGAGCTGGACACAACTGAGCAACTGAACTGAACTGAGGCTTAACAAGATAAACCTGAACTGCTGTTAACCCTCAACAAAAACAATAGACATCAAATACCCTCCCCTCCTGAAAGATGCTGCTACTGCTGCTAAGTCACTTTAAGTCGTGTCCGACTCTGTGCAACCCCAGAGATGGCAGCCCACCAGGCTCCACCGTCCCTGGCATTCTCCAGGCAAGAACACTGGAGTGGGTTGCCATTTCCTTCTCCAATGCATGAAAGTGAAAAGTGAAAGTGAAGTCGCTCAGTCGTGTCCGACTCTTCTCGACCCCATGGACTGCAGCCCACCAGGCTCCTCCACCCGTGGGATTTTCCAGGCAAGAGTACTGAAGTGGGGTGCCATTGCCTAACTTGCAAATAAACCACTAATTGGCTGTTAGCTGCTCCTTGATTGAATAATAGATTTTAGCTACTTCATCTATTGTATCTTTGTTTTATTTTACAGAAGAAAACCACTCAAGGAAAGCATGTTTAGAACATAAGTTCTAAACATGAGAAAGGGTAAAAACACCAATATTTGTACCTTGGGCACATTTCCACAGAACACAGGCCAGTTATTAATATATTGCGAATGTCAGCTGTTGTCCAGTCTTCAAAATCCTGTTAGTATTTGAGAACTTTGCATCTCAGGACATCTTTGGTCAGATGTACACATCTCTAATCACTTAGTTGTATATAAAGTGCTCTGATACTAATAAGAGAAAAATCTATGCATTGGCAATGCCTAAAATATCCTGACTGGTAATCAATATCGTCACAGTTGGTTTTCCAATTAACTGAAAGATGACAGGTAGAGGAGATGGATAGAAAAACAACAACAAAAATGCCTTTTGGCATAAATAGTACCAATTAATCCAAAGATTAATAAGATGGAAGTCACTTAAGCTAAGATGAATAGAATCCAAATTAGTACTGAGTGAGGAATTCAGCATATACCTGAGGGCAAAAGGATTAATACCTGTCCAGCTTCTACATGAGAACCTCCTCGTTAATTAACTTTCTAGCTCTGTCCCCTAGGTAACCCAATAAAAGCTGACAGATTACATGTCTTAACAGGTAACTTTGCTTATGGTAGAAAAGATTTCTAACTGGTCGATTGCATCTAGGGGAACATTTCCTTTGGGCTCCACTGAGAGACAGGCTTCTTTCACTCAACCTAATGTTTTCAAGATTCATCCATATTGTAGCATGTATCAGCATTTCCTTTCCTTTTTGCTTTTCTTAACTTATTGAGATATAATTCACATAACATGCAATTCATTCATTTAAAGTTAGCACAACTGGGACTTCCCATGTGATCTATTGAGCTAAGACTTCACATGACCAAGCTCGATCCCTGGTCAGGGAACCAGATCCCACGTGCTTCAACTAAGCATTCATATGTTGCAACTAAAGGTTCTGCATGCCACAATGAACAGCAAAGACCCTGAGTGCTGCAACTAAAACCCAGCACAGCCAAACCAATCAGCCAATATATTTTTTATATATATATAAAAATACGTGTGCAATTAATTTATTTTTAATATATTCACAGAATTGTGCAAACATCACCAGTTAATTTAGAAACTTCTCATCTCCTCAAAGTAACCCTGTATCCTTTAACTGCACCCCACTCTCTGCCCATCTCCTCTAGCCTGAAGCAACCACTAATATACTGTCTGCACGGATTGCCTATCCGAGACTTTCATGTGAATGGAATCACATAGTAGGTGATCTTTTGTGACTTCTTTCATTTAACGTAATGTTTTCAAGGTTTATCCATGTATCAGGACTTCATTCCTTTTTATGGTTGAACAATATTCCATCATAGGCAGAGATCACATTTTATCCATTTGTCAACTGATAGACTTTGGGTTGTGACCACCTTTTGGCTATTATTAATACAGCAGCTATAAACATTTGAGTACAAGTTTTTGTGTGGACATACGTTTTCATTTATCTTGGGCATATAACCATGTAATGAGTCAATGGAAACTCCATGATTAATCATTTGAGGGATTCCAGACTGTTTTCCAAACTGGCTGCAACATTTTATAATCCTAACAGCAGTGTATGAAGATTCTTAGTTCTTATTTCTCCACATCCTCCTCAAATCTTATCCAACTTGGTTAAGATGCCACATGGTTATTTTTTTTTTATTTTATGGAAGTATAACTGATTTACAATGTTGTGTTAGCCTCTGGTATACAGCAAAATGATTCAGTTATACATATTCTTTTTCTTATTCATATAGTTATTTTTAATGATCATTTTTTCCTTATCCACAGGGCTTGCAAACTCCATTCTATATTTTCAAGAATTTTGCACAGGATTACCAAATTCTCCAGCTTTCAGGTTGTAAAAAATTTCTTTTTTTTTTTTAAGAGACAGTACAATTATGTTTGCCAATCTCTTACACTCATTCCCATTCTTCAAACTTGCCCAAATATCATTCTTTCTCAAAGATCACTTTGCATTGAAAGAAGATTGGGTATCCACTTGTCTTTTTCTTTGATACTAGAAGAAATTTTGCATAAAAAAAACTCCCAAACACAGATGCTTTATTTAAAAAAGAAAAAAATTATAATCTTGGTTATTTGGCATGACTTTTTATTTCCCTATATTATTTCCATATTGAGTTATAATATGTAACGTGTCATGAAACAACATTATAAAAGATTATTTGACCACACACAATTTAGTAAAATATATTCAATCAATAAATGAGCAAGTGTCAGTTCTAAGCTTTTTGAAATGATCTGTTGATTCTAATGAATAACTGTTTCCCCAAAAGTTTTTAATCAAATTCAGATTTTAAATAGAAAGATTAACAACACTGCATTTTACTACCAAAAAGTTATTGAATGATTCTGATAATTTCAAAATAGAGAGTATAACAAGAAATTTCATTATTATTTCAACCTAGTCTTGTTACTCTATACAACCTGAGCAAAAGATATTCTACTGAAGTATAATTGACATATAATATAATTAGTTTCAGTTGTACACCATGATTCAAAAATCTGTATATATCATGAATGATCACAATAAATTTAGTTAGCATCATTACCACACATAGTTAAAAAAACTTTTTTTAACAAGGACTTTTAAGACCTACTCTCTAAGTAACTTTCAATTATGTTATACAGTACATTAACTGTGGTCATGTTCTGTATCATATCCACAATTTATTTATAGCAGCACGTTTGCACCTTTAGATCCTCTTCACTCATTGTGCCCACCACTTACCCCCCACCTCTGGTAACAACCAGCCTTTCCTCTGAATCTATAAGTTTGGTTGTAGCTTTTGGGTTTGGTTTTTTTCTCTTTCTGAGTCCATATATAAATGAGATCATATGGTATTTGTCTTACCCTGTCTCAATTATTTTGCTTGGCATAATGCCCTCAAGGTCCATCCATGTTTTTGCAAGAGGTATGTATGTATATGTGTGTGTGTATACATATATATATATATGTACACCTCACAAACATGTAAAACAAACATATATATCTTACCTTCTTTATGCATTCATCCATCAGTTGAAATTCAGGTAGTTTCCATATCTTGTGTATTGTAAATAATGCTATAATGAACATGGAGGTGCATATATCTTCTCAAAGCAGTGTTTTTATTTTCTCTGAATAAATAGTAGAAGGGGAATTGCCAGATATGGTAGTTCCATTTTTAATTTTTTGAGAGACCTCCATGCTGTTTTCCATAATGCCTATACCAATTCACCTTCCACTAACATGGCACAGAATTTTGTTCCTTTTCTCCATATCCTTGCCAACACTTGTTCTTCTTCTCTTTTTGATTTGCATTTCTCTAATTAGTGATGTTAAGCATCTTTCTGTGTATTTTGGATATTCAGATCAGATCAGATCAGTCGCTCAGTCGTGTCCGACTCTTTGTGACCCCATGAATCGCAGCACGCCAGGCCTCCCTGTCCCTCACCAACTCCCGGAGTTCACTCAGACTCACGTCCATCGAGTCAGTGATGCCATCCAGCCATCTCATCCTCTGTCGTCCCCTTCTCCTCCTGCCCCCAATCCCTCCCAGCATCAGAGTCTTTTCCAAATATACAATCTGAAAATATTTTCTCCCATTCAGCAGGTTGCCTTTTCATTCTGTTAATGGATTCCTTTGCTGTTCAGAAACTTCTGTTCTGGCATCTTGCTTATTTTTCCTTTTGTTGCCTTTGATTTTGAAGGCATATCCAAATAACCATCACCAAGAGCTTCTTGCCTGGTATTCTTCTAGGAGTTTTATGGTCTTAGGTCTTATATTCACCTAAACCACTTTGAATCAATTTTTGTGTATGGTGTAAGATAGTAGTCTAGCTCATTATTTTGTATGTGGGTGCCCAATTTTCCCAGTTCTTGAAGAGATTACCTTTACCCATTGTATATTCTTGAAGAGATCTCTAGTCTTTCCCATTCTGTTGCTTTCCTCTATTTCTTTGCATTGGTCACTGAGGATGGCTTTCTTATCTCCTCTTACTATTCTTTGGAACTCTGAATTCAGATACTTATATCTTTCCTTTTCTCCTTTGCTTTTCACTTCTCTTCTTTTCACAGCTATTTGTAAGGCCTCCTCAGACAGCCATTTTGCTTTTTTGCATTTCTTTTCCACGGGGATGGTCTTGATTCCTGTCTCCTGTACAGTGTCATGAACCTCCATCCATAGTTCATCAGGTACTCTATCAGATCTAGTCCCTTAAATCTATTTCTCACTTCCACTGTATAATCATAAGGGATATGATTTAGGTCATACCTGAATGGTCTAGTGGTTTTCCCTACTTTCTTCCATTTAAGTCTGAATTTGGCAATAAGGAGTTCATGATCTGAGCCACAGGCAGCTCCTGGTCTTGTTTTGTTGACTGTATAGAGTGTCTCCATCTTTGGCTGCAAAGAATATAATCAATGTGATTTTGGTGTTGACCATCTGGTGATGTCCATGTGTAGAGTCTTCTCTTGTGTTGTTGGAAGAGGGTGTTTGCTACAGGAAAGACTAGAGATCTCTTCAAGAAAAGTAGAGATACCAAGGGAACATTTCATGCAAAGATGGGCTTGATAAAAGACAGAAATGGTATGGACCTAACAGAAGCAGTAGATATTAAGAACAGGTGGCAGGAATACACAGAAGAACTGTACAAAAAAGATCTTCATGACCAAGATAATCATGATGGTGTGATCATTCACCTAGAGCCAGACATCCTGGAATGTGAAGTCAAGTGGGCCTTAGAAAGCATCACTACGAACAAAGCTAGTGGAGGTGATGGAATTCCAATTGAGCTATTTTAAATCTTGAGAGATGATGCTGTGAAAGTGCTGCACCCAATACGCCAGCACATTTGGAAAACTCAGCAGTGGCCACAGGACTGGAAAAGGTCAGTTTTCATTCCAATCCCAAAGAAAGGCAATGCCAAAGAATGCTCAAACTACCACACAATTGCACGCATCTCACACGCTAGTAAGTAATGCTCAAAATTCTCCAAGCCAGGCTTCAGCAGTACGTGAACTGTGAACTTCCAGATGTTCAAGCTGGTTTAGAAAAGGCAGAGGAACCAGAGATCAAATTGCCAACATCTGCTGGATCATGGAAAAAGCAAGAGAGTTCCAGAAAAACATCTATTTCTGCTTTATTGACTATGCCAAAGCTTTTGACTGTGTGGATCACAATAAACTGTGAAAAATTCTGAAAGCAATGGGAATATCAGACCACCTGACCTGCCTCTTGAGAAACCTGTATGCAGGTCAGGAAGCAACAGTTAGAACTGGACATGGAACAACAGACTGGTCCCAAATAGGAAAAGGAGTACGTCAAGGCTGTACATTGTCACCCTGCTTATTTAACTTCTATGCAGAGTACATCATGAGAAATGCTGGGCTGGAAGAAACACAAGCTGGAATCAAGATTGCTGGGAGAAATATCAATAACCTCAGATATGCAGATGACACCACCATTATGGCAGAAAGTGAAGCAGAACTAAAAAGCCTCTTGATGAAAATGAAAGTAGAGAGTGAAAAAGTTGGCTTAAAGCTCAACATACAGAAAATGAAGATCATGGCATCTGGTCCCATCACTTCATGGGAAATAGATGGGGAAACAGTGGAAACAGTGGCA
>NW_011494942.1:4753344-4772277 GCF_000754665.1 Bison bison bison | reverse complement strand
GGAAGGAAAGTTATGTCCAACCTGAATAACATATTCAAAAATAGAGACATTACTTTGCCAACAAAGGTCCATCTAGTTAAGGCTATGGTTTTTCCAATGGTCATGTATGGATGTGAGAGTTGGACTGTGAAGAATGCTGGTGCCAAAGAATTGATGCTTTTGAACTGTGGTGTTGGAGAAGACTCTTGAGAGTCCCTTGGACTGCAAGAAGATCCAACCAGTCCATTCTGAAGGAGATCAGCCCTGGGATTTCTTTGGAAGGAATGATGCTAAAGCTGAAACTCCAGTACTTTGGCCACCTCATGCGAAGAGTTGACTCATTGGAAAAGACTCTGATGCTGGGAGGGATTAGGGGCAGGAGGAAAAGGGGACAACAGAGGATGAGATGGCTGGATGGCATCACTGACTCAATGGACGTGAGTCTGAGTGAACTCCGGGAGTTGGTGATGGACAGGGAGGCCTGGCGTGCTGCAATTCATGGGGTCGCAAAGAGTCGGACATGACTGAGCAAGTGAACTTGATTGTATATTCTTGGCTCTAGGTTGGAATATAATTGACCACACATGACTGGTTTATTTCTGAGCTCCATATTCTGTTCCACTGATCTATGTGTCTGTTTTTATGCTAACACCATACTGTTTTAATCATTATAGCTTTTTAATATAGTTTGAAATCAAGAAGCATGATGCCTCTAACTTTGTTCTTCCTGCAAGACTGCTTTAGCTATTCAAGGTCTTTTAAGATTCCATATGAATTTTAGGATATTTGTTCTATTTCTGTGTGTGTTTTTAATCAAACATTCAGTTATCCCCTCCTGTGCAGATAAACTGAGAACTAAAAGGTAGACAAACTTATAAAAGAAATGACCTCAAGTTTAGCCATCCTAGCACATTGAACTGGCAACTGACATGGTTGATCTTTGTCAACTATGGAAAGGAGTTGAGTTATGAGACAAACTGTATAAGAAATCTCAAAAACTCCAATCCTTAAGAATATTATCTGTATGTCCACAGTTGAAATTTCATTAATTCCCAGAGCATTCAAAACATAAATACAAACATTTTATTACCAAATGTGGTTTTAAATTTAATAAATAAATAAATAATCTGCCACTTTATCTAATGCAAATCTAAGCCCTTCCTCAATTTAGCATGTTTGAAAGTTTTCTATAAATCTAAAATATATCTGTAAGGATTCTCACATTTTCGAGGATGAGTAGTTAGTAGATGTACATATGTGGACCAATGCCTAAACCTAATTTTACTCACTCTTTGTTTAGTTCAAGTCCTGTCCAGTCCTCTGGAATTAATCCTCCAGAAAGAAGGGGAAAGCATCTGGTCACAGCCAGGGTGCTAAATTAGAGAAGGGAAAAGCACCGTAGGAACAGCAAACATCTGTCTAATTTTGTTGGTATCTTCTACTCTCAGGTAGAAGGCTCATCTACACAGGGACATCTAGTGGTAAAGAAGAATCAATGCAGTTATCTGCCTCAACATTTGAATTTTACCTTTGCTCCATCTTCATATAATCAAGGAGGAAAAAAAATTCTGAACCTCTAGCTAATGGCCACAGAAAGTATTTATAACAGCACTTGAGAATGAAAAAAAATACTCAAAAAAAAGCAAATAATTTGGACTGCTTCTATTTTTCTTCATGATAAAAAACCAGCTTAGAGCCAAGATGAATTTATTCCAGTTGGGTTTCTCTAATTTTTTTTTTAAGCCATAGCACTAAGATATAAAACAATTTTATCAAAATTAATCTTTCATAGTAAAGCAACTATAATAAAGGTATTTATCTTTTCAGAGACATCAAAAGCCAGAATAAACTGATCCCCTTTAGAACATTAGTTTAATAGGATTACTTTTTTTTTTGCATTGTCCCTTATTTATTCTAATATTAATTATTATAGCTTTTTTTTGGTCTTGAAAATTTTTTTAGTTTTATTTTATTTTTAAACTTTACAATATTGTATTGGTTTCTTTTTTAATTTTATTTTATTTTTAAACTTTACAGAATTGTATTAGTTTTGCCAAATATCAAAATGAATCCGCCACAGGTATACATGTGTTCCCCATCCTGAACCCTCCTCCCTCCTCCCTCCCCATACCATCCCTCTGGGTCGTCCATATGACTATAATAAAAAAAAACAATAGAAAAGTAATGATCTATGTCACAATAGAAATCATTAAAATGAAATAATATTAAACCATTCAGTAACCTTGAGATAGTTTCTTATGTGTCTCTTTTATAGAAATCTTTTTTTTTTCTTTGAAATGAGATTGAAAGCTAAGCAAAAACTTCCTTCAGTGGAAATACTCTTTTTCCCACTAGCTTTATTTCCTGATGGAGAAAAGGCAACTGCTTTTCAGGTATTTGTGGAGAGTTGTAGAGCAAAAGACAAGAAAAGGTTAGCATTTAGATCTGGGTCTCAAAAGGTATACATTGTTAAGGATAACGGGTACAATGTTTTGACTTCATATTAATTACTGACAATCATTTCAGCAGACCAACCTGGAATCTTTCTCAAGAGTAAACTTCAGAATGAGAATTTAATTGACTAAACATGTCATTTCACCTATTCCAAGATCATAAGCTGATCCTATTTTTATGCAACTATATGTCATATACACATTATATATATATATATATATATATAAAAATCATGGGCTTCCCTTATGGCTCAGCTGGTAAAGAATCCGTCTGCAATGCGAGAGACCTGGGTTTGATCCCTGGAGAAGGCAAAGGCTAGCCACTTCAGTACTCTGGCCTGGAGAATTCCATGGACTATATAGTCCATGGGGTCACAAAGAGTCAGACACGACTGAGCAACTTTCACATGTATATAATAAGCAAACAAGCTGGTAAAAACTTGAAGAAACTTAGCTAAAAAAGCAACAAAAGCATAAGTAAGGATTCCCTCCATCCAGATGGGGGAGATGTTGAACAGATGTGACTTGCTTATGAATTTTAACAAAGACTATGATAGTTGTCTTATCCACAAGCTAGAATCAAGACTGCTGGGAAGAGTATCAGTAACCTCAGATATGCAGATGACACCACCCTTATGGCAGAAAGCAAAGAAGAACTGAAGAACCTCTTGATGAAAGTGAAAGAGGAGAATGAAAAGGTTGGCTTAAAACTCATCATTCAAAAAATGAAAATCATGGCATCTGGTCCCAATCACTTCATGGCAAATAGATGGGAAACAATGCAAACAGTGACAGACTTTATTTTCTTGGGCTCCAAAATCACTGCAGATGGTGACTGAAGCCATGAAATTAAAAGATGCTTGCTCCTTGGAAGAAAAGTTATGACCAACCTAGACAGCATATTCAAAGGCAGAGGCATTACTTTGCCAACAAAGGTCCATCTAGTCAAAGCTATAGTTTTTCCAGTAGTCATGTATGGATGTGAGTTGGACCATAAAGAAGGCTGAGTACTGAAGAATTGATGCTTTTGAATTATGGTGTTGGAGAAGACTCTTGAGAATCCCTTGGACTGTAGGAGATCCAACAAGTCCATCCTAAAGGAAATCAGTCCTGAATATTCACTGGGAGGACTGATGCTGAAGGTGAAGCTCCAAAACTTTGGCTACATGATATGAAGAACTAACTCACTGGAAAAGACCCTGATGCTGGGAAAGATTGAAGGCAGGAAGAGAAGGGGAGTGACAGAGGATGAGATGGTTGGATGACATCACCGACTGAATGGGCATGATTTTGAGCAAGCTCTAGGAGTTGGTGGTGGACAGGCAAACCTAGCATGCTGCAGTCCATGGGGTCACAAAGAGTTGGACATCACTGAGCAACTGAACTAAACTGATGATAGTTGTGAAAACCTATTATTACACATTCATTTAATATTTAGTATATATTTTTGAATCTTTTCCTTTATGTCCCAACCCTAAATGTTCCATCTACCCACAGCTTTTCTTGGACAACAGATGTAAAAGTCATCATGGATAGGGTTCTTTTTTAATTTGCAATCAAAGGACAGACTATACTTGGGAAAAAGTCAGATAAAGTAATCATGTGCATAAACTAACCCAATGGATAGATTAGGATACGTTTAGGGAAGACTGCATTAGACCAACTGTGTGAATTTATAAATTCTGATAGAGAGATACATATAGAGCTTTTTAAACATGTATATGCACATACACAGAGAAATATATAGATATAAGTATGTGGATTATCTATAGTTTTATTGCCTAGATCTGCCCACTGAGACGGCCTTGAAGCAAAAGCACCTCGTTGACAATGAACACACCTAGTGTCCTGATCAGGCTTCCCCAGTGACAATGACAGCAAAGAATCTGCCTGCAATGCAAGGACCTGGGTTCAATCCCTGGGTTGGGATGAAACCCTGGAGTAGGAAATGGCAACCCAATCCAGTATTCTTGCCTGGAGAATTCCATGGACAAAGGAGCCTGCCGGGCTAAAGTCCATGGGGTCACAAAGAGTCGGACTTGACTGAGCAACTAACACTTTCACTTTCAGTGTCCAGATCTTGACTTTTAGTTACCATCCTCCACTAAAAGAAATTAAGGCTCCTCGGAGAAATGGCTGACTATAGAGATAACTGAAGTAAGGTAAGAACAAGATGAGACTGAACATCCTATTATGTCAGAGAGTAAGGATGTACAAGAAGAATGATGGAGATAGGTCAAAAGGCATGGAACCCAGCTTCAACGAATTCTACTGGTTAAACTGGGAGCAATTTGAGGATCATATCCAATAAAGACAGTAATGGGGTATAATTCATTGAATAAAGTAGGAAACAATCATATTTAAATAAATAGATAAATGGAGGGTTTGGTGAGGAAAGAGATATTTATATCGTCTTCAAGTACCTCCTCATGAAACACTTATTACAAAGAGAAAAAAACAGTAACTGTGCAGTGGGAAAAGTCTGGCAGACTCCACCTTAATTAAAAAAAAAAAAAAAAAACAATCATTAGCAATGGGACAAATCAAAATCCTTCGTCAATAAGATGCAGTGAAAAGAACTTAGCATCACTTCTGGCAGAGTTCCTGACAGACTCACAATTGAGTCTAATCTTGAGGAAATATCTGACAACCTAAATGAAGGAATATTCTTTAAAATAATCGGCCTTTTATTTTCAAAAGTGTCCAGATTATGAGAGTCAAGACTAAAGAAACATTTCAAAGCAAAGGAAGCCAAAGGGAGATGACAGTTAAATGCAACAAGTGATTCTACAGGATCATTCTTCTACAAGTGGCCCTGCTGGTACAACTGATGAAACGTGAATGAATTCTGATGAATACAAAGCAAGGCATAAATGTAAGTTTCCTGATTTGGTGGTTAAATTTAGTAATGTAGGAGAATATCCTTGTTAGAAATACACATGAAAGAACTCAGGAGAAAGTAGCACACTACCAAATAATTCAGGAAAAAAATTGGGGGCACTGTACTTCCAACTTTTCTGTACATTGATGCTTATTTCAAAATTTTAAAAATGATGTGTATGGAAGTCTGCCCAAGCATTTAAGCAAAACTATTTTCAATATATTTATATAAAATTAATACAAAACCAATTTCCACACCTCTATTAATTGGCTATTTGAAAACATCACTATTTAGAAAGTGGTACATTTCTTTTTCTAGTTGACATGATGCATTCGACAAATACAGACAATGAATACATATTAGGGAAGGTCAGAAGATCCCAGCAGACAATAAAGCAGACAGTGTCTTAGTATTAACTAAGTTTACATTCTGTGAGGAGATGGAGATAATAATTTCAGATAATAATTGTGACATGGAGAAAATAAAATAAGGCAATGCGAGTAAGTGGAGACAGTGCAAGAGGGTGACTTTATAGAGGTCAGAGAGGATTTCCCCTGGGCAGTGACACTCAAATGACAAGACCTAGCAATGAGAAACTCTAGACAAAAGTAGTCCAGGCAGAGACTCCCCGGTAGTCCAGTGGTTAAGACTTCGCCTTCCAATGCAGGAGGTGTTTGTCTGATCCCTGGTCAGAAAGCTAAGATCCCACATGCCTTGTGGCCAAAAAACCAAAATGTAAAATAGAAGCATTATTTTAACAAATTCAATAAAACAGTCCAGGTAAGGGAAACACTGTGTAGGAAGGCCCAAGGCAAGAACTGTAAGAAGAGAAGTACAGCCAGTGTGGCTGAGAAGCACCATGCAAGAGGAGACAAGAAAGAAGGCCCAAGATAAGAGGTAGGGCCAAAGTCAGACTGGGCCTTGTGGGCTGTACAGAGAAGTTAGAGTTTTATCCTAAAGGCAATGGATGATTTTGAAAACCATTTGACCTCTAGTGGTCACTCTTATCTTTGAAAGATCACATTGTCCAGACTGCAGGACAAATGCATTGGCCACAGGGATGCAAGAAAGATAGCAAAGTGATAAATTAGGAAGTTATTATAGTACAAATAGGAATTGATTGGGTAAAAACCAGGATAACAGTTGGGACATAAAGTTGACTGGAATGTATGTTGGACTTGATAATACAACATAGTTTTATAAGATACTATGAATTTTTGACTGAGCAAATTCTATGTACTCAAATTAACTTCTGCCTATTTTAGTACTTAGCTATCTAATCCTGGCAGGAATAAAGTAATTAGGAACCTGTGAGAGTGTGTGTGTGTGTGTGTGTGTGTGTGTGTGCGTGTGTGTGTGTGTGTGTGTGTGCGTGTGTGTGTGTGCGTGTGTGTGTGTGTGTGCGTGTGTTAATCACTCAGTCGTGTCCCACTCTTTGCAACCCCATGGACTGTAGCCCACCAGGCTCCTCTGTCCATGGAATTCTCTAGGTGAGAACACTGGAGTGGGTGGCCGTTCCCTTTTCCAGGCGTTCTTCCCCAGCCAGAGATGGAACCTGGGTCTCCTGCATTGCAGGCGGATTCTATACCATCTGAGCCACCAGGGAAGCCCATGAGACTAGTTAAACCAAAACAAAACAAATTCAAGGCAAAGTAAATGAACAAAAAGAAAGGACTTCTTCTTGATATCTACTTCTTTCAATAAAAATGTATATTCTACCTTAATGTGAGAAGTGCTAAGTAGTACTATTATTCAAGGGGATGTCAACTGACACAAAATGAACACAAATTTTTCATTTGAAACAAGAAGGGAGAATACATTTACATTTGAAAAAACGGGAGCTGATGCATTTTTATATCAACAAGTTAGATATTTTGCATGAATGTTCTCTTCTCTGTTTATGTTTCCTAAGCTACTTTTGCTGTGAAGCTGAAATGCATGCAGAAAAAACCTTTTACTATATGAAACCTTGCAACACTTGTGAAAACAATTCAATTTGGTTTATGTCCAGTGTAATATTTCTCCGGGTATCATCCAAAATTCCCCACAGACAAGGTTTTCACCCTCATTAAGTGTTGGCCTCAGTCTAGCCAACTGGGACTGTTCTATTAACAGTCCTGGGATTTTACCTCCAGTTACCTCCACTTCCTGGAACATGCTCTCTACCAGTGTTATCGAAACCAAGTTGTACTTCATACAGATGTTTTTGGAACATGAGTTTTTTCTTCCACGAATTGAGCTAAGAAAATTATTACCATTATCCATTTTGTAGAGTACTATTTTAACACTGCTTCCTGAACTTATATTATTTTAACTGATTCGTTCCTCACCCTGGTGTCACCCCTGCTAACTGCACTCCCTCAATAAAGCAATAGACTGTTAAAAAAAAAAATCAAGAGATGAGATGTCAGGAATTACCATAATTCTGAAGGTTTATATAGTGAATTGGAGCAAAGAAATGGAGCGTTTGAAGAAATCAAAATGTCAACACTGCACTTTGAAAACTTTATCAGAGGATACAACATCACAGCTAGACAAGAAAGGGTCTGTTGAACCATCAGATTGGACTAAAAATACATCCCTGGAGCCCACTGTAACCCACAAACAAACTCTGCAATGTCAAATGACCTAGCAGATGAACCTCCCTCCGTGAGAACAGTGTTCTTTGGAAGTAAAAAGATTCAGGATATATCTCTGTGAAAAGTTTTGGGTTTTTTTGTTTTGTTTTTCCTGAACTCTCTTTATCTGCGTAAAAGGAGAACTTCCCAAAAGAATCATTTGTCATAAACGCGCCCTCTGGGAGAAATTACCAAGGAAGACTGACTCCTATGACAGATGACAAGAAGTTGATATCAGCATAAGAAATTGCCTAAACAGACGTCACAAAACTATCATATCTCATATCTAATCTTCTAAGGGCACATATTTCTCTTTCCTAGAGTCATTTATTTTGTTATAAGTGGCCTTCTCCCTTTTTCCCTTATTAAGATGGTACATATGCCCCAAATTCCAACTGCCTCCTTAAGTCATATTTTTCTGTGAACACTCCTATATGTAACGAAGAAAAATCTGTCTTTTCTCTTGCTAATCTATCTTCCTCAACTTAATTTGCACACCCACAATCATTAAACCTAAGAGGGTAGAGAAAAGGGTTTTTCTCCCTAACAAAAGAAAAAATGGAGGATTTCTTTTCCAAAAAGAACTAGATAAAGGATAAAACCCATTTCTCATCCAGTTGCTAGTCTCACAACAAATTCAATTTATACATATTTTATAAAACAAAAGTATGAAAGTGTTAGTCACTCAGTCGTGTCTGACTCTTTGCAATCCCATAAAACATAGCCTGCCAGGCTCCTCTATCCATGGAATTCTGCAGGCAAGAATAATGGAGTGGGTAGCCATTCCCTTCTCCAGGGGATCTTCCTGACCCAAGGATCAAACCCGTGTCTCCTGCATTGCAGGCAGATTCCTTACTGTCTGAACCACCAGAGAATTACACCCACACTAAATCTTACAAAGAATTTTAAGCAACACCCAAACATGGGGGCTTCCTTGATAGCTCAGTTGGTAAAGAATCTGCCTGCAATGCAGGAGACCCCGGTTCAAATAGTCATGTATGGATGTGAGAGTTGAACTGTAAAGAAAGTTGAGTGCTGAAGAATTAATGCTTTTGAACTGTGGTGTTGGAGAAGACTCTTGAGAGTCCCTTGGACTACAAGGAGATCCATCCAGTTCATCCTAAAGGAAATCTGTCCTGAATATTCATTGGAAGGACTGATACTGAAGCTGAAACTCCAATACTTTGGCCACCTGATGCAAAGAACTGACCAATTTGAAAAGACTCTGATGCTGGGAAAGATTGAAGGCAGGAAGAGAAGGGGATGACAGAGGATGAGATGGTTGGATGGCATCACCAACTCAATGGACATGAATTTGAGTAAACTCCAGGAGTTGGTAAGAGACAGGGAGTCCTGGTGGGCTGCAGTCCATGGGGTCACAAAGAATCAGACACAACTGAGCAGCTGAACTGAACAAAAACATATATATTTAATAGTTAAAATATAATAAGCTATTGCTGACCTAAAGAAAAATGCACAACATGAGAATTGTAAGTTTAAGTTTTACTCAGGGAATTACTAAGGACTACCCAAGAGACAGCCTTTCAGTTATTCTGAAGAAGCCAGTTTACATATGAGTGTTTGGGGCTTGGAAATACCTGCAGTCAAGCATATATCTTGATGAAACATTACTGCTAATTACAAACAGATATTTCAAGTTAATGATTTTAGTGCTCTAAAAAAAAATTTTTTTTTTATTGGTGGATTCTTGCCTGGAGAATCCCATGGACAGAGAAGCCTGGCAGACTCCAGTCCATAGGGTCAAAAAGAGTCAGACAGGACTCGGGCGACTCAGCAGGACGCACACACATGGTTGATTTACAATGTCGTGTTCGTTTCAGGTGCACAGAAAGGTGAACCACTTATACATACATCTACTTTTTTTCAGATTCTTTTCCCATACAGAAAATTACAGAATATTGAGTGGAGTTCCCTACCCTATACAGCATGTTCTCACTAGCTATCTATTTTATACATAATAATGTGCATATGTCAATCCCAATCTCCCAATTTATTCCTCTCCCCCTTCTTATCCCATGGTAACCATAAGTTTGTTTTCTACATCTGTGCCTCTACTTTTGTTCCATTGGTAAGTTCATTTGTATTTAGTGATTTTCTATGTATGAGTAGACACCAGAAGCCAGAGTCACTAAAATTCTCCCTGAGATGTATGTCTAACTATCTAAATATGTGTTTACCCAATGCACAGAATGCCTCATTCTGTTTTGCATTTTGAATTCCTCTCAAGGTGCACGTTGGTGGGCACAAGCAGTAGGTTATGACTTAACCCTTGTAGAACTGGGTGATGAACAAAGCTCTTTGTTTTTCTTTGCTCACACTAGTCGAGAATAAAAAAATCACCCCTGGGAAAATTTAACAGAGAGAGTAAAGCAAGTATTTAGATTATAAATGCCCATATAATTCTTTCTTCTTAAGTAGTCAAAAGGAAAAGTAAATTATGGTTGATTTTTTCTTGTTAAAAGGGGAGCAATTAAGATGCAACAGTTCGTCAGAGAAAGCAGGACTTCTCTTAGCTCTTAGGGCTAAATGGGATTTCTCATATGGGATTTTGCTAATGGGGCACTGAGC
Organism: Bison bison bison; assembly: GCF_000754665.1. Taxonomy (NCBI): domain Eukaryota; kingdom Metazoa; phylum Chordata; class Mammalia; order Artiodactyla; family Bovidae; genus Bison; species Bison bison. The sequence continues at coordinate 4,761,757 of NW_011494942.1, read as the reverse complement.
CATGTGGTAGGCACCATCCTTGACAACATTCCCACTGCAAATGCAGTATCAGAATTCATAAGAATGTTTCTGGCTGCATTTCTTGCTCCGAGAAACACAAGAATAGCTCAGTGGAGCCACGCTTAGCAAAGGGGCAAATTAGCTGATTAGCGTCTCTGTTCATTTTCTATTTTGCTGGTAGGACTTGGCATATTAAAATCTTATTGTTCCCAGTTATACAGATCAACAAAGTCCGACAGAAGCCAGAACAGGAGTTCCTCGGGTCCTCAGAACACATTGGGTCTTTTATTTGGTACATTTTCAAATATATATATAAACAACCAGCCCTCAAAGAGGCAGACCACTTTTTAAAGCACACTTTCTTGCTTGACCGGTATCTGCCATGATCAAAGTACACTTAACATGAGAGAAGGAGAGAGATTAAGCTGAAAGTGTTCTAAGTTCAGACGATCACTCCAGCTCTGGCTATCCAAACACATGACCTTTGAAAAGTCATTTATCTTCTGTGTCTCCATGCCAAAAGTATAGAAGATATGCTTTGGGAAAAGTTAGGTTGATACAAAGAATATCAAGAACTAGAAATGAACTCTTCTCAGTCACTGTGCTGTGCTAAGTGGCTTCAGTCATGTCCAACTCTCTGCGATCCCATGGACTGTAACCCACCAGGTTCCTCTGTTCATGGGATTCTTCAGGCAAGAATATTGGAGTTGGTTCCCATACCCTCCTCCAGGGGATCGTCTCTACCCAGGGACTGAACCAGAGTCTCTTACGTCTCCACTGGCAGTCAGCTTCTTCACCACTAGTGCCAACACTAGCAGCTGCTAATTCACGACTTGCCTAAAGAGGAGCAAAACTACATTCCTAACACAGTCAAAAAAAAGTGGAAGTGCTAGTAGATGGGTCGTGTCCAAGTCTTTGCGACCCCATAGGCTGTAGCCTGCCAGGCTTCTCTGTTACCATCTGAGTCACCAGGGAAGCCCAACACAACGGAGCATATGAACAGTGAGCAACCAGTTGGAGAGGTTCATTTGCAAATCTGTCATTTTCTACAGAGTTACAAGTGTGAAGTGGGGAGGAAAAATGAGTTCGTCCCTGAGAGTCAAACAACCATTTTCTAGGAAGATGTAGGAAAGTCAAAAGTATGGAATATGGAATTTTCAACAGATGGTTCCATTTTTGATTACATGCAAAGCAAAAGTGTCTTAATCAAGAAGTGAAAGGGGGAAAAAACATAACAGGAAATTTTGTCCACATGTGTAAAAGAGAGCTGCAAAACTGATTTCTCTTTCTCTAATCACTTCCAGGAAATGATTTCGCCTGGTCTGCCTTTTGGGAATGAGATACGTAAACTGTGTCATTGTCAGTGAAGCCTGTTTCACCAGTTGTTTGACTAGTTAGGGTAGGAAGAAAGAGGTCAATTAAAGGAAAACCAATTAAATGCGTTGCTTCCTTTTGAAGGAAGGTCATAGAGCATTGTGGTTAAAAGTATAGATGTAGAGTCAAAATGCCTGGTTTCAACATCAGCTGGCTAGATGACAAAGAGCAATTCATTCACCTCTCTATACCTTTCTTTCTCTTAGGTGGTGCAGTGGTAAAGAATCTACCTGTCAATGCAGGAGATGCAAGATATGAAGGTTTGATCCCTGGGTCGGGAAGATCACCTGGAGAAGGGCACAGCAACCGACTCCAATATTCTTGCCTAGAGAATCCCATGGACAGAGGAACCTGGTGGGCTACACTCCATGGGGTCACAAAGAGTTGGACACAACTGAGCACACACGCATGCACAAACACACGCACACCTTTGTTACGTTATTTGCCAAATGGGGACGGTATGTGTAGGCACAACATCATGTCTTTTTGAAGATGCAATAGCATAACTCATGTGAAGGGCATGAAACAGGCTCTGCTTTATAATATGTGCTCATAAATGTTCACTGCAACGATTATACCTTTAGCAAAATAACTCAGGTTCCTCAGCCTGACACCCATCCCAAAAGGTGGTCCCAGTAAATAACAGCTAAGAAACAAAAAGAGGACTCTTATGTTGATATAGTTTAAGACAGACTCAAAAATTCAGCCATTTCCATTCCCCCAAACTATTATTTGTTCTAAAAATCTCCCAAAACTGTTTTCCCCTTAAAAAATTCAGTTCGACACTTCTAGTGTAGCTTAAATGTACTTTAACTAGCCAAAGAGCCTCCCATCTTACATAAACACATTTGAAAAATACAATTAAAAGAAACAATGAGATTCCACATGGGGAAAGAAGACAATGAAAATGTGTTCATGATGCAAACTTCATAGATTACAGCTGGGATATTTGTACAGCTGCACTATTTAATTGGTTTGCTATCTTCCCAGAATTACGAGCAATGTAAGGGGAAGATTGCTAGGCTGTTCTCTGCGGGAAGTTAGGGGAAAACTTGTTGCAGAAGCAGTTTAGTTTACAGATGGAGGCAAGTGATTTATCTTGAGTTTGGTAGACTGGGAAAAAAGACTAAAAGCGCTCCAGATCACAGATGACGGGAACTTCTATGTGTATCAAGGATGTAGCTATCATACCCAGAAAAGGATGTAACAGAAGTGCACAAGATCATACAATAATGTAGGAATCAAATAGGGAGCCTTCTGCTCCCACAATTGAACCCAGTAGCCATTGATGAATAATCTTGAGCCATTTAACTCAGATGAAACTCTCCCCAGAAATTCCAGACTCTTATCTCCCAAGACAAAACTTTCTTCCCCTGAACTCAATAATTTCGATGATCTCCATCCTCTTTTCAGAAATCAGAAGTCTACCACATCCCATACGGATCAGACAGCTGTGTATGCCAAGTCACTGTTGCCCCATGGAAAGGATAACTTTACTCTCTCCTGAATCCCTGCATCCCCATATCCAGGAAAGGAAGAGATGATGGAATTCCAAAACATAGAGACCATTCACAGCTAGAGGTACAATAAAAAGGACACTGGATTTTGAGTCTGAAGACCCGGCTTCAGCTCCTAGCAGTGACCACCTGGATCACCTTGTTGTTGTTCAGTGTCTACATTGTGTCCGACTCTGTTATCCCATGAACTGCAGTACACCAGGCTTCCCTGTCCTTCACTATCTCCCGGAGTTTGCTCAAACTCAAGTCCTTTGAATTGGTGATGCCTCCAACCATCTTGTCCTTTGCCTCCCCCTTCCCCTCCTGCCCTCAATCTTTCCCAGCATCAGGGTCTTTTTCAATGAGTCAGCTCTTCTAATCGAAGTGGCCAAAGTATTGGAGCTTCAGCTTCAGCATCAGTCCTTCCAATGAATACTCAGGGTTGATTTCCTTTAGGATCATCTTGGGTAAATAATACATCCTCTCCAGGCCTCAATCTTCTCAGTTATGAAGTAGGTATAATACTATCCTACCTAACAGTTTGAGGGGATTAAAAGGGACAAGAGATGTCAAAAATTCTTTGTAAACTAACATGCTATCAGAGTTTGTTACGATGATTGTTTGACAAGGTTTCCAACAACTTTATCTCCCTCAAAGAGATTGTGACTTTCTTGGGAATAGATTCTGTTTTCTTATTTCTTTAATATTCATTAGTTTCTGAAGAAGTATCTTCAGAGATTACGCAGAAAGAACACTGAATTGTAAGATTTGGATTTCAGTTTCTTCCATGAGTCATCTAACCTCTTGATCTGAGTTTCCTTAGCTTAAGTGTTTATTTTCTCACATAAGAAGAAGTCCAAAGGCACAGCAAGTTTCAGAGTTCATTGATTCAATGGCTTCAAGGTGTCATTAAAGATCACTTTCTCTGCTTTATTGTCCAAAGTATCAACTTCATCCTAAGGCTGATCATGAGATGACAACTGGCAGCAACTGCGGCCACATATTTCCTCCTTAACTTTGCCCTTAATTGTGAATATACATCCTCGCCTAATAGTAAACTACTAACAGCCACCAGGGGAAATGTCACCACACTGACTGACTTTACAGTTCTCCATTACAACTGGACTTTAGAATCATCTAGGAAGTATTTTCAGAGAAGGCAATGGCACCCCACTCCAGTACTCTTGCCTGGAAAATCCCATGGACGGAGGAGCCTGGTAGGCTGCAGTCCATGGGGTCGCTAAGAGTTGGGCATGACTGAGCGACTTCACTTTCACTTTTCACTTTCATGCATTGGAGAAGGAAATGGCAACCCACTCCAGTATTCTTGCCTGGAGAATCCCAGGGACGGGGGAGCCTGGTGGGCTGCCGTCTATGGAGTCGCACAGAGTTGGACACGACTGAAGCGACTTAGCAGCAGCAGGAAGTATTTTAAAAACACCCAGTTCTGGGACTTCCCTGGAAGTCCAGCGGTTAAGGTTACGTGCATCCACTGCAGGGGGTAAGGGTTCAATCCCTAGTCAGGGAACAAACGTCCCACGTGACATCATGCAGGGCAGCCAGGAAAAAAAAAAAAAAAGCCAAAAAATAAAATTAAATATCAATAAATAAAATAAAAATAAAAACACCCAGTTCCCATCTGGAAGGGAAGGGGGTTGGAGCATTTTTTTAACACACACTGCTGCTGCTGCTAAGTCGCTTCAGTCGTGTCCAACTCTGTGCGACCCCAGAGACGGCAGCCCACCAGGCTCCCCTGTCCCTGGGATTCTCCAGGCAAGAATACTGGAGTGGGTTGCCATTTCCTTCTCCAATACATGAAAGTGAAAAGTGAAAGTGAAGTCACTCAGTCGTGTCCAACTCTTAGGGACCCCATGGACTGCAGCCAACCAGGCTCCTCCATCCATGGGATTCTCTAGGCAAGAGTACTGGAGTGGGGTGCCATTGCCTTCTCCACTAGATGATTCAAATATGAAGGCATGGATGAGAAACCACTGCAGAGTAATTGAGATACACCCATAAAGCTGGAAAAGGAAATGGCAACCCATTCCAGTATTCTTGCCTGGAGAACCCCATGGACAGAGGAGCCTGGTGGGCTACAGTACATGGGGTTGCAAGAGTCAGACATGATTGAGCAACTAAGCACACACACACATATACATAAAGCTGGGGATGGGGAGGTTTATAAGGTAACAAAGAAGTAGATACTGTAGTGGCTACCATAAGTTACATAGTATATGAAAGTTAAAGTGTTAATTGCACAGTCCTGTTCAACTCCTTGCAACCCCATGGACTATAGCCTAACAGGCTTCTCTGTCCGTGGAATTCTCCAGGCAAGAATGGCAAATAGGTTGCCATTCCCTTCTCCAGGAGATCTTTCCAACCCCAGGATCGAACCTCTACCCCTCTAAATGCTCAGAGTGTACATCTGCATATTAAATATTCAACAGTAATGAAAGCTAGTTAATGTTTTGTCATTGTTTTGCAGCAGCGGGGAGGGGGAGTGTTGGTTGGCAGGGGGCTAGTGGGGATTGTCTATTTAATAAAGAAGGATCCTGACAAACAACAAAAGAGCTCACAGCTGAGTGAACAACTAAGAACAAAATCCATTTTTACTAGTTTAGATCAATATTTTTATGGGAATTTCTGAGATAGATTAGACCTAAATGAACTGTACCAGCATAAACTAGGATATTTAGTAAGACCGCAATTAAGGAGCATATAGCCCAGAAGTCAAGGTAAAGTCGTCATTCAGAAATCTGAAGAAACAAAGTCAGTATCAAGACCAGGGGACCATGAAGTGACAGTAATCTAAGGCAGAAGCGATTTCTATTAGGAAAGTAACCAGTTTCAGGAAATAGGCAACTAAGAACCCATAGAAGAAAAACGTTATGGAAATGACACTAGCTAGAAATGGTACAAGAAAGGACAGCAGTTGCAGATACTCCTCCAGGTCAACTGGCTGTCTTTATTTTAAAGACTTTATTTTAAAAAATGCTTCTCAAAAAGTAACGGGTGAGGCCGGGAGGTGAACTACAGGAGACCTCTGAATATGCAATATTCCTCATTATCAGGCCTCCAGCAGAAATTTTCTCGCCAAAGTGCAAGGCTCATGGCCTGGTGAACCAAATATTTGGGTTCCAGCCAAAAGGGAATTGAAAGTACAAAACAGTAACAACTCAAAAAACACATCAAACAAATATGCGGTCAATGAAGGATGTGGGGAAATGTAGCAGACATTCTGATATGCGTCAAGAACAAGATATAAGAGAAGCAATGATGTAAATGTTTTATCAAAATGGCATTAGTGAGGTCATTAGTGATGTCTGAATGTTGGCAAGTCAAGGAGTCTTGGGTATGTCAGAAGAATCACACAGAACACAGTTCTGGCAAAGTTACAGACAGGAAGCACTTGTGCAAACAGTATATGACAATGTCCCTTTGGGAAAAGCAGGAGTGTCGTCCAAAAAGAATTGTATTTGTCCAGTCAAAAGCATCTGTTAGGTAATTCCTGACCACTTCTACAGGCACTCCTTTGAATACTTTCACAGTCAAATCATCAACGGATTCTAGTTGGCAGCCACAGATAGAACAACCTTCCAACACACACCACTTCAACATAAATGAGGATCAAGAAGCCCATCTGTCTAAATTGAAATTTTTATCTTTTAAGAGACTTCTGTCTCCCATCTTAGAACAGCCTTTACCACAAGTCTCAGAAAGGTTGTCAGTAATGCCTCCTACTCTTCTCATTATTATGAAGGGCTCTATATTATATATTTTTCCTCTGCAAGGGGAGGGATGGAGGGAGACTGGAGTGAGAAAGTTTCATTAATAAAAACAGGGTGGATTTAAAAACAAGAAAAAGAACTGAAGACAAAAAATATGAGAAAATCTGTTATCAGAAATTCATTCAACCAATATCTGTAAAAACTTATGATAAGCCAGACACCCTGATAGGGGCTAAGATCATGAAAGTATTCTGTTGACCAACTTCAAAAGTAGTGACTAATAGGAATTTGTGAACCACAACTTGGGAAAGTGATGGTAGAAATGTATTTGAGCTGAAATGACAGTTCACAGACATTCTGTCAGTGGTGTTTTGATGAATTAGAGGGATAAAGTGATAGAAAATAGTGACCACTTCCTTGTCCCTGTAAATTTCTTAGTACATGTGGCATTTATTCCTTCCAGAATTTTAAATGATTTTCAAATTTGTAATCTATGTGCTTGAGTTGTTAATATAGCCAATGGCATGAGACCACAGAAACATATGTCAAAAACTGGCTCGAAATTTACATCTTTCAGGAAATCTTCCCTCCTGGATCCCTCTGAAGCTGTCCCGTGAGCACCCATTTACACTACTGTGTATAATGTGATAGCTCTACTGCAGAGGGTTAACCCCAAATGTAGACCACTTGTGTTCCTATCCAGTGAGATTTTTTGCAGAAACGAATGATCCCTTGAAAGCCTTTGTCACAGTTCCTGGCACAGAAAAAGTAGACAGTAAATGTTAAATATTATTTATTATTTTAAATTCTTCTTGATTTGTTTCATATACAAATGTTTGGTCTCCAAAGACGTCTGTTAAATAATTGCCTTCATAAATAAACTCCAGTACATGGAAACTTAACAATGGAACCAGGATCTTAGTTTATAAGTGGCCCCATGTCAAATTCTGAGCATTTTTCTTATATTAGGTTGGGTTAGTAAGATTAGGTATGAGGGTTAAATTGATTTTAGAAGTGTGTGCTCAAGTCCATGAACTTTTAATATCTGACTTGCTTAAACTCACAGGAAAACTCCATTATTCTTGTGACTCTAACCCTCAAATACCCAAAATTCACTCCTAATAAAATATGAGTTAAGGAAAAAAAAACCAGCAGAAACTAACACAATGTTGTAAAGCTATTAAACTTCAATGTAAAAAATAAACAAGCAAAATAAAATATAAATAAATAAAAATACAGCAGAAACCAACACATTATAAAGCAATTTTAGGGCTTCCCAAGTGGCCTGCGTGTGCATGCTAAGTGCTGTCAGTACTGTCTGACTCTTTGGGACCCCATGGACTGTAGCCTGCCAGGCCCCTCTGTCCATGGGATTCTCCAGGCAAGAATACTGGAGTGGGTTGCCATGCCCTCCTCCCAGGTGGCACCAGTGGTAGACTCTGCCTGCCAAAGTAGGAGATGTGAGTTAGATCCTGAGTCTGGAATTTTCCTAGATCAAGAAAATCCCCGAGAGTAGGAAACAGCAATCCATTCCAACATTTTTGCTTGGAAAAGTCCATGCACAGAGGAGCCTGGAGGGCTACAATCCATGGGGTCACAAAGAGTTGGACACAACTGAGTACACGTGCATGTGCGTGGGCACACACACACACTCCAATTAAAAATTTTTTTTTTTTTACTTTACAATATTGTATTGGTTTTGCCATACATCAACATGCATCCGCCATGGGTGTTCATGTATTCCCAATCCTGAAACCCCCTCCCACCTCCCTCCCCATACCATCCCTCTGGGTCATCCCAGTGCACCAGCCAATA
>NW_011494942.1:4752419-4753244 GCF_000754665.1 Bison bison bison | reverse complement strand
TTAAAATATAAGAAATGTCATTGGGGGTGAACTTCTGGATAACCATTTCAGGGCTAGAAAATACAAGAAAAGAAGCCTCTATATGAAGTATAAAGTTACGTTAAGTTCCTGTACTCTAGCCAGACTCCATGCCAGACCAACTGTTCCTGCAGAGATGAAGGAGGGAATCCAGCCAGCCAGGTAGAGACACACATCTGCGGAGCTCATGTATGGTTCACCTCCCTCTCTGAATTGAGGCTCAGAGCTCCAGTGCATCTGTGGTTCACACCAGATGCTAAGATATTTTAATAAAGCCAGCATGAGATGTTGCTGGAGTTGGAAGCCTGTACTGATGACTTCTTGAGGATCTTGGAGGCACTGCTTGGTGAGTCTATGGCTGTGGAGCTGAGTCCATGAAGTATGAACAGCAACTACAAAGACGGCGGCATCAGCAATGATACAAGGTTCCACATCCTAGAAAAAGGCCTCCCACCACTTGCCTTCATTTCTCACAGAGGTCTTACTTTTTGCTCTTTTTCAAACAATAATATTTGATACCTGAGCTTCTTGGAGACTTAAGAGAATCCTCAACTGTTTAGCAATCCTGCTATGAAATATGATAATAATACACTGAAAACCATTTCTTTGTCCTTTCGGTTCAGTTCAGTTGCTCACTTGTGTCCAACTCTTTGCAACCTCATGAATCGCAGCACGCCAGGCCTCCCTGTCCATCACCATCTCCCGGAATTCACTCAAACTCACGTCCATTGAGTCGATGATGCCATCCAGCCATCTCATCCTCTGTCATCCCCTTTTCCTCCTGCCCCCAATCCCTCCCAGCATCAG
>NW_011494942.1:4737738-4752283 GCF_000754665.1 Bison bison bison | reverse complement strand
CCTCCCAGCATCAGTCTTTTCCAATGAGTCAACTCTTCACATGAGGTGGCCAAAGCACTGGAGTTTCAGCTTTAGCATCATTTCTTCCAAAGAACACCCAGGGCTGATCTCCTTTAGAATGGACTGGTTGGATCTCCTTGCAGTCCAAGGGACTACTCAAGAGTCTTCTCCAACACCACAGTTCAAAAACATCAATTCTTCGGCGCTCAGCTTTCTTCACAGTCCAACTCTCGCATCCATACATGACCACTGGAAAAACCATAGCCTTGACTAGATGGACCTTTGTTGGCAAAGTACTGTCTCTGCTTTTCAATGTGCTATCTAGGTTGGTCATAACCTTTCTTCCAAGGAGTAAGCATCTTTTAATTTCATGGCTGCAATCACCATCTGCAGTGATTTTGTCCTTTACCATGGCTCTAATAAAAATTAAGACCACACTTGATAGTGATAAACATTACTGAGTCAAACACAGAATTTGGTTTATGGAAACAGAGGTGTTTGGGGAAAAGGGGGAATTTTTTTTTTCAACCCTGTTTTGCAGACATCAATTCATTATCCCATTTAATCCACTGACATCCCCTGAGGTTTAGCACAATATTCCTTAGAATCTGTGATAACTGTCAAAGTGGTTTAGGTTTAACAGGACAGATCTCTGATAGAACCTGGGAAAAAGAAGCTGAAAGAAGAAAAAAAAAACAACGTAGATTACAATACAAATTTGTTGTTTTCTAGTGGCTAAGTCGAATCCGACTCTTTTGCAACCCTATGGACTACAGCCCACCAGGCTCCTCTGTCTATGGGATTTCCCAGGCAAGAATACTGGAGTGGGTTGCCATTTCCTCCTCCAGGGGATCTTCTTGACCCAGGGATTGAACCTGTGTCTTCTGCATTGCAGGCAAATTCTTTACCACTGAGCCAGCAGGGAAGCCCTTACAGTACAAATAGCTTTCTAAAAATAGAGGTTACCTGCAGTAGAACTGAATTGTATTCCTTTATTATCTCTCCATATACCTTTTTAAAACACTGATTCAAAAGATTTTTCCTGCTTGCTTTCTTATATTTTTCTTTTTAGGAAATAGAAGTCATGTTATATTGGCCCACAGGCAATTAACTTCTGTTAAACATAATGTTAGCATTTAAAAACTACTACTATCAATATATTTTGAAGGGAAGGCAATGAATAGTCCTCCCATTATGAATCACCCAAGCTCTCCCTGAGATACTTTTCATATGAGGTTGAAAAGAAAAACCACTTGGTTTTCCCAGTCACTTTTGAAAAATAAATTTTTTAGTGAGTGAAGCGAGTGTTTCTCAGTCGTGTCCTACTCTTTGTGATCCCATAGACTTTACAGTCCATAGGATTCTCCAGGCCAGAACACTGGAGTGAGTAGCCTTTCCCTCTTCAGGGGATCTTTCCAACTCAGGGATCGAACCCAGGTCTCCCGCATTGCAGGAGGATTCTTTACCAGCTGAGCCACAGGGGAAGCCCAAATGATTTAGTAAACCAATTCAAAAGTGATTTTTAGGCTGCAGTGGGCTAAGGGTTTAAGAATCAGCTATCTTGCAGATACTCCCACTGTGGCTGGTTTTCAGCTACTGTCATGATGCTCCAAACACCATGTTCGGAAGAGATACACACCATCGGTTTCCACAAACTGGCCTGAATATTCTCCGACATAACCGAACTGACATAGAAGATGAAGCACACTTCCAAGTTCAGCTGTTATACCAACATTTCTGGAGGTAGGAGAGTGTATCAGAAATGATTTTTTTCCTCTGCCTCATTGGAAAGTTTTCTAGTAGTTTATCTCAGATCCTAGTCTAGGAAATACATCAAGAACAACAAAAAAAAAGAGGGGATGAGGGGACTGGTTTCACTTGCCTAGATGATGTCTTAATAGTCCTTATTTGTATCATTATTGACTAGGATAAAGCAGTTAGCATACATTAGCCCAGCGTATCCTCAAGGATCCCTGAGGAGTAAGTAGGCAGTCAGTGTGAATTCCAGTAAGTAGGCAGTCAGTGTGAACTCCAGCCAAGAGTTTCTAAGAAGATAAGAAATCAGGTTGGGCCATAGAACATTGAGCAGCAAGAATTCTCTCCAGCTACACAGTTGATGAGGCCCATACCTCCAGGAAAAGCAACTCATCTTTCTCCCCCAACACACAATCTAACAATTGTTCCCCTTAAACTCAACCTATTTTTCACCCAGCAGGTGCTCAGGGACTTGGTAAGAAAAACAACTAGAAGCAGCAACCTCTGTGAATTTGAATTTTTCTTTTACCTCCTGGGAAAACATCACCCATCCTAAAAACGTGTGTCTAGAATAAAGTGTAGCCTCATGAAATAGGCCGTATTATTGAGAAACTAAAATCTATCTTCTCTTTCTTGCTAAAAACTCACTCACTGGCCAAAAAAAAAGAAAAAATCAACACTCGATTTCTGTTTTACTAGACATGGCTTGTCTAGTAAACTCAATTCAGGAGAAAAGGTTCTGGTTTCAGATCCATTGGGGTGAATTAAAGTTATGCTCTCAGAGGTGGAGGGCATGGAGGTTTTTGCCCCAACAGACCCTGAAGAGAACTGGACTGGCAGTCAGGGGTGATGGTCTCAAGTCTCACTTGAGACTGGGAACACAAGACACTGGCCCCTCACGGCATCCAAGAAGCAGCCATGCCTCTGCGTGACTTTCAGGATGCTGAACATTGCACAGTTCAGGGGCCCAAGCCTGTCTGCCCCTGGAGGCAGTGAACCACCTTTGAAGGTGGGGAGTCACCTTCAAACAAGCCACACAAGCTTAAACAGCAAACCCTTCAGCAACTATCGACCAGGACAGAGAACAGAGGCCCCTCTGTCCAATATTCCTGGTGTTTTTTCAGCCCCCTTGGCTCTTCCCACTGTTCTGAGTGAGACACAGGGAAGGGAGTTGGGGGAGGGGGTGAAAGGGGACCGACTTGAGTGTGGATGACCTGCTAGCCAGGCAGCGCCATCCATATTTAAGCTGATTCAGAACAATAAAATGAGATGCTTTTTGCCTCTCAGCATCATGCTGTAGCAGGAAGGGCTTTCCAGTTCCCTGTTGCCATAAGCTAACTGGAAACTTTACCCTGCTAATCCCATACTCCTTCTATGAATGTTCCCTGGCTCTACAAATCTCTCTACAGCAAAGGAAGCAACTATTCATGAAGTTAAGTTTACTTAGTTGACTCAGAGTTTTGACATCTTGTACCTGCGGCACATGGTTACCTAAGGTCTAGGGATTTCCCCCTCGCTGGTTAAATTTGATTAAGGATGCACATGGCCCTCCTTAAATTAGTAATTACCACAGGAAAAAATATTGCTCCTGACATACGCCTTTTGGCCCCATTTGAACACTTAACTATCTCTGAGATGCACTTTTGGAATTTTAACTGCTCTGTGCAAATTTTTTGAAGGCAGGCAAAGCATGGTGAATGAACCAATCTTTAGCAAAAGGTCAAGTGCCCAAAGCTTCCTGCTTTCTGGGCCATCAGAGAACAATAAGAGGAACATGAAATTAGAGAGTATTAGGCTATTCGAAGAGGCCCATTTTCTGCTTTTAAGTAAAAGCAGGTGTTTCTACCCTCAGAGTGGACAAATTGTTTAACCTATGTAGGTCATGGTTTCCTCACCTAAAAGTTTGTTCAACTAGAGGAGCTCTTTAAGGTTGCTTGAAGCACTAAAATTCTACGACTCCAAGATCATATGAAATTTCCAAAACAAAGGAAAAGAGGGGCATTGTTCTCATTCTATTGTCCACCCAGCTGAATTTATCAGATTAAGATTCTGAGCTATAAATAAAAGGAAGAAAAGACACTGATACAATATAGAACTTGCATTTGGAGGAAGTGCATTTTTCATCCATATGGATCTTAACGGTTTCACATGCTAACAAATAATTGAACAGCCTATCTATAGAAGTGGTTTTGTCCGTTCATCTGCTTTTCTCTATAACAGTAAAAATAACTTTATTGCTTTGCTATAAAACTGTGTTCAAATTAAAATAGGGAAATGCAGTCCTCAACAGTTTTTGAGATCTGGCTGAGCAAAGTCACCACCAGCCCAAGCAGCTCTCTATAAAAGCATAAAGGTAAGAGTGCCATCTGCTGGCGTAAGCTGTATAATACTGTCTTTCTAACCAATAAAATTAACTCCACAGGTAACTCCTAAAACTTGAGTCTTCACCTTGCCTCATGTAAACACTGAGCTCTCCACTAACTTAATGTAAAGAGCCTAAACAGAAAAATCATGTGATGTAATGTCCAAAATATACAAGCTGTATGAATGTACCCAAGTCTTACTCTCTGAAATGAAGTACTTAATTATACCTTACAATATTTACCATATCAAAAAGCTATAAACCTATGAGGTCAAAGTGTAAGTAGACAATGTCTTTCTTTTAAAAGCTTTCTTTAAAAAAGTAGAATATTTGGAATGCTTATAAGAGTGAGAAATACTGTCGGAATTGTTAAAAGGTTCCTGTTTGACAGCAGCAAACTGAGGGGCAGCTCTGTTAATGGAGTTCAGTTAAGGAAGAAAGAACACAGTTAAGTTGAAAAGTCATACAACTGATATAACCATCACTTCACTCCTCCACACTGACGTCAGTGGGCAGGTGAAGGTCAGGCCAAAATACATACTGGCCCTGTCCTTTATGAGGTGCCGTGATGGTAACATCTGGGCCACCAACTACACTCATTCTGCTCAATCCCTCCCAAAACCTCCTTCAGCAAAGATTTTCTTTTAAGCAGACCCCCCCACACAGCAATGGAGCTTCTGAGAGACTATTTCACATCAAAACAAAATAATTCAACCAATAACTTGGCCCTAAGCCTGAGATGAGGCCAGGAAAATGTATCCGATTGCCTGAAATACTGGATAACTGATTGGCACAATCCTAAAATCACTAAGGAGTGTATAAGGCAACTGGAATACTCTTTATTCAAAAAGTGCATAAAACTTCCTATGCAGAAAGCATTTAACTAGAAAAAAATACTTTAAGTATATGATATTCAGTATCAACAAGAAGCCAAATGATGGACTAGCACAGCTCTTAAGGGTCCCTGTGTGTGTGTGTTAGTCGCTTAGTCATGTCTGACTCTTTGCGGCCCCATGGACCATAGCCCATGAACTGTCCATGGAATGCTTCTTGGCTTCCTATTAATTTTCTGCCTTCCCATATTGCCAGTATAATCCCATAACGATTCACTCATTCTTGGCACTGCAGCTGCTGCTAAGTTGCTTCAGTCATATCTGACTGTGTGACCCCCCAGACAGCAGCCCACCAGGCTCTGCTGTCCCTGGGATTCTCCAGGCAAGAACACTGGAGTGGGTTGCCATTGCCTTCTCCAATGCATGAAAGTGAAAAGTGAAAGGGAAGTCGTTCAGTCGTGTCCAACTCTTCGTGACCCCATGGACTGCAGCCTACAAGGCTCCTCCGTCCTTGGGATTTTCCAGGCAAGAGTACTGGAGTGGGTTGCCATTGCCTTCTTCACATTCTTGGCACTAAAATTCTTATTTTCTCATAATGCCATGCTTTGAGGTTGTTTGGAAAAGTCAATTATTAAAATATTAAATTAAGTAACTAGTATACTTTAAATGAATTTAGGCTTAGGCATAGACAAAATCTATATGGGAAAAAAACAACATATTTGCTGTTCTTCTGTTGAAAGATGGTAACACATCTTGTGTTGTTTCCTCTGTGTATGAGCATGAATGAGTATAAGCCACATTGTACATCGCTCACTGCCTGCATTTTAAATTAAAACTATCTCAGGATCAATGAGTCATTCTGGTTAGTATTTTCTGGTGACATATTTTCCCTCCTTTTTCATCACTGGCACCAGGATGAAAGGATGCAGTTGTCTGAAGCTCACATACTGCTGCTTCCAGTTCTGACAACATCTTTAGGTCACTGTGTACGCCATCACTAACCGTGCCAAAGAACTAATGACAGAGCTCTGAAACCATATCCACAAGCACGCAAGAAACCAGTCATGAGCTTATACCAAGCTCATGACCACAGTCAACCTGGAGGAAATTAGTTTATGTAGAACACGCCACTTCTCATATTCACTCAACATTGAAAACTACCACAAATTAACTATGATGACAATATTCGGACCAAGAACAGTTTATATTTGCATTACATTCCATAATGTAATAATTAAATATGTTTTAATATATTTAATAAATATTCATTCCATAATGAAATATTTTCCTATATATTATTTCATTTGTTTTTCAAAACACCCTTTGAGATGGGCAGATCATTTTACCAATCACTTGAGATCACTCACTCACTTTTCCATAATTGGAAAATACCTACTGAGTTTCTCCACTCAAAAAATGTTAACCATAAGTAAGACTAAAAGTATAGGAGAGCTTGTCAGTAATATACTGCTGCTGCTGCTAAGTCGCTTCAGTCTTGTCCAACTCAGTGCAACCCCATAGACGGCAGCCCACCAGGCTCCCCCATCCCTGGGATTGTCCAGGCAAGAACACTGGAGTGGGTTGCCATTTCCTTCTCCAATGCATGAAAGTGGAAAGTGAAAAGTGAAATTGAAGTCACTCAGTCGTGCCCGACTCTTAGTGACCCCATGGACTGCAGCCTACCAGGCTCCTCCGCCCATGGGATTTTCCAGGCAAGAGTACTAGTAAACACTAAACCATAAACTATAGGCTTATACACAACTCAGTGAAGCACAATAGGGTCTGCTAGAACTATTACATTCTCTCCTGATGAAATTCACCTATCAGTCAAAAAGTTGGCCCTTCCCCCACAAAACAAGAAATGACATTTCCCTCAAGACCGAGGGATGCTACTCCCAAGTGAAAATAATGGTATCACACATCAAATTTTCTTTTTGAATATATCAAACTGATAGCAGTACCAAAATATATTTGAGACAATCTAGATTTTAAAAGAGAGGCCCTGAAATGTTAATTTTATCAAGTTCCCATAGTTAGTTATTAGCAGAATCAAGGCTGGAACTCACTTCTAACCTTGAGCCCAGAAATTAGCATTTTGGAAACAATGTGAAAGAATAATTCATCAAAGTGGTAAAAATAAAAATATCTGTGGCCAATAAATTAAAAGTCAAAGAATTTCTGTAATTCACCAGTCTAGCTGAGAATTTAATTAATGAGAGTGTAAGGAAATCACCCTACTCACATAAGCAGCTGGTGGGAAAAAGAAAAGTAATATAGATACAGATGATATAGTTATATCCTTTAAAATATACAAATATCCATACCTTTCCATTCACCAATCCCGTTTCTAGGATGAACACTGAATTATTTATAAGGTTGTTTAATGAAGGTTAATAACAAATTGAAAAAACATAAATGTCCACCTACACTAAATTGATAAAATGAATTTCTCTCTCTCATTAAAATGGAATACTGTAGCACCAGGAAAAAATTATACTTCAAAAAATAGCATATGAGATTGGAATATGCTATGGGCATATTTTGAAACATTTATATATGCTTTTAGTATATTTTGATATAAAAAGGGTTTATTAGGTATGATCCTAATTAACGTAGTGTTTGTGAATGAGCATATTTAGCAAATACATAGACATTAATGACATATAAAAAGAGACTATATCCATTTATGATAAGAAACACTCAAAGTGGGTATAGAGAGGATATAGCATAAGAAAGGTTACATATATCACTTTAGAGATATTTATTTTGAAATAAAATATAAAAAAAGAAAGGCCAGAGGAGACAAACCTACACCAACATCAAACTCAATGCTGAGAAGCTAAAAGCATTTCTTCTAAGATGAGGAGCAAGACAAGAATTCTTGTCAAGAATTCATTCTCACCACTTACATTCAACACAGAATTGGATGTCCTAGCCACAGCAATAAGATAAGAAATAAAAGGAATCCAAATTATAAAGGATTAAGTAAAACTGTCACATTGCAGATGACAGGACAGTATATATGAAAATGTCACCAAAAGACCACCAGAAAAGTTTTAGAACTAATAAATGAATTAAATGAAGTCATAAGATACAAAGTTAATACAGAAATCTGTTGCCTTTCTATACACTAATACTGAACTATCAAAAAGAGAAATTTTTAAAAATCCCATTTACAATGGCATAAAGCATTATGCCACAAATCAAAAAGCATGAAATAACTTAGGTAAAAGACAAATACTTGGAAAACTGTAAGACATTGATAAAAAGAAACTGAAGAAGACACAAACAAATGGAAAGATATACCACATCCATGAATTGGAAGAATCATGGTCATTTGTTAAAGTGACCATAACTACCCAAGGCAATCTACAGATTTGGTGTAATCTCTATCAAAATACCAATGGCATTTTTCACACATCTAGTATAAATCAATCTGAAATTTATATAGAGACACAAAAGCCTCTGAACAGCAAAAAGAATCTTGAGAAAGAAGAACAAAACTAGAGGTAGCACACGCCCTAATTTCAAACTATACTACAAAGATATGGTCCTCAAAACATTATGATACAGCCACAAAAACAAGCACATATATCAACTGAACAGAATGGAAAGCCCAGAAGTTAATCCACATGTATTTGGTCAATTACATGTGAGGCTACAAATTACTCAAAAGGAGGCACAAATATACACTCTCTTTAAGAAGAGAGAGTGTTCAATAAAAGCCTCTTCAATAAATGGTGTTGGGGGAACTGGATAGTCACATGCAAAAGCATGAAATGGGATGACTTTCTCAAACCATATATAAAAATAAACTAAAAAGGGTTAAAGACTTATGTAAGACTTCAAGCCACAAAACTCCTAGAAGTAAACACAGGCAGTACACTCTTTGACATTGGTCTTAGTGATATTCTTTTTGGATGTGGCTCCTTGAGCAAGCAAAACAAAAGCTACAATTAACAAATGGGATTACATTGAATTAAAAAGCTTTTACACACTGAAGGAAACTATCAAGAAAATTAAAAGGTAGCCTACTGAATGGGAGAAGATATTTGCAAATAATATACCTGATAAATGGCTAATATTCAAAATATACAAAAAACTCATACAACTCAACAACGACAAAACACAACCACCTGATCGAATAGGTAGGCATTTTTCCAAAGAAGACTGGTAGTTGGCCAAAAGACATGAAGATATTTCAGCATCACTCATAATCAGGCAATAGTGAATCAAAATCATAATGAGACATCACCTCACATCTGTTAAAATGGCTATTACCAAAAGACAACAAATAAGTGTTGGTGAGGATATGTAGAAAAGGGAACCATAGTATACTGTTGGTGGGAATGCAAATTGCTATATTCATTATGGAAAACAGTATAGAGGCTCCTCAAAAAACTAAAAATAGAACCTCCAAACAATCCAGCAATTCTACTTCTGGATATGTATCCAGAAAAAAAACAAAAACACTAATTTGAAAAGATATGAATCTTTATGTTCATTGCAGCATTATTTACAATAGCCCAGATAAGTGAACAAAGTGTCCATGAATGGGTAAAGAGGGCTGTGGTATATTATACACAATGGAGTTTTATTCAGCCATAATAAGAATGAAATCTTGCCATCTGCAACAATATACATGGATCTAGAAGGTATTATACTCAGTGAAGTAAGTCAAACAGAAAAAGGCAAATACCATATGATTCCATTTATACGTGGAATCTAAAAAACAAATGAACAAAACAAAACAGAAACAGGCTCATAGAGAAAAACTGCTGGTTGCCATAGGGGAGTAGAGGGGAGAGGATGGGTAAAATAGAAAGATGAAGGGATACAAATTAACAGTTTCAAAATTAATAACTTACAGGGATATAATGTATAGCACAGGGAATACAGTCAATAATAGTACAACTTGATATTGTATTAGATGGTAATTAGGGTTATCATTACCATCTAATACTGATATTATAATCAGTTCAGTTCAGTCGCTCAGTCGTGTCTGACTCTTTGCGACCCCATGAATCGCAGCACGCCAGGCCTCCCTATCCATCACCAACTCCCAGAGTTTACCCAAACTCATGTCCATTGAGTTGGTGATGCCATCCAACCATCTCATCCTCTGTCATCCCCTTCTCCTCCTGCTCTCAATCTTTCCCAACATCAGGGTCTTTTCAAATGAGTCAGCTCTTGCATCAGGTGGTCAAAGTATTAGAGTTTCAGCTTCAGTATCAGTGCTTCCAATGAACACAGAGGATTGATCTCCTTTAGGATGGACTGGTTGGATCTCCTGGCACACCAAGGGACTCTCAAGAGTCTTCTCCAACACCACAGTTCAAAAGCATCAATTCTTTGGTGCTCAGCTTTCTTTATAGTCCAACTCTCACATCCGTACATGACTACTGGAAAAACTATAGCCTTGACTAGACTGACCTTTGTTAGCAAAGTAATGTCTCTGCTTTTGAATATGCTGTCTAGGTTGGTCATAACTTTCCTTCCAAGGAGTAAGTGCCATTTCATGGCTGCAATCACCATCTGCAGTGATTTTGGAGTCCCAAAAAATAAAGTCTGACACTGTTTCCACTGTTTCCCCATCTATTTCCCATGAAGTGATGGGACCGGATGCCATGATCTTAGTTTTCTGAATGTTGAGCTTTAAGCCAACTTTTTCACTCTCCTCTTTCACCTTCATCTAAAGGCTCTTTAGTTCTTCTTCACTTTCTGCCATAAAGGTGATGTCATTTGCATATCTGAGGTTATTGATATTTCTCCTGGCAATCTTGATTCCAGCTTGTGCTTCTTCCAGCCAGCCCAGTGTTTCTCATGATGTACTCTGCATATAAGTTAAATAAGCAGGGTGACAATATACAGCCTTGACGTACTCCTTTTCCTATTTGGAACCAGTCTGTTGTTCCACGTCCAGTTCTAACTGTTGCTTCCTGACCTACATACAGGTTTCTCAACAAGGCAGGTCAGGTGGTCTGGTATTTCCATCTCTTTCAGAATTTTCCATAGTTTATTGTGATCCACACAGTCAAAGGCTTTAGCATAGTCAATAAAGCAGAAATAGATGTTTTTCTGGAACTCTCTTGCTTTTTCGATTATCCAGTGGATGTTGGCAACTTTACCCTACCCTTAAGTAAATAACTGTTCCACCAGTCATCCGATCAAAGGCAAAACAAAGCAAAGGAATGAGTCTCTCTTGGCTGATCCACATATGCCCATCTCTCCCTCACCTAAATCCTAACTGTCATACAGGGTACTTGCCTTCACTTTGCTTTGGTCCTGTCCATGGCCACTGCATGGCCTCATCTGTGTTTCTCAATGATCATAAAACCAAAATGTACCTTTGGAAAAAACACTATTGATACTCATGTGCTTAGTTGTTCAGTCACGTCTGACTCTTTGTGACCCCATGGACTGGAGCTCGCCAGGCTCCTCTGTCTATGGGGAGTCAGGGCATCTTCCCGACCAAGGGATTGAACCCAGATCTCCTGCACTGCAGGCAGATTCTTTACCAGCTGAGTCATAGTATGTCTCAAAAAAGGGATAAGCACACCCCAGACATCCCTGTTTGCACTCTGATACCATTAGTTTAGACGTTTTCATTTCTTAACGTGTGCCAGTACTAGACCCTATACAAAACAAACTAGAGACAGATATGTGAGGGGAAAAATGAAATAAAGTGTTACAATTGCCATGGTAACAATATGCACATAGTTCAATGAAAAGTAAAGGAGAAAAATGTCAAGTTTATCTAAATAAGGGCAGTAAGCTCATTACTATAAACTATGTGTTCATATTCATCTTTTAATGACCTTTAATCTTTCATTCTAATATATTGAGATTTTAGGGTTGAGTGACTAACCATTTTATTAAGATTTTTCTGACGTGGGCCATTTTTTTTTAATTTTTATTGAATTTGTTACAATATTGATTCTGTTTTATGCCTCGGTTTTTTTGGCCACAAGACATGTGGAATTGAACCTGCCCCCTGAATTAGAAGGCAAGTCTTAACCACTGAACCACCGGGGAAGTTCCTCCAACCATTTTTGTAGCTTTGATATATGCTTTTTCCATCCACAGCACTATAGATCTAACCTAAAATACATACTACAACATTTTATTACTATTGTATTATTAATGCAAATAGCATTTAATTAAATTACTGATATGAATTAAATGATATTAATTACATGGTTATATTAATTAAATGGTTGATATTAAGTTAAATTAATTAAATGATTGGAACACAAAGCTGGTAACACTTCTCTCTTATACCATCTACCACTTCTGGGGGTATGGTGAATACTTGTCTTGTCTGTGGTAATGCAGCACTCATTTGAACATTACTCTTTTGAACATTCTCACACATACTGACTGTTGTCTCTGCTTGCACCAGGGTAAAGTCATGCAATGTACCCACATGAGACTTTAGTCTGGGAAGCCGGTGATGTGAGAAAACAGACACAGATGTAACATGCATCTTTCTGTAAGCGTGGCAGCAGAAGTACCTGGGTTTTCAGGGTCAGAAAACCCAAAACTTCTGGGACCCGGTCCAGTATCATCCTTGGAAGTTGCAATGTCCAGAACAAAATGTGACACTCACACCAGGTGGAGGCAAACTTGGTGTCTTTGCTGGGGTAGCCACCAAGGTCTAGCCTGAGTACCATTTCTGGTTGTGCAGTGGCTGAACCAGCCTCCCTAGGTCACATGTAGATTCTTTGATGGGCCAAATGTATTTTATTTTAATAAGTTTCTTTCCTGCAGGGTTAAGCTAAAATGAATTTTACTGTTTGGTACACACTTCCAAGGTCTACTGACCATGGAGTGAGTCTCCAAGTAGGGACAACTGATTCCAAGCACCGCTGATCATCACACAGGAGTACCTGAGGGTTGCTGACTCTCTGAGCACTGCTTTCCCAACAATGAAACATGGCTCAACAGCTACTTAGTCAGCTTTTGGAAACAACTACGTTTCTTTGCTCTTGGGTACACACACCCATTCACTCCCTTCCTCTAAACCTTAGCACAGAACACTATTAATATTCTTTACCTCAAGAAGTATCTGTATCTCCCTACTATTTATCCTCTGCCTCTAAGCCAATTCTCTCTACATTATAAAACATTATTCCAAGTTCACAGGGACTAATTCGATAGTTACGTTTGAAAATATTTCCAAAGAGTTTTGAAAGTCTTAGTGAGGTATTTAAACTTCCCCTAATAGACCTGGTCATTTCATTCAGAAAAAAATTCTCAAAGGGAAGTCACATTTACTTAATGGACTTATTCTGTTAAAGTGTTTGTTCTGTGAGTCTATTCATAATTATATATCCTGCTGACCGATGTGACATCTCCTGGTTCCTTCAGTAATATTAGCTTTAAAGGCTTATTTTTGGTACAATACGATTTTTTTTAATAGCAGCTTAGTATTTTCATCTACAAACAGAAATCTCCACAGGTTATCACCTTTTTTAATAAATATCATTTGCATATGCAGAAATACATGCACTAATTTGTACTGTATCATAATTTATCAAGACAGAGTTGAAATTTGCTTTCATACTATAT
Organism: Bison bison bison; assembly: GCF_000754665.1. Classification (NCBI taxonomy): domain Eukaryota; kingdom Metazoa; phylum Chordata; class Mammalia; order Artiodactyla; family Bovidae; genus Bison; species Bison bison. Next base: position 4,738,762 of record NW_011494942.1, on the reverse strand, counting down.
ATGAAAGGCAATATTACTGAGCAAAGTGTACTATAAGTGAAAAGGAGATGAGAGGTTATATTGATTAAGAAAACAAATTATTCTCAAGGCTGTGAGTAGATTCTATTTACATATGAAATACTATTCCAGCTCAAATCCATGACATCTCATACCACATATCAAGAATACAGAAGGAAATGGCAACCCACTCCATTGTTCTTGCCTGGAGAATCCCAAGGGACGGGGGAGCCTGGTGGGCTTCCGTCTATGGGGTCGCACAGAGTCGGACACGACTGAAGCGACTTAGCAGCAGCAGCAGCAGCATAGGCTGTGTTGACTTTCTTGAAAGAAAGAAGTCAAAGAGTACACTAATAGATGGAGAAATATACCATGTTCATGGATCGGAAGACTCAATATAGTGAAAATGAGTATACTACCCAAAGCAATCTATAGATTCAATGCAATCCCTATCAACAGTAAGCTACCAATGGTATTTTTCACAGAGCTAGAACAAATAATTTCACAATTTGTATTTAAATACAAAAAAACTCGAATAGCAAAAGCTATCTTAAGAAGAATGGAACTGGAGGAATCAACCTGCCTGATTTCAGGCTCTACTACAAAGCCACAGTCATCAAGACAGTATGGTACTAGCACAAAGTTAGAAATATAGATCAATGGAACAAAATAGAAAGCCCAGAGATAAACCCACGCACCTATGGACACCTTCTCTTTGACAAAGGAGGCAAGGATATACAAAGGAGGCAAGGATATACAATGGAGAAAAGACAATTTCTTTAACAAGTAGTGCTGGGAAAACTGGTCAACCACTTGTAAAAGAATGAAGCTAGAACACTTTCTAACACCATACACAAAAACAAACTCAAAATGGATTACAGATCTAAACATAAGACCAGAAACTATAAAACTCTTAGAGGAGAACATAGGCAAAACACTCTCCGACATACATCACAGCAGGATCCTCTATGACCCACCTCCCAGAATATTGGAAATAAAAGCAAAAATAAACAAATGGGACTGTATC
>NW_011494942.1:4737047-4737559 GCF_000754665.1 Bison bison bison | reverse complement strand
TTGTCAGAGAAATGCAAATCAAAACCACAATGAGGTACCATTTCACGCCAGTCAGAATGGCTGCGATCCAAAAGTCTACAAGCAATAAATGCTGGAGAGGGTGTGGAGAAAAGGGAACCCTCTTACACTGTTGGTGGGAACGCAAACTAGTACAGCCACTATGGAGAACAGTGTGGAGATTCCTTAAAAAACTGGAAATAGAACTGCCTTATGACCCAGCAATCCCACTGCTGGGCATACACACCGAGGAAACCAGAATTGAAAGAGACATGTGTACCCCAATGTTCATTGCAGCACTGTTTAAAATAGCCAGGACATGGAAGCAACCTAGATGTCCATCAGCGGATGAATGGTTAAGAAAGCTGTGGTACATATACACAATGGAGTATTACTCAGCCATTAAAAAGAATACATTTGAATCAGTTCTATTGAGGTGGATGAAACTGGAGCCTATTATACAGAGTGAAGTAAGCCAGAAAGAAAAACACCAATACAGTATACTAACGCATATA
>NW_011494942.1:4722889-4736811 GCF_000754665.1 Bison bison bison | reverse complement strand
TATGGGGAGGGAGGTGGGAGGGGGGTTCAGGATGGGGAACACATGTACACCTGTGGCAGATGCATGTTGATGTATGGCAAAACCTATACAATATTGTAAAGTTTAAAAAGTAAATTAATTAACTAATAAAAAAGAATACATGTGGGACTTCCCTGGTGGCTCAGTGGTAAAGAATCCACTTGCCAATGCAGGGGACATGGGTTCAATCCCTGCTCTGGGAAGATCCCACACGCCTTGGAAGCACCACAATTACTGATCCCATGCGCTGCAACTACTGAAGCCCTCACACCCTAGAGCCCATGCTCCACAACAAGAGAAGCAACTTCAGTGAGAAACCCGAGTACCACAACTACAGAGTAGCGCCTAGAGAATGCCCATGTTCATCAATGAAGATCCAGCATGGCCAAAGTAAATAAATTTAAATTCTTTAAAAAAAAAAAAGGAGTATGTGTGACACCTATGGCTGATTCATGTTGATAGGTGGCATAAACCAATACAATATTGTAAAGTAATTATCCTCCAATTAAAAATAAATTTTTAAAAAAGAATATGTGTGGATGCTACTACACACAGAAAATAGATAACTAATAGAAACCTACTGTATAACACAGAAGAACTCTACTCAGTATCTCAATAATGTAAAACAGCCTATATGGAAAAAGAATCTAAAAGAGTAGATCTATGTGTATATACATGTGTGTATAAGGATATATGTGTGTGTATGTGTATATGTATATATATACAGCAGAAACCCATTGTAAATCCAATAAAGTTTTTTTTTTTAAATAAAGAGTATGTGTGAGTGATTTTATAACATCACTACTACTTCAGATATTTGATCAACAGTTACTGTTTGTTGACAAATTAATAACTTCTGCTTTTCTGTTTGAGATTCCTTTAAGTTCAGTTTCAGAGAGTGTGCCCTACAAAAAACAAAACACATGATATAGGAATTAAGTAAGATACTGACCCAAGGACACATTCCTTCATCAGCCACAGACACTCCCTTTCTTCAGTGAGAGCTAAAAGTTGGAGCCTAGAATGGAGGTAGAGATTACAAATACTAAGAAGCATTCATCAAAACACACAGGGGATCTTGGCACTAATTCTTTATGTCACTGGTATGAATATAGGTCATACCAGTGACATAAACAATTATGGGGAAAAATGAAAATTTAGCATCTAGCACCTAGAAAAAAGATCAATACTGATATATAACCTCAAGACAATATGGGAATAACAACAATAATTGGCTGCATAGGACATACTAAGCATTTCTGTAAGAGATTTATAAGTATTACCTCATTTAATCCTACAACACTAAGATATATCTTCCTAATCCTGTTTTACAAATGAGATACATAAGGGTACTAAGTGTATGACCTTGAAGAAGGTCATACACTTGGTACCATTGAAGATGGGCCTCAAAGTGAGGCAACCTAAATCCAGAGCCTATGCTTCTTATGATTTACTGTGTTGCCTCTCTATTTCCCCTCCTGGGTCCTTGAAATTATACATCTAAGTTTTCTAAACATGTGCTTGAAGTTGTGGGGACAAAGAGGGAAAGAGGAAATGCTTAGAGAAATATCTACCTAAAGACATTTCCCTACTTTGGGAATTTGAGTGACATTGTGTGTGTGTGCTCAGTCACTCAGTTGTGTCTCTTTTTGACCCATGTAGCCCACCAGGTTCCTCAGTCCATGGAATTTTCCAGGCAAGAATACTAGAGTGGGTTGGCACTTCCTTCTCCAGGAGATCTTCCTGACCCAGGGATCAAACCCTTGTCTCTTGAATCTCCTGCATTGACCAGCAGATTCTTTATCACTGTGCCACCTGGGAAGTCCCATGAGTGACATTACCCCGAAGTTAAAAATTGTGACTCAGTGTTACTCAAATATTAGTAAATACATATCCTGATAAAATATGCTTCCAGGTGTTCAAGCTAATTGCCTTTTTTGGGACTGGCTTTTTCAGAGCACTCGTGATATTTTTAGCTGTGTTCCCTATTTGCATAACAGAATGAACAAGAGGCTACTGCTTTAATAATCAACCAATTCTCAACAATTAGCCACTTGTTTCATCATCAAATGTTGATCTCTGGTTCCTTTATTGCACATTATATATAAGAAGGGAGTTTCCACAGAAGAAGGACATGATCAGATTTAGAAAGACAATGCTGATTGTAGTATAAAAGTTAATCAGGATTGAGGTAGAATGTAATAATAAGAAAGACTAGAGGACAGTGACTTTCTTATCTCTAGGAGAAAAACTAGATACTGAACTAGGGCAATCATAATAGAATAAGGAGGAGAGTTGGCATTCGAGAGACATTTATAAACATCAATTTTTTTCCTGCAAGATTTTTTTTTGAAACATACATTCAACTTTATTTCATTAGAAAAATTTACTTAAGCCACATGATGGCCAAAATGTCCATGTCCCAAGCAGGCACTGTCATTCCCCTGCCCACTTCAGACCAATAACCACACACAGACTTGCTAAGTTGGAGGAAGAACTTTAAAAAATGTAAAAATGAGAACAGGACACAGAAGACTCCACCTTTCCCCTTCCTACAGCCAACCCTAACACCTCTTAACTGTTATCTGCACACAGAGGAGCTCTCATGAGAGAAAAGCTGAATACCAACTAAACTGACCATAAGACACCCAAGTCCAAAGGAATTCTTGGCAGATGCTTAGAAAGTAGGGTTGAAAATAACACTATCTCCCAACAGCTAAAGTTGCAGCACAAGTACTCATCTAAGAGAAGACAAAGCCAGGCTGCTCAGGACATCTAAGCAGACGCAGTCTGGGGAAGAGAGTGAGATCCCGCCATTCCACAGCCACAGGCGACCCACTCAAATCTGTGATAAAACAGGCCTTTTTCAGAATAAGGAGTATCCAATGAAGAGGCCCTTTGAGGGCCTTGTAACAGTTAGTTCTCTGATAACACTGACATTGAGAATGCCTGCCCAGAAACTGGTAGAGCTGGAGGTATTTTGGACACTGTTCTAAGGTTGTAGCTGGTGGAGGGAGGTCTTATCACACCACTCTGGATAGATGGTCTGGAACGCCCTTGGGGGCTCTTTGTTGGGAAGCTGACCTCTGGTAGTCCAGTAGCTCCCAGGAGATGGGCTCTCCAGTAAGCCCTCCAGGGACTTCATTAGACTAATGAGTTTAATGAAGATGGAGAACAAGGTCAGCTAAGAGATAGATGTTCAACCTATGCTTCATGGTGGCACCAAGGATCCCTCTCCTTAATAGAGCAGTAGAGTTGCCTTCTGCTTCTGGAGGGCTCTGGATCCTCCAAGAGGAAGGGCCAGGAGTGGCCTATTTGCTCTAATAATGGGTCGCATGGAATCAGAAGGAAAATCAGTTAATGAAATGTCAACCCAGACACCTCTCCCTAGATAAAAGTGCAGCTCTCAGCGAAAACTCATTTTATTTTTAAAATACATTGCATGTAAAAAGCAAAGGAGAAAAGGAAAGATATACCCATTTGAAAGCAGAGTTCCAAAGAATAGCAAGGAGAAATAAGAAAGCCTTTCTCAGTGATCAGTGCAAAGAAATAGAGGAAAACAATAGAATGGAAGACTACAGATCTCTTCAAGAAAATTAGAGATACCAAGGGAACATTTCATGCAAAGATGGGCTCGATAAAGGACAGAAACGATATAGACCTAACAGAAGCAGAGGATATTAAGAAGAGGTGGCAAGAATACACAGAAGAACTGTACAAAAAAGATCTTCACGACCCAGATAATCATGATGGTGTGATCACTCACCTAGAGCCAGACATCCTGGAATGTGAAGTCAAGTGGGCCTTAGAAAGCATCACTACGAACAAAGCTAGTGGAGGTGATGGAATTCCAGTTGAGCCATTCCAAATCCTGAAAGATGATGCTGTGAAAGTGCTGCACTCAATATGCCAGCAAATTTGGAAAACTCAGCAGTGGCCACAGGACTGGAAAAGGTCAGTTTTCATTCCAATCCCAAAGAAAGCCAATGCCAAAGACTTTAAACTACCACACAATTGCACTCATCTCACACGCTAGTAAAATAACGCTCAAAATTCTCTAAGCCAGGCTTCAGCAATACGTGAACCGTGAACTTCCAGATGTTCAAGCTGGTTTAGAAAAGGCAGCGGAACCAGAGATCAAATTGCCAACATTAGCTGGATCATCAAAAAAGAAAGATTTCCAGAAAAACATCTATTTCTGTTTTATTGACTATGCCAAAGCCTTTGATTATGTGGATCACAATAAACTGTGGAAAATTCTGAAAGGGATGGGAATACCAGACCACCTGACCTGCCTTCTTGAGAAACCTGTATGCAGGTCAGGAAGCAACAGTTACAGTTAGAACTGGACATGGAACAACAGACTGGTTCCAAATAGGAAAAGGAGCACGTCAATGCTGTATATTGTCACCCTGCTTATTTAACTTACATGCAGAGTACACCATGAGAAATGCTGGGCTTGTAGAAACACAAGATGGAATCAATATTGCTGGGAGAAATATCAATAACCTCCGACATGCAGATGATACCACCCTTGTGGCAGAAAGTGAAGAAGAACTAAAGAGCCTCTCGATGAAGGTGAAAGAGGAGAGTGAAAAAATTGGTTTAAAGCTCAACATTCAGAAAACTAAGATCATGGCATCTGGTCCCATCACTTCATGGCAAATAGATGGGGAAACAGTGGCTGACTTTATTTTGGGGGGCTTCAAAATCACTGCAGATGGTGATTGCAGCCATGAAATTAAAAGACGCTTATTCCTTGGAAGGAAAGTGACCAACCTAGACAGCATATTAAAAAGCAGAGACATTACTTTGTCAACAAAGGTCCATCTAGTCAAGGCTATGGTTTTTTCCAGTAGTCATGTATGGATGTGAGAGTTGGACTATAAAGAAAGCTGAGTGCCAAAGAATTGATGCTTTTGAATTGTGGTGTTGGAGAAAGACTCTTGAGAGTCCCTTGAACTGCAAGGAGATCCAACCAGTCCATCCTAAAGGAGATCAGTCCTGGGTGTTCATTGGAAGGACTGATGTTGAAGCTGAAACTCCAATACTTTGGCCACCTATTGTGAAGATCTGACTGATTAGAAAAGACCCTGATCCTGGGAAAGATTGAAGGCAGGAGAAGAAGGGGACAACAGAGGATGAGACAGCTGGCTGGCATCACTGACTCAATGGACATGAGTCTGGGTAAGCTCCAGGAGTTGGTGATGGATAGGGAGGCCTGGCGTGCTATGGTTCATGAGGTCACAAAGAGTCAGACAGGACTGAGTGAGTGAACTGAACTGATACAAGTTTTTCCCTTTTAAGAGACTTAAAAGTACCCCAAGAGTTCCACTAAGACAAGAAACTCCACTTTCCTTTTAACAAATTACACATGTAATCTTTCCCCACTTATTACTATCAGTTCAGTTCAGTCGCTCAGTCATGTCCAACTCTTTGTGACCCCATGAATCGCAGCGCACCAGGCCTCCCTGTCCATCACCAACTCCCTTATTACTATAATACTAATCAATAAAATAATCTTACTTGCATTTGGAAAATAACATATTAATACACAATAGTTGAACTAGGCTCAGAAATCAAGCTCAATTTTTTTTCCAAGATTTGGAAGAATTTCTTTCGTAGTTTCAATTCCTGATCCTTCTGAATTCTCATGTCATCAACATCACTCTTTCTTCATCTCTGGATTGATGGAATATTCTTTATCAACTGGATGTAATGGAGTCAGGGAAGGCCAAGAGGAAAGGAGGAATCTTCCATTTCTCGCTTAAGAAACAGGAATGAAGATGAGGCCATGAACTAAAGTAGGGAACATGACAGAACTAATCACTTTGCCAAGGGAAAATAACAGAGTTGGTTTTGAGATACAATGTCTAAAAGTTCCCACAAGACATCTAAGAAGAGATGTTCTATAGAAAGTTGGAAATTATCTACAGTCCAAGAAAGAGACTGCACCGAGAGGTACAGATTTGAGAGTCAAATTTTTGAAAAATCAAAAACTCTGAATCAGTACCACATTCATAATGAAGCCATGGTAAGAACTGCAGCAACAGAGGAGGCAAGCAAACACCACTACTCTCAGAGCTTTGTGCCCAGGGAAGACATCACAAAACTGTCAGAGCTCTTTCTTGCTAAACCCAAATGAGATTTCAGAAACCTCAGTACTGCTCTTCCAACATCTACAACCTACCAACCAGAGTTGGCACTTTTAAGTAAAAATCCATTTGTCTCTAGAGAATAGAATGTAAACATGGGGCAGGGGGTAGGATGAAGATCAATCCCAGGGAGACTGGGATTGATGTGTGCACACTGCCATGTGAAAAACAGCTAGTGGGAAGCTGTTGTACAGCACAAGGAGCTCAGCTCAATGCTCTGTGATGACCTAGAGGGGAGGGATAGGGAGTGGGGTCGAGGGGACCCAAGAGAGAAGGAATATAGGTATACATAGAGCTGATTCACTTCTGTATATAGCAGAAACTAACAACATTGTAAAGCAACAATACCAGTTTTTTAAAGCTCATTTCTTTTTCTGATGTAAGGCATCATGAATCATTAAAAAAAAAAAAAAATAGTTTCTTTGTGTTTTCCCAATACCACCATGCCTGCCACATAGCAGGCACTCAACAAGTATTTGATTGGCTTTGGTGATCTAAATCTTTGTATTATATTTTCACTCCTGGAAAAAAATGCCTATGGAAAATATTTGGTAAGATTTTGCTTTCATTTTCAAATAAATTAACATGGTTTAAAGAGGGAAGAAACAACATTTGGCAAATACTATTTCAATAACCATTTTAATGCCATCAGAATGATTTCATAATTTCCCAGGAAATTTGCAAAGTATTACTGAATAGTCACATCACTTCCTGAAATTTCATGCAGCTGGAAATCCTGCTGGCTCCAAAAACAGGAAAACAAAACATCTTTTTCTCTTTTTATTGGATTTACACACTTCTTTTCAAAAATATTATAATCCTTCTGTCCTCAACATTGTCTCAAGAGTCATTAAGAATCACATTATCATTTAGTTTAGCTAGCTGTATGGAAACCACTTACTTCCTGCCTCTAAGTATCCCTTCTCTATAATATGTTTTAAATTAAGATCACAAAGTGACTCTGGCAGCTTATCTATAGCAACAACATCCATAAAGCACCATTTGTTCCATTTCTTCACTTAATTCTTCTTTAACTGAAAGATGGGCACCATGGATTTGAAGCTACTGTCATGGAATACATGGTTGAGAGCTTCCTCTCAGATGGTGAGTAATATACAGCACTGGCCTTCTAATGCATTGCTGACCTGACCTAACCATAGAACTATAATAGTCTCCCATTCATGAAAGCACTACATAAATTGTACAGTCTTTCAGCAGCCAAATCCAAAGAGAAACACAAGTTTCACTTGAGTGCTATTGTCTTAGTCACAAATGACAATTCCCCGATATGAACTGTGTTTTAGACAAAGCTATGAAACACACATACACACAGTCCATAGACGACCTGAAACTCCTTAGCACTTGGTCTGTACTTTCAAATACATCTCACCTCCACTGCCCCAGGCCTTGTGATTGACCTGAGTAACTTAGAGCATACCCAGCTTCCCTTGAAGGGGGAAAAAAAAAAAAAACCTCAGTGAAAACAACCTACCTGGACTTCTTTGTTAACATATGGTTCAGACCTGGGCCCCTCTAGCCAAAACAAGCTGTTTACCTAATAAACTAATTTGTACCAAGATATTAATGTTGCCAGATTATGCGTTTTCTGTACCATATGTATTTGAACCTTATTAGGGGAAGCCAGAGGTTTCCCTTGTAGCTCAGTTGGTAATGAATCTACCTGCAGTCCAAGAGACCTGGGATCAATCCCTTTGTCAGGAAGATCCCCTGGAGAAGGAAATAGCAACCCACCCCAGTATCCTTGTCTGGAAAATCTCATGGACAGAGAAGCCTGATGGGCTGCAGTCCATGGGTCACAGAGTCGGACACGACTGAGCAACTAACACACCCACAGAGGGGAAGCCAGAATGACAGTGCCTTCAGTTAAGTGGCCACTGGTGGGAACGTAGGGGAAAGAAAAATCACTGAAGGTTATCAGCTTAGGAGCTGGCTATCCATTTAGTCTACCCACACTTAGGTATTCACCTTGTCAAACATCCACTAAGGGAAAAACAAGGGACAGGAGATAAGAATAAATCTTAATTGTCAGAATTCCATTCAATTCCCTCAGATGGTCAAGAATCTGCCTGCAATGTTGGAGACCAGGGTTTGACCCCTGGGTCAGGAAGATCTCCAGAAAGGAATGGCAATCCACTCCAGTATTCTTGCCTGGAGAATTGCATGGACAGAGGAGCCTGGCGAGCTACAGTCCGTGGGGTCACAAAAGAGTCCGACACGATTGAGAGACTAACACTTTCACTTTTCAGTAACTATATTGATGTAGTCCCTGAATATGGCCTCTACTTTCAAGGATCCTAATAGTCTGGGCTGCTCAGGCATGTGTCAGTCTATCTTTATGTAGTTAGCTGTGTTAGGTCTTTGTTGTGGTACTTGGGCTTCTCTAGTTGTGGTGTGCAGGCTTAGCTGCACCATGGCATGTGGAAATCTTAGTTTCCCTTCCAAGGAGAAAACCCTCATCCCCTGCACTGGTAGGTAAATTCTTAACCACTGGAGCACCAGGGAAGTCCCTAGGTATCAGTCTTCAAATCAAAGGATCTATAACTTACATCCATGAGTGCAGAGACCTTTTGGCAAGTATAAAGTCAGGGTCTTGCACTGAGCTCACTAAAGGTTTGGTGAATGAATGAACACTAGCAGTATGGTCTTCCAAATGTTTCTTAGCTCATTTTCCCTTCTACAAAATAGGAAGGATAATATTCAGTTCACAAGATTTTTACGTAGATCAAACGACACCCAGATGAGTTCCTTTGACACAGAGAGCTTGCAACATATAGATAATCCAGACCCAAATACAAGGACACAGAGCAGATGAGGAAAATTAATAGTAGAACAGCAGATTTAGAACAATCTGTTTGAGAGGGCTAATAATTAACTATACTTTGAACAAGTAGCTAACCAGGGAGGAAGTAAGAAAGTAAAGAACAGAGTCTTTAATTCCAGATATCCGCTGATAATCTAAATATGGTCATGAGGCATCACTTGTGATATGTGATCCTTAAAATGGACATGATAACACAGCTGAGGAACATTCTGTTTTGTCCCTAGCACTCACAGTGCTAACAAGTCATTAATTAATTCTGTGTCCTAGTTATCATTAAAGAGGTTCTAACCAACTAAAGATTTATTTAAGACTAGTAAATGTGAAACATCAGCAAGAAAAATAAAAAACTTTCCCCAGGGCTTTGTTTAACTTTGAAATATGTCTCTGTTTTTATCATATACCACCACCAATATAACTATCCTTCTCCAATAAAGATCCAAACAAGAATTCATTTTCAAGGCAATTTAATGGTTATCAAATACGTTATTGTTTTAGGTACTATGTTGACACTAAATCATGCTGTTTTATTTGAATCACTATCTTACATAATCTAGTTCGTTACACAAAGTCCTACCATCCAATACACAAATACTTAAAATTGTTCCTCCAATAGAAGTAAAAACAATTGTACTGAATTATTACTTTCTTTCAATGGGTCCACTTTGGGAATGTGTGAAATACTGAGCCAGACCTGGTGGTGCAGTCAGTACCCTCAGAAGAAAGTCTTCTCCCAAATGACAGAGGATATTTCATGGCAAGAACAAACCTCATTAGCACCAGAGTTTAAACTTGGGATTAGCAGTTAAGCCCATAAGATTTGTGACAATGAAACATGTTTCTAGTTCTCATTTTGGAACCTGAGAACAGAAGCAATATTTGAGCACAGTATACCTACTGTTTGACCTGTCTTCCATTCCAATTCCTGAATTATAAGTCATGAAGACAATGTGGTACACAAATCATTAAACTATCTGGTTTATCATAATTATATTCATTTGCTCATTCAACACATATTAATTAAGCACCTATTATGCCCAGGAACTTGACTGGTACAAAGATGAGCAAGACAAGACCTTGTAAGGCATACAAACATGGAAACAATTGCTCTGCAGCATTCAAAGCTTGACCATTGCTGAACAAAGTTGAATAGAAACAGAGTGATCATGAGGGTCAGGGAAGTTATTAAAAGAAGTGGTGACAATTAAGCTGAATATTCAAGAATCAACAGACTGTTTTTCAGACACATGGGGGAAAAGGAAGATCACTCCAGTCAGCAAGAAAAGTACTTCAAAGACATGAACTGAAATCAGCAACCTGATTCAGGGAACACCCGTCCCCAACAGGTAGAGTAAGAGGACACAGGTGGATTAAAGCCAAATCATGAATGTTATTTATTAATTTATAAACATATATTTGTTGGGCATTTAACTATGTGCTAGAAATCATCCTAGATCACATAGGTACATGGCAAATGAAATCCCTGCCCTAGATTCTAGCATCTGCTACATTAAAGAATGCAGACCTCAGTCTGAAAGCAAGTTAAGCAGGAAATGTGGCACAAGCAGATTTAGAGAGGCAATTATTTCACTAGGGTGAAGAATGAACTGGAACATAGGAGACTAGACACAGAAGGATGAGTCAGAAGGTTACTTCTGTAGAGCAGCTGAGTCCTGCTTCTGCTACATCTTCCGTGAAACATCATGGTCTTCTCATCTATGTATCTACAGCAGGAATTTGGAGAGAATATTCACTCCAAAATATCATTATTATTTGACTGAGTTCTCACAAGAGATGTGAACTTTCTCTCAAACCTTAAATTTCTACACAAAGAGTATATTTTTGTTGGAGCCACATCATCTTGCACCACCAGCTACGTTCAGTCATTCTGACTCATTTCCTGAACTTTTAGTTGCTCCAAGACAACTTCATTTTGTCCAAGAGAGTTGAGACAGGGCCAAACAGACTACAGCCACCTATAAGGGCCCAGTGGATTCTCAATGTTCAGAGAACTTTCAAAAAAATAGATGAGCTAAGACTTCTGCAACCTAGATAAAGGGAACTAAACTGGTTTCCTTCCTCTAAACCAATCTTCCTGAGATGACTAGGACCTCCCAAATCTATGATCTTCCAAACTACTGTCCACTTCATACATATCCCAAAGTCTCAAGACTTGCCCAAAGCCTTGAGAATCATATGCGAGAGCCCTAAGAAATGTAGTCTTTTGTCTATGCAACTTCACACATTTATATTTATTATTTCATTTGCTTCTTGGGTCAGGCAAAGGAATAAAGCCAATCATCTGTCATCAGACCCATTTTAAAGACGGAGAATCTAAAACCGAGAGGGAGCAAGACTTTCACTCAAAGGTAAGTGTTCCTAAATAGCAGAATCAGAACAAGCATCCAGAGATTGGACTCCTGGACCACGGTCTCTGTTTTACCTCCACACTCTTAAGCATCAATCAGTGCCTCTCTCCTGCTATGTCTGCATGCCAGCATGCTCAGTCATGCTCTTTGCAACCCCATGGACTGTAGCCCGCAAGCCTCCTCTGTCCATGGGATTTTCCAGGCAAGAATACTGGAGTGGACTGTCATTTCCTTCACCACCTACTGTGCCTACACATCCACAAAACAATTCCTTGATCTCTTAATGTTGAGAAATAACCTCCTTTCTGTTAACCTAGACTTCAGGAAGCAATCGCTCTTATTTTCTAAAGCTCAGACAAAGCCAGCTATATTCACCACTAAATAAAAGCTCTTTGCTTTAATGATCCCCTTCATCTTACTCTCCAACCTCCTCAGACTGCTGAGTTGAGCCCTCATCAACCCACCTCGACCTCAGCAGGCTGCAGGCTATTTTCACATCAAGACTGACATATTCAGGCAGCAAAAAGAACCAGCGAGATGCCGAACTCTGTATCCACCCTGGAAATGAACAAAAATGGGAAACGAGCTGGCTGAGTTAGATGTCCCCTCACATTTATTATAAATTGTCTGCGAGAACTTGGTGAATTAGCAGTGACTCCATGCCAGGAACGCTTTGCCTCAGCCAATCTTGGAGCTGACTCTGCTAAACCTAGGCCACCTGAAGTCTTTCAAAAATAGGACTTCCACATGAAGTCCACACAGTTCAACCACTGCTGCCAAGAACAGGCCCAGGGAGCTGGCTGGCAAGATTGGTGCTGATCCTAGTCTGCAGTTACAGGAGGCAACATCTGAAAGATGAAAAAAACTAAGTAGAAGTCAGAAAATCTAGATTCCTGACCACTTATAAGCCACGTGACATTAAGAAAGTCACTAGAAAGCAACCTAGATGTCCACTGACAGATGAATGGATAGAGAAGATGTGGCACATATATACAATGGAATATCACTCAGCCATAAAAAGGAACAAAATTGGGTCATTTGTAATGCTGTGGATGAACCTAGAGTCTGTCAAACAGAGCAAAGTAAATTAGAAAGAGAAAAACAAATATCATATATTAATGCATATAGACAGAATCTAGAAAAAAGATGGTGCAAATGAGCCTATTTGCAGGACAGGAACAGAGACACAGTTCTGTTTGCAAGAACAGATGCAATATATATGTATAGACAGCAAATCCTGGATGCAGTCATGGAATCAGAGAAGCATTTCTTCTCCATCAGCATCTTTCCCTTCTCTGCAAACCACTCCCTCCACCCCCAAGATGTGGTCCTGCACTACCTCCAGTGCCTAAAACCTTCCTGCTCTCTATCACCCCCTTTCCTATCAATGGGAAAATAAATGGATGCTAAAGCCTGTAACCGTCTCGAACACATCACTGGAATTTTATTGTTGGTTGACTGATGATGGTGGTGGGCTCTGTGATAAGCACTCAGGTCCCCTTTCAAGACTGAAGGGCTTATTCCCTAGTGGCTGTAAGAGATGCTGGCAGAGTCCTCAGCTCTCAGGCTTCTTCAGGCATTGACTTTAGCTGAAGACAACTGCGTTATCCACAAACAGAAGTTTGTGCACAACTTTACTGACCCTCTCACCCCAACTCAGGGCAACTCTGAAGGGCTTTTCCCCAGCTTCTGAGCTCCCCTAGAAGTTGGCTGAGGCTACATGAAGACTGCATCACAACCCAATTCTTTCTCCAATACTTCTTCCTTCCCTTCTCCAATACTGGGCCCCCAAAACATGACCCAGTAAGTTTCTTGCACACTAATGTTGGTCTCAGAATCTGCTTTGTTGGTACCAGTACCCTCTGAAAAAGCAGACATGAAGATAAGATTTTGGTATTTGAATATCCTCTGGCTGACTGGCAATGAGAACTCCATCACTGGTGGTGGATCTCAGATAACTCCAGGTCCCCCTACCCACTCCCTACCTACTCAACATGTAGCAGGAGGAGCCAGAAGAATATTACAGGACTAGGGAAGCTGAATCAAAGTAGTTGTTGTTTAGTCGCTAAGTTGTGTCTGACTCTCTTGCGACCCCATGGACTGTAGCACACAAGGCTCCTCTATCCACAGGACTTCCCAGTCAAGAATACTGGAGTGGGTTGCCATTTCCTTCTCCAGGGGATGACCCAAGGACTGAACCCATGTCTCCTGCATTGGCAGGTGGGTTCTTTACACTGAGCCACCAGGGAAGCCCAAATCAAAATATACAGTGCAATTGTTATTTTCAGAAAATGAAGATCATGGCATCCGGTCCCATCACTTCATGGGAAATAGATGGGGAAACAGTGGAAACAATGTCAGACTTTATTTTGGGGGGCTCCAAAATCACTGCAGATGGTGACTGCAGCCATAAAATTAAAAGATGCTTACTCCTTGGAAGGAAAGTTATCACCAACCTAGACAGCATATTCAAAAGCAGAGACATTACTTTGCCAACAAAGGTCCGTCTAGTCAAGGCTATGGTTTTCCCTGTGGTCATGT
>NW_011494942.1:4717303-4722760 GCF_000754665.1 Bison bison bison | reverse complement strand
TGCTAAAGCTGAAATTCCAGTACTTTGGCCACCTCATGCGAAGAGTTGACTCATTGGAAAAGACTCTGATGCTGGGAGGGATTGGGGGCAGGAGGAGAAGGGGTCGACAGAGGATGAGATGGCTGGATGGCATCACTGATTCGATGGACGTGAGTCTGAGTGAACTCCGGGAGTTGGTGATGGACAGGGAGGCCTGGTGTGCTTCGATTCATGGAGTTGCAAAGAATTGGACACAACTGAGCGACTGAAGTGAACTGAACTAGGACGATGCAACAGTGGGCAGAAATGGATTAGCAGACGCACTATATCAGGACTTAGAGAATTTGAGGAAACAGACATTCTAAGAAAAATATAATTAGAGAAGTTCCTGGGAATTTATGTTCTAGAGAAAAAGAATGCAACTCTGGTGGTTATAAATCATTAACTGAAAGCTATATGTGAAATAAAGTTGGAGGGCTCATACTTCCTGATTTCAAACTTACTACCAAAGATACAGTAATCAAGACAGGGTAGTAATAGTATAAAGATAGACATAAATCAATGCAATCCAGAAAATAAATTCATACTTTTACAGCCAGTTAGCTTTAGACAATAGTGCCAAGTCCATTCAACAGAGAAAGAATAGTCTCTTCAGTAAGTAATGTTGGGACAGTGGATACACACATACAAAATAATAAAGTAGAACCTCTAACTCATAGAATATACAAAAATTAACACAAAATGGATCAAATACTTAACTTTAAGAACTAAAGCTATAAAGAAGTTCATTTATATCATGTTTTTACATTTCACATATGAGCAATGTTATATCATAGTTGTCTTTCTCTGCCTAGCTACTTCACTTAATATGGTAGCTCTAGGTCTATCCACGTTGCTGCAGATGGTATTACTTTGTTCTTTTTTGCAACTGAATAGTAACTCACAGACATAGAAAACAAATTTATGGTCACCAAAGGGGAAGGATGGGGGGATAAATTAGGTTTGGAATTAACACACACACACTACGATATACAAGAAATAAATAACCAACAAAGACCTACTGTACAGCACAAGGAACTATACTCAATATTGTAACAATCTATAATAGAAAAGAATCTGAAATATATGTGTGTGTGTGTGTGTGTGTGTATATATATACACACACATATACATAACTGAATCACTTTGCTGTATGACAGGAGCTAACACAATATTGTAAATCAACTATACTTCAATAAATAAAGAACTATAAAATTCTTAGAAGAATATAAAGGGGCAAACCTTTGTGACCTCAGATTTGACAATGATTTCTTAAATATGAAACCAAAAGCACAGGCAACAAAAGAAAAATAGATAAATTGAACTTAATTAAAACTAAAGGCTTTTGTGCATCAAATGTACTGTTAAGCAGTCGCAAAGAGTTGGACATGACTTAGCAACTGAACAACAACAAAGAGAGTGAAAAGACAAACCACAGGATAGTGGGAAAAGTATTTACAAAACACATATCTGATAAGGGGTTAATATCCAAAGACAATCCAAGTGAAAATGAGCAAAGAACTTAAATAGACATTTTTCCAAAGAAGATAAACAAGTAGACAACAAGCACATACTCACTACCATAAGTCATTTAGGAAATGCAACTCAAAACCATAATGATAAATGGGAAGGAAATCCAAAAGAGAGGGGATACAGCTATATGTAAAGCTGATTCACTTTGCTGTATATCAAAAACTCAACATTTTAAAACAACTGTACTCCAATAAAAAGAAAATTTAGATTTAAAAAACCACTTCCCAGTGGTCCAATGGCTAAGACTCCTCACTCCCAATGCAGGGGGCCAGGGTTCAATCCCTGGCCAGAGAACTAGGTGCTGCATGATGCAAACAGGAGTTTGCATGCCACAACTAAGACCCAACCATCAAATAAGTTTTTTAAAACCCATGATGAGATACCACTTTACACCCAGTAGAGGATTAGTCAAAAAGATAAACAATAATAAGTGTCAATCTTGCTGTGGAAAAATTGGAACCCTCCTACAATGTTGATAGGAATTTAAATTATGCAGCTTCTTTGAAAAGCAGTTCCTCAAAAAGTTAGAGTTCCAGATGGTCCATCAATAGCAATTCCATGTGTACACCCAAGACAACTTAAAAATATGTCAGAAAATGTGTACATGAATGTTCACAGCAGCATTATTTATAATATCCAAAAGGTGGAATCAACCCAAATATTCATCAATTGATGAAAGGATAAACAAAATATGATATATACATTGAGTGGATTATTTCATCATAAAAATTAAAGTACCAATACAAGCTTCAACATGGATAAACCCTGAAAAGTGATTGTAAAAAAAAAAATACCAGACACAAAAATAACATGTTTTATTAAAACTTATATGAAATGTCCAGAAGAGACAAATCCATTGAGACACAAAATAGATTAGTGTTTTCCAGAAGCCAGATGAAGGAAATGAAGACTATTATGAGCTCAGGGTTTCTTTCTAGTGTAATGGAAGTATTCTGAAACTAGAAGTGGCTGTACGACTTTGATGATATACTAAAACCACAGAATTTTACACTTTAATAGAGTGAATTTTATGACATGAATTATATCTAATTTTTTTTTAAATCCAAAGTTTAGGGGAAAAATAAACAGTTAAATGTGAAAGTCAGGAAGACTCCTTGGCAGCACATAATCTTAAGTCTTGCAACTAGAGGACAGAGAAAGCTGAGAAATAGGCCCAGTACTAAGCAGAGTTCCAAAGAAAATCAATTTCTCAATCCTCCATGCCAAGGTCAAGACTGTCGCTGGCAAAGAATGGGACTCTGAGAAATGGGACAGGTTGATGTATTATAAATCCAGAATTCACAGATTTCTCTAAGTCCTCCAACTATGCAGAAGTGGCCCACTCCTCCCTGTTAAGAAGAAATGCTTCCTCCTTGTTAGTTACTCAGTCTACACATGTTCAACCCTTCGCAACCTCATGGACTTTAGACTGCCAGAATCCTCAGTTCATGGAATTCTTCAGACAGGAATACTGGAGTAGGTAGCCATTCCCTTCTTCAGGGGACCTTGCTGACCCAGGGATCAAACCCAGGTTTCCAGCATAGCAGGCAGATTCCTTACTGTCTATGCCACCAAGGAAGCCCAAGTCGTCCTCACTCAAACTAAATGTGGAGGCCCCTCTCCTGTTCCCAAAGGAGATACAGCAATTTTAAATCTATGGTTGGCACCCAAACTCTGGCATCCATTCGCCAAAGATGCAGTATACAAGAAGAACATCATCATCCTGTCAGGAATAACTGACCTGGATCATCACAAGGAAATAAGGCAGAGAGGAACATACTTGGCACCCAGGCGATCCACTGGGGCATCTCTGAGTATTCTTTTGCCCAGATTTGAAGGTAAATTGATGACAGCAACACCCATAGTTTGAAAAGGGCATAGTGACCAGGGGTCAACTAGCTCAGAAGATAAGCCACCTAGACCAGAAGAGATGGAAGCCGAGGATGAGGGAAACTTATATTAAAGAAGTCAGAGTGGATGACTATCAGTGGTCAAGTCCAGCGAAGTAATATAGACCTTGGTGTACTGCTAACTATCTTCTGTAAGCTTCCCCCATAGAAATAGGTCCAACAGACTCCTGGAGGACCTCCTCCCAGAAGAAATACTTAAAAAGTGGATTTAAGTATCATAAGACTAGACTGAAGTGGACACTACACTGTGAAGCCCAGTGTGAAGCCAAGCTTCAGGACTGCAAACTTACATCTCCCACTATAGAAAAGTCAGCTACCAGCCCATCAGGTCTTTCTTGAAATGCCCCCAGTTGAAGAGAGCCCTCTTGCCCAAGGTCTTGTCCTCTAACTAGAGGCTTCTTGCATGAACAGTAGATCAACATGGGGCTATAGCAGCCTGGTCCCCTGACCTTAGTGCAGGGCACCTATCCTTTGGGGTTAGTGGTAGCCTTTGCTGAGATTGCATCACAGCTCTCTGCCCAATCCTGCATCCTTCTCTTCCACAAGTGTTAATTCCATGAGCAGTCCCTCAATAAACGCCCTATTTGCAAATGTGCTCTCTGGGCAACTTGACTTACAGCAGTTATAGTCACACCATAATGGAAAACACTACATCTTAAACTTCTTATTTACCAATTAATGTTATTTCAGCTCCCCTGAATTCTGCTAATTTTTCTTTTAACCATCTTTGATTAACTTACCATGAAACCTCACCAATTGAGAAATTTTCCCACATTTTTAGTCTCCAAAATCTTACTCATACTATTTATCTGCAGTCCCAATAAATGACCTAATTTCACTGAAATAAAGGCTGAACATTAATTCTGTTAATCTTTTTCCACCTACTCCTAAATTTCTTTGTGTGCTCAACACATATTTTTATCTTTTCTTTCTTTCTCAGATAATCAAGTGTCACTTTCCATACCAACGTTAATTTTTACTATTTAGTTCTTTAGCATATGGTTTCCTGACTTCTCCAAATCAGTATTTCATCAAAGTCTTAAACTCTCCATCTGAAAGTTTCCTTCCTTTGAGTGCATTAATATCCAAAACATATTCCATCAAATCTCTAATCTCCCCATACAAGTTTCTTTCCTTCTGGCCAATAAATATCATTGCTTATTTAAGAAAACAAACAAATCCTTAAGGTCTATCTTATTTCTCTCTTACTCTTTTTTTTTCAAACTTTAAAATTTTTCTTTTGTATTGGGGTATAGCTGATTAACAATGTTGTGGTAGTTTCAGCTGAACAGTGAAGGGACTCAGCCATACATATGCATGTATCTGCTCTCTCCCAAAACCCACTCCCATCCAGACTGGCACCTAACATTGAGTAGGGTTCCATGTGTTATGCAATAGGTCCTTGGTTATCCATTTTGAATCTAGCAGTTCTTATTCTTTACCAACAAACGAGGTGGAGAAATGTGTAACATATTTACTCCTTTTTGAGTCCATAGTTCAATAAACTACAATCTATATTCTATCCACAACTCTCTATTGAAACACCTCACTAAAAAGTCATCAGTGACTCATAATCAAATGCAATGATTCTTCCCTTAGTACTTTTTTTCCCCTCAACCATTCTATGGTATTTTACTTCATTTGTTCTTGTCTTATTCTTAAAAATTCTCTCCTCATTATATTTTCCAAGAAGTTATATTGCCCACATTCTCAAACTCTTTAACCACATTTTTCCAGTTGCTAACTACAAAGGAGTACATCAAGGCTGTATATTGTCACCCTGCTTATTTAACTTCTATGCAGAGTACATCATGAGAAATCTGGGCTGGAGGAAACACAAGCTGGCATCAAGATTGCCAGAAGAAATATCAATAACCTCAGATATGCAGATGACACCACCATTATAGCAGAAAGTGAAGAGGAACTCAAAAGCCTCTTGATGAAAGTGAAAGTGGAGAGTGAAAAAGTTGGCTTAAAACTCAACATTCAGAAAACG
>NW_011494942.1:4713326-4717080 GCF_000754665.1 Bison bison bison | reverse complement strand
AAAGCTGAGCACCGAAGAATTGATGCTTTTGAACTGTGGTGTTGAAGAAGACTCTTGAGAGTCCCTTGGACTGCAAGGAGATCCAACCAGTCCATTCTAAAGGAGATCAGTCCTGGGATTTCTTTGGAAGGAATGATGCTAAAGCTGAAACTCCAGTACTTTGGCCACCTCATGTGAAGAGTTGACTCATTGGAAAAGACTCTGATGCTGGGAAGGATTGGGGGCAGGAGGAGAAGGGGTCGACAGAGGATGAGATGGCTGGATGGCATCACTGACTCGATGGATGTGAGTCTGGGTGAACTCCAGGAGTTGGTGATGGACAGGGAGGCCTGGTGTGCTGCGATTCATGGGGTCGCAAAGAGTCGGACACGACTGAGCGACTGAACTGAACTGAACTACCCATTATGGATATCCTAAAGTTCTGTTCTTAGTTTTCTCTTTTAATTCTAATCATAGTCTTTTTCAGTGATCTCTTTTTTCCCCCCATCTTGGACTAGAAAGAATAAGATTCTCAAAAATAAAATCACCTCCTTGACATTTTCTTCTGGGCTCTAAACTCAAGTTGTTACAATGAACAATATATTAATTATCTAATTAATAAAACTATACTTCATTATGTTATGAATGTTATTCCCAGTTTGAAGTGAAAAAGTGAACTGAAAGTCATTCATTTGTGTCCGACTTTTTGCAACCCCATGAACTATATAATCCATGGAATTCTCCAGGCCAGAATATGGTGTGGGTAGCCTTTCCCTTCTCCAGGGGGTTTTCCCAACCCAGGGATTGAACCCAGGTCTCCCACATTGCAGGCAGATTCTTTACCAGCTGAGCTACCAGGGAAGCCCATTCCCAGTTTACTAAGCACTTATGCTCAACGTGTGTTGAATACAATCCTCACCTTTTAAGAATATACTGAGATGATAACATATATTTTATCCTTTGAAATACTGTACTATAATATTAAATTTCCTAGTAGTCAATTATCTTTATGTTTTTGAAACAAATCCTGCTTTAAAATGTTGTATTTTTGTTTACAATTCCTAAATTGATATGCACAAATGAGAATGGCCCACAAATTTTACTGAAACTATCTTCAGTAGGTTTTATTTTAAGACTATTCTTTTCCTATGATCTAAAAAGTTTTATAGACGATGAGAAGTATCAGTTTCATAGTAGTTTCAAGTACTTGCCCATAAAATTTTCTAAGTCTAAAAAATTCATTTTAAGGTTGTTCTTTAAAACATTACATTTTTCCCATGGTTTCTCATCTATTCAGATTTTTTATTTCTTACATGTCAATTTAGTTAGATAAAAATGCAAAGCCTTCTTTTAAAATAGATGACAGAACTAGCAGGAACCCTGCCCCCCAGATAAACTTGAAGAGGCCAAAATTCGCATAAAAATTGGAGTTCAGCTGGATAGTTCCCAAGAGGCCTGGGGATTGAGTTTTAATGGGACTCACACATTAGGGAAAGAACATAAAGCTCAGATTCTTTAAAAAGTAGAAAAACAAATCAAAGAATCCTGCATAAAGGCATAAGTTAGTAAAGGAGAGGGAAAGTAAAGTACAGGGAAAGCATTACAGGAAGTATGTATACTGCTATAGCTTTGGCTCTGGGAGAAAGGGGATAGAAATTCTCCCTGGAGAACCCACAATCATAGGCATTCCCACTGTGGGATCAGAGGTGAAATTTATATTTCCTCTGCTATTGGAAAAATTCTAAACTGAAATGTTTTAAGGGGCCCTAAGGAAGAAGTGGCCCCAGACACCTGGCAAAAACACACACGTTATTTCTGGGGAAACATATTCAAGCCCACTTCTCAAATGATTTCCAAATCTAAAATTCCAAGGTTAGGAGCTCAACAGTAAAAACAAAGAACAAGAGAAAGATGCAACTTTGTATCAGTAAAAAGTAGCAAACCAAGAAGACAAGAAAATCACACATGCAACAACTACATATATTGGAATGACCAGATACTGAATGAAAGGTTACTATATAATAAACATGTATTTATGTAAGGATAGCAATAAGAAATAAAACAGTGTATTGAAAGTATAAATGGAGGAACAAGAGACTCTCAAAATAGACCATGCAGCTTTGAAGGTAAAACCAAACTTATAAAAATAAAAATATAATTGAAATTAGAAACTTAATGTTGGTTTAAATATATGAATAAACACAGTAGAAGAGAGAATTGGAGAACTAGAAAATATTTGTGAAGGAATTATTCAGAAGAGTTTCTTGTATGGAAAATATGGGGGTGGGGAGAATGATTAAGAAACACAGAAAATAGAGTGAGAATACATACAGAATGGATCACAGACCATTTGACAGAAAACAAGAGTTTGGTGGCTCAGAGGTTAAAGCATCTGCCTCCAATGCGGGAGAACCAGGTTCGATCCCCGCATCGGGAAGATCCCCTGGAGAAGGAAATGGTAACCCACTCCAGTATTCTTGCCTGGAGAATCCCATGGACAAAGAAGCCTGGTAGGCTACAGTCCACAGGGTCACAAAGAGTCGGACACGACTAAGCGACTTCACTTTCACTTTCAAGAGTTTAAGAAGTAAGATGTAATATGAAATAGAGTGCCAAGACCAAAAAAAATAGGAAAATCAATCTTTACATAGTCGAGAAGTGATAGTTTTCCAGATTTCTTTTTTAGAAGAAAAAAATATGTAAGTACTCATAATCAGGTGGCCACAAACCCCAGGAGGGTAAAATCAAAAGAAATCCACACTCAATACATATTGTTGTGAAATTATAAAAGACTGAAAACAAAAAGAAAACCTTACAAACCACCAGAGAGAGAAAACAGATTCTCTACAATAGAATGATAGACTGATGATCTCTCAAAAGTAACACTCAAAGCTAAAAGACTTATGAAATAGCTTCAGAATAGAGCAATTTTCAAATAGAACTGTATTCTCATTGACACGATCTGTCTAGAACAAAGTTGAAATAGGACATCTACAAAGAACAAAAGCTCAAAGAATATATTAACAACAGTCATCACTAAAGAAATGTGTAAAGTAAGTACTTCATGAAGACAGAAAATAAATTCTTAGGGAAGGGCTAAGATGCAAACAATCAACAAAAAATGGCAAACACAAGGTGAATCTGAAAAAGATTCATATATATATGAATCAATAGCAAGAGCATCTACTGTGGTTGTTAAAATATTAAGATAGAACTAAAATACTGATCAAAAAAATTTGAGCATTCTAAGTCTTTATATTATCTAGCAGGAAAGTGAAAGTGAAGTAGCTCAGTCATGTCAGACTCTTTGCAACCCCGTAGACTGTAGCCTACCAGGCTCCTCCTTCCATGGGATTCTCCAGGCAAGAATACTGGAGTGGGTTGCCATTTCCTTCCCTGGGGATCTTCACAACCCAGGGATCAAACCCCAGTCTCCCGCATTGCAGGCAGAGGCTTTAACCTCTGAGCCACCAGGGAGGGTAACTACAAAAAGAATCAAGGGTATAGGTCTTTATTAGTAGAAGGGGAAAATAAGAAAAAAAGAAAAACAACTTAATCCAAAAGCAGACAAGAACAGAAAAATAAAAAAACAAGCTAAACAAAGGGCCCAAAATAAGATTATAGAAATGAGTTCAAGCATATTAATTATAATAAATGTAAATGAAATAAACTATTTAAAGATAAAATCAACCATTTATTGCTTATATTTAAACTACTTAATGATATAAAATGAAAATAATAGCATTTATAGTGACTGTTGCTGCTGCTGCTGCTG
>NW_011494942.1:4711061-4713226 GCF_000754665.1 Bison bison bison | reverse complement strand
CTTCAGTCGTGTCCGACTCTGTGCGACCCCATAGACGGCAGCCCACCAGGCTCCCCCGTCCCTGGGATTTTCCAGGCAAGAGTACTGGAGTGGGGTGCCATTAGAATTAAGAATTAATAGAAAAATTAAATTCAGAACAAATTAGAATATAATTTGGAAGAAGACTAATAGAAAACATGAATGATCTTATCATTGTTGAAGGCATTCAATCAAGTTAAATGTCTTCTCATAAAAAGAATCAAGCATTTTTCTCTCCTTTGTTGTACAATTATACCTCAGGATAACTAAATAATTGATGTAGGTCCATTGTCTCTTTTTTTTTTTTCTTTTTTGGAAACTAGTCTCTCTCACTCCCCTTTATGCAGTTTTTATCTTAAAACAACAAAAAAATCCCAGGGCTGATCTCCTTCAGAATGGACTGGCTGGATCTCCTTGCAGTCCAAGGGACTCTCAAGAGTCTTCTTCAACACCACAGTTAAAAAGCATAAATTCTTCAGCACTCAGCTTTCTTCACAGTGCAACTCTCACATCCATATATGACCACTGTAAAAACCATAGTCTTGACTAGATGGACCTTTGTTGGCAAAGTAATGTCTCTGCTTTTCAATATGCTATCTAGGTTGGTCATAACTTTTCTTCCAAGGAATAAACATCTTTTAATTTCATGGCTGCAGTCACCATCTGCAGTGATTTTGGAGCCCCCAAAAATAAAGTCTGACACTGTTTCCACTGTTTCCCCATCTATTTCCCTTGAAGTGATGAGACCAGATGCCATTGTCTTCGTTTTCTGAATGTTGAGCTTTAAGCCAACTTCTTCACTCTCGACTTTCACTTTCATCAAGAGGCTTTTTAGTTCCTCTTCACTTTCTGCCATAAGGGTGGTGTCATCAGCATATCTGAGGTTATTGATATTTCTCCTGGTAATCTTGATTCCAGCTTGTGCTTCTTCCAGCCCAGCATTTCTCATGATGTACTCTGCATATAAGTTAAATAAACAGGATGACAATATACAGCCTTGACGTACTTCTTTCACTATTTGGAACCAGTCTGCTGTTCCATCCAGTTCTAACTTTGCTGCCTGACCTGCATACAGATTTCTCAAGAGGCAGGTCAGGTGGTCTGGTATTCCCATCTCTTGAAGAATTTTCCACAGTTTTATTGTGATCCACATAGTCAAAGGCTTTGGCATACTCAATAAAGCATAAATAGATGTTTTTCTGGAACTCTCTTGCTTTTTCCATGATCCAGCGGATGTTGGCAATTTGATCTCTGGCTCCTCTGCCTTTTCTAAAACCAGCTTGAACATCTGGAAGTTCACGGTTCACATACTGCTGAAGCCTGGCTTGGAGAATTTTGAGCATTACTTGACTAGCGTGTGAGATGAGTGCAATTGTGTGGTAGTTTGAGCATTCTTTGGCATTGCCTTTCTTTGGGATTGGAATGAAAACTGACCTTTTCCAGTCCTGTGGCCACTGCTGAGTTTTCCAAATTTGCTGGCATATTGAGTGCAGCACTTTCACAGCATCATCTTTCAGGATTTGAAATAGCTCAACTGGAATTCCATCACCTCCACTAGCTTTGTTCATAGTGATGCTTTCTAAGGCCTACCTGACTTCACATTCCAGGATGTTTGGCTCTAGGTCGGTGACCACACCATCGTGATTATCTGGGTCTTGAAGATCTTTTTTGTACAGTTCGTCTTGTATTCTTGCCACCTCTTCTTAATATCTTGTGCTTCTGTTAGGTCCATACCATTTCTGTCCTTTATCAAACCCATCTTTGCATGAAATATTCCCTTGGTATCTCTAATTTTCTTGAAGAGATCTCTAGTCTTTCCCATTCTGTTGTTTTCCTCTATTTCTTTGCATTGATGGCTAAGGAAGGCTTTCCTATCTCTTCTTGCTATTCTTTGGAACTCTGCATTCAGATGCTTATATCTTTCCTTTTCTCCTTTGCTTTTCGCTTCTCTTCTTTTCACAGCTATTTGTAAGGCCTCCCCCAGACAGCCCTTTTGCTTTTTCATTTCTTTTGCATGGGGATGGTCTTGATCCCTGTCTCCTGTACAATGTCACAAACCTCCGTCCATAGTTCATCAGGCACTCTATCTATCAGATCTAGTCCCTTAAATCTATTTCTCACTTCCATTGTATAATCATAAGGGATTT
>NW_011494942.1:4699214-4710961 GCF_000754665.1 Bison bison bison | reverse complement strand
GTTTAGGACATACCTGAACGGTCTAGTGGTTTTCCCTACTTTCTTCAATTTAAGTCTGAATTTGGCAATAGGGAGTTCATGATCTGAGCCACAGTCAGCTCCTGGTCTTGTTTTTGTTGACTGTATAGAGCTTTTCCATCTTTGGCTGCAAAGAATATAATCAATCTGATTTCGGTGTTGACCCTCTGGTGATGTCCATGTGTAGAGTCTTCTCTTGTGTTGTTAGAAGAGGGTGTTTGCTATGACCAGTGCGTTTTCTTGGCAAAACTCTATTAGTCTTTGACCTGCTTCATTCCATGTTCCAAAGCCAAATTTGCCTGTTACTCCAGGTGTTTCTTGACTTCCTACTTTTGGATTCCAGTCCTTTATAATGAAAAGGACATCTTTTTGGGGTGTTAGTTCTAAAAGGTCGTGTAGATCTTCATAGAACCATTCAACATCAGCTTCTTCAGCATTACTGGTTGGAGTACAGACTTGGATTACTGTGATACTGAATGGTTTGCCTTGGCAACAAACAGAGATCATTCTGTCGTTTTTGAGACTGCATCCAAGTACTGCATTTCGGACTCTTTTGTTGACCATGATGGCCACTCCATTTCTTCTAAGGGATTCCTGCCCGCAGTAGTAGATATAATGGTCATCTGAGTTAAATTCACCCATTCCAGTCCATCTTAGTTCGCTGATTCCTAGAATGTCAACGTTCACTCTTGCCATCTCTTGTTTGACTGCTTCCAATTTGCCTTGATTCATGGACCTGACATTCCAGGTTCCTATGCAATATTGCTCTTTACAGCATCAGACCTTGCTTCTATCACCAGTCACATCCACAGCTGGGTATTGTTTTTGCTTTGACTCCATCACTTCATTCTTTCTGGAGTTATTTCTCCACTGATCTCCAGTAGCATATTGGGCACCTACTGACCTGGGGAGTTCCTCTTTCAGTATCCTATCATTTTGCCTTTTCATACTGTTCATGGGGTTCTCAAGGCAAGAATACTGAAGTGGTTTGCCATTCCCTTCTCCAGTGGACCACATTCTGTCAGACCTCTCCACCATGACCCGCCTGTCTTGGGTGGCCCCATGGGCATGGCTTAGTCATTGAGTTAGACAAGCTGTGTTCCTAGTGTGATTGGATTGACTAATTTTCTATGATTATGGTTTCAGTGTGTCTGCCCTCTGATGTCCTCCTGCAACACCTACCGTCTGTCTTGGGTTTCTCACCAACATTAGTAGAACCAAAAAAACAGGTTTACTGACAAGTTTGAAATTAAATACTCAGATAATGTGAGCTTCTATTTCACATCTGAAAGTGTCCTGAAAATCACCTACTCTAACGTTTAGAGATGAGAAAGTTCCAGTACTCAAGGAGAAAAGAGATTTGTTGATGATCACTCATCTACATGGGCTTCCCTCATGGCTCAGATGGTAAAGAATCTGCCTGAAATGCAGGAGACCTGGGTTCAATCTCTGGGTTGGGAGACCCCCTGAAGAAAGGAATGGCAACCCACTCCAGTATTCTTGCTGGAGAATTCCATGGAGAAGCCTGGTGGGCTATAGTCCATGGGGTGACAAAAGAGTCAGCCATGACTGAGTGACTAACAGTTTCACACTTTCATCTAGATAAATGGGAATGACATCAATACTATAATTATCATTTCATCGTTCTTTCTACTAAATCACTATTCAATCACTGAGCTCAAAATGATGGAACATGTGCTTCAAAAATTACCGTGACAATATACTCCTCCTCAAATAGTTTCTCTTCTGAAAAAATTATATCTATACACACACACACACCATCACTTCATGGCAAATAGATGGGCAAACAGTGGAAACAGTGGCTGACTTTATTTTGTGGGGCTCCAAAATCACTGTATTCTGGCCTGGAGAATTCCATGGACACGACTGAGTGACTTTCACTTCACTAACACAATTTAATTTCTCTTTTTGTGTTGTTTTTCTGAGTTCATCTCTAGAGCAAAAAGATTAAATTTCATTAAGAGAAAACAGCTCTGCTCTCCCAATTAGAGTCCCACAGGAATCTGATTGTATGAACTGTAAGGTGGGAAAAAGACCATTGCTCATGGTCTCCTTCTCGTTCTCATTCTCTCTCTCTCTCCTCCGCCTCCAGCCACCCCATTCTCTTTCTCTCTCTTGCTCACACACACACACACAGCATTCTTCCCATTTGAGATTGACCAGAACTAACCTTTTTTTTTTTTTTAACAGAAACAAAAATATCAGAGCATTCATTCATTTTGGACTAAAGATCCATCAAATTTCATGCTCTAACCCAAAGCTGATCCACTGAAAATCACAGCTAGATGTTCTGAAGACTGACTTCACCATTCCATGGAAATTTTCCTTTCTCTGGAAACAAAATTCCTCATGTGCCTCTTGCATCATGGACTCTTCCAGACTATCCAGCTACACTTATATTTCTGTGCAGAAATCCCCACTTAAGGAGCCAAAGGCCATATTCTGCTTGAACAGCTTCAAATGACATCAAACTCACTAATACTTCTTGGGACAATCTGTGTTTTATGGGGGCAGCTCTGGTAGGAATTTTCCCTTTGTTAGTCATAGAGAGTCTGGTAATATTTGCTTAAATGTCCCATGGGTTATTAGACACATCTACCCTCACTGAGTAGTAATCATTAACCCCTATGTAAACGGTAGGTTTATTGTCTCACTCATTCCATTTATGTAGTACATTGGCTCAGTGCTAAAGAATCTGCCTGCTAATCCAGGAAATACAAGAAACGCAGGTTCGATCCCTGGGTCAGGAAGATCTCCTGGAGGAGGAAATGGCAATCTACTCCAATATTCTTGCCTGGAGAATCCCATAGACAGAGGAGCCTGGTGGGCTACAGTCCATAAAGTCTCAAAGAGTTGGATATAACTAAAGTGACTTAGCACACATGCAGGGAACTAAGATCCCATGGGCCATGCAATGCAGCCAAAAACAAAACAGAAATTAGGGAACAGGCATTTGAGATTACAACTTTTTGTCATTCATAAATAAATTATTTTTTATTTATCAGTCATAGGCTGGCATCAGAATTACTAAGGAATTATTTTGTTTAACTCTTGGCCTCACTTCTAAAGCTTATAATTCAGAAATCTGGAAAGCCAATAAAAAAAAAAAAAAACCTCTCTTCATAGGACTTCCCTGGAAGTCCAGTGGTTAAGACTTTGCCTTCCAATGCAGGCGGCACAGGTTCAACCCCTTAGTCATGGAACTAAGATCCTACATGCCTCATGGTCAAAAAATATATATATAAAACAGTAGCAATATTGTGACAAGTTCAATAAAGACTTTGAAAAGGGTCCACATAAAAAATAAATTTAAAAAACTCTTCAAGAGATTCTGATATATATCTCAATTTTAGGGACCACTGGTCTAAATAATTTCTTAAGTCCCTTAAGAGTCTCTTTGGTATTCTACAATTTTGATTTACACTACACTCATCAGTATTTACACTTATTATATACACTAATTGTGAGAACCACAGCGAGAACAAACCTTCCCAGTTCCCTACTGTTGCAAGTTGGGTTTTGTGGGAAACAGGTTTGCAAACCCATGGACTGTAGCCCGCCAGGCTCTGTCCATGGAATTTTCCAGGCAAGGATACTGAAGTGGATACCTATTCCCTTTTCCAGGGGATCCTCCCAACCCAGGTTTCCTGCACTGCAGACAGATTCTTTACCATCTGAGCCACGAGGGAAGCCCAAATAGGAGATAAGGATTCAGGAAGTTTAGTGAGCAGTGTGAAATGTCAGGTGAGGAAGCAGGACTGGGCAGAGGGAGAAACAGGGCTGAGATTCCAACTAGAGAGACAGCACAACTGACTCACAGGGAGCACTAAGGCAGGAACAGCTCTTAAGAGCTGTTTTGAGTTGGGACAAGGCGGCTGGGTCTTTATACCTGGTGTTAACCCATCACTGGATGCTTCTCTGCCCCCAGGAAGGGATCACGAACTTATATATATTATATGTCAATAAGTTTATACTTGTTGCCATATATAAATATATTTTGCATTTAGGTATATCTGTATACCAAAATGAGATAAGAAGTTATACATTTATTATTTAAATTTATACAGAGACCTAAACATTTAGACCTAAATTAACATATCTCTAAGTTTATGTTGTTAAAACATAACTTTTAAAAACTTTAAAAATTAAATTGACAACTGCTTGACAATTCCTTTGCCATAAAACCCCCATAGGTGTAACTGGGGTAGCCAGACAAAAAATTGGTTTTATGGCAAAACGGCCCCCTAGAGTGGGTCCATCTTCCCGCTCAAACTAAAATAGTAGTGGCTTCTTATCCAGGATTGATAGCTATTTTGATATTAAAGGAAAAAAGCGGAGCATTGAATTATTTGGTAAAGAGCCATCAGAAATTATAATTCCATATAATAAGGAACAACTTGATGCTCTTCTAATGTTTGAAAATTGGCAGATTGCTATAGGAAACTATTTTGGTCAAATTTTTGCATCATTTACCTTCACATGTTTTGCTGAATTTTATATCCAGACACCCAGTTATTTTTCCTGTCAGATGTAAACAATCTCCTATTCCAAATGCTCAGATAGCCTTTACTGACGGATCAGCAAATGGTAAAGCCTCCATAGTTACTAAAAATCACCCAAAGTTTTTAGAAACACAGGAAACTTCAGCTCAAAGAGCTGAAATAACAGAAGTCATAGAGGCTTTTGCTATGTTTGCAGATGAGGAATTTAACCTTTATTCTGATTCTCAGTATATTGTCAGGTTGTTTCCACACATTGAAACTGCGATTTTGCCTGAAAATAAGACTACCATATTTCACTTGTTAACTAAATTACAGCAACAAATTTGGAAAAGAAATAAAATATTTTTCATTGGACACATTTGGGCTCATTCCGGATTGCCCAGCCCTTTAAATGCCTTTAATGATTTGGCTGACTTGTTAACCAGAAATACAGTGGCTACCGTGATTGAGGAGGCCAGAGCCTCTCACTCACTTCATCATCAATATGCTACTGCCTTAAGATATCAATTCCAAATTCCCAGAGAGACTGCTCGAGAGATTGTGCATTCTTGCTTACACTGCCCCATTGTTTATAATGGTCTACCTATGGGAGTTAATCCTCACAGTCTCAAACCTAACATACTCTGGCAAATGGATGTAACTCATGTTTCTTCATTTGGAAAACTGTCCTTTGTTCATGTAACTGTAGATACCTTTTCTCATGTTATTATTGCAACTGCTCATACAGAGGAAGCAATTAAAGATGTAATACAACATCTCTTTACTTGTTTTCATATTTGGGCCTGCAAAAAGCTTTGAAAACTGACAATGCTCCTGCTTACACTTCTAAGTCTTTTCAGGAATTTTGTATAAAGTTTCAAATTAAACATAATATAGGCATCCCTTATAATCCACAGGGACAAGCCATTGTGGAAAGAGCACATCAAACATTAAAAATCCAAATTCAAAAATTAAAAGAAGGGTAGTTTAAGTATAGCTCTCCCCATCAAATCTTGCAACATGCTCTTTTCGTAATAAATATTTTAAATACTGATTAAGCCAGAACTACTGCAATGCTTCGCCATTGGTGCCCGGAGAAATTGAATGCAAAACCATTAGTCAAATGGAAGGACCTCCTCTCAGGACAATGGAAGGGTCCTGACCCATTATTAACTAGTGGTCGAGGATGTGCTTGTATTTTTCCACAGGATGCAGATTCTCCATTTCAGATCTGGGACAGGCTGATTCGCCATGTTGCAGTCCCCCAGACATCCAGTTCCCCCATTGCTTCGATCACAAAAGAGGAGGGGCACTCCTCTGCACAGAACAGCCACGCGTCGGGAGTCGCGGGCCGGACCAGCCTGGCTTCCGGGGCCCAGCGCACAGCGCTCTCGGTGGATAGCCCCGCCGGCGTCCGTCTGCACTCCCTTGGCCGCTGCTGAGCCCAAGGCCAGTTCAGCGAGGGAGCGGGGGTGGCGCCCACCTGAAGGGGAGGCAAGATAAACACTGAGATCCCGGCGAGACCAATGGGGCTGCTGCAACGTGAACTCGAACCAGAAAATAATTCTACTTATTCTGTTTTGGCTTGTCTACCCTCTCCTTATGTTTTTCTGTTTACCAACGATTCTGGAAAACTTAATGTACATATGACTTTCACTGGTGGACCCAATGTAGTGACTTGTGAACGATGTATGCTCTCATCTTGTTTAAACCCTCAATATAATGTTTGCTCCTTTGTAGTGTTACAATGTCCACCTTATGTTTAATGTAACCACTTTTTGATATGATAATTACTGGTCTTGCTGTATTACAACAACTACAAGATTTAATGCGACAATGGCGATTTGTGGGCCTACTTATTTCAGGAATATCAGCTTTAATAGCAGCAATTACTTCTGTTACTGCGGCAGCAATATGATTGACTCAACAAGTGCATACTGCCCAGTATGTTGATACCACGTCTAAAAATGTTTCACTAACTCTAGCAACACAGGAAGCTATAGATAGAAAGTTGGAGATGAGGGTAGATGCCTTGGAGGAGGCAATAAAGCATAGTGGGACTGAGTTACAGGCTTTAAAAGTGAAAACGGCTCTGTCATGCCACGCTGATTACCGGTGGATATGCGTGACATCTTTGAAGGATTCTTCGGCAGAACATTTAGAGGCTCGCGACTGAGCTGCATCTGGCTGTTTTAAGAAATAAAAAAGGGGGAGATGCCAGGAGCAGGAGCTCCGCCCATGGCAAAGGTCATGAGGAAGGAGGCTCAGCATACGCAAAGGCAGGATCGAGCCTCAGGAGTCCCCCTGGAAATTCTCGAGCATCTACCCCCAAAACCAGAGTCTGCCTACTTTCTGTTTTGTGCTCTCACCTACACCTCTGACTTTACAAAAGGGCTGTCCCCCACTACCTCTCTCTGAAAAAAAAGAGTTAACTTACAGCTCCAGTTAATAAAGTTCCTGGGTGTGATAGTGTTTTAACCTACAAACTTCTTTGGAAGTCCTCTAGCCTGCCTGAATAGGTTTTTCCGGCCACATGTGATTGCTCAGAGCCTCCCAACTGTGAGAGGCAGGAGATGTTCTAAACTGTCTAAATACAGATTCCTTTGAGCAGTTAAAAGATTGATTAGAAATTGTATTGGTGAAGGGTTTTTCACTTGTTGGGCCAATGTTTGCTGCTAAGTCTCCATATCCCTTACCTGCTGTGTCCCTGGCAGTGTATTGATTAATATAATTGGTATAAGTAGTAGCTTTAATGTTTGTAACTTTGGACCCTTGAGTTAATTCTTTTTCTTGTTGTAGCCCACCACACCTTTGCCCTATAGAAATGCAACTTTATCTAATGCTTTGGGAGGGTGGCGCCTGACTAATCACCTTTAGAGAAAAATAAGTTTTCTGAAGAAAGGGTCTTAAAATGTTAACAAGCCTCTGGGCCAGAAGATGATGCAAATCACCTAAACCTTTGCATATAATAAATTTGCAGGAGGAAAGCCTGGCTTACTGCATGACTCTACCCCTTCCCCCATTATCCTCTATACATAACTTAAGGTATAAAAACTACTTTGGAAAATAAAGTGCGGGCCTTGTTCACCGAAACTTGGTCTCCCCATGTTGTTCTTTCTCTCACCTTCTGGCTGAATTATTTAGCCTCTTTTCTCCACTGAATTTCCTCACTGAGCTATACTTATTTAACCACTCTTTATATCTTTAATTAATATTTAAATAAGCTGTTGTTTCCTGATTGCCGATGCCGTCTCCTCTTCGAATTCCCTGGATCCACTGGGGCTGGACCCCGGCAAGGTGGCTTTCTTCAGCCAGGGCTGCCAGTGGCTGAATAAGTCCTTCAGTTCTGAAGAGGGGCTGAGCATACATCACAACATGCAGTTTACCTGCCTTCACAAGAAACAAGATGGGAAAAGCTAAGTCAGAGCATTTTTTCAACAGAGAACCAGCAGCATTTGTTCATTTGTTTGATTTTGGTTGTCATTTTTTCTGTAAAAAATTTTTTAATTGAAGTATAGCTGATTTGGGGCTTCTCTGGTGGCTTAGATGACAAAGAATCTGCTTTCAGGAAATGCAGGAAACCCAGGTTCAATCCCTGGGATTTTCCCTGTGGAGAAGGGAATAGCAACCCACTCCAGTATTCTTGCCTAGGAAATCTCATGGACAGAGGAGCTTGGTGAACTGCAGTCCATGGGGTCACAGAGTCAGAAACGACTGAGTGACTAACACTTTCATTTTCACATAGCTGATTTACAATATTGTGTTAGTTTCTTGTTATACTGGTGCTTTTGATGCTTCTGAACTGTGGTGTTAGAGAAGACTCTTGAGAGTCCCTTGGACTGCAAAGAGATACAACCAATCAGTCCTAAAGGAAATCAGTCCTGAATGAATATTGGAAGGACTGATGCTGAAGCTGAAGCTCCAAATCCTTTGGCCACCTGATGCAAAGCACCAACTCACTGGAAAAGACCCTGATGCTGGGAAAGATTGAAGGCAGGAGGAGAAGGGGACAACAGAGGATGAGATGGTCGGATGGTGTCACTGACTCGACGGACATGAGTTTGAGCAAGCTCCAGGAGATGGTGAGGGACAGGAGAGGTCTGGCGTGCTGCAGTCCATGGGGTCACAGAGTCAGACATGACTGAGCAACTGAACAATACAGCAAAATGATTCATTATACATATGTATATGTTTTTTATATTCTTTTCCATTATGGTTTATCACAGGATATCAAATATAGCTCCCTGTGCTGTACAGTAGGACCTTGCTGTTTATCCATCCGATGTATAATACAATTTACATGTGCTAATCCCAAACTCCTAACTTGTCCCTCCCTCTCAGCAACCAAAAAAGTCTGTTCCCTAGAAGAAGCAGTATTTAAGTTGCCAAAAAGAGCACATGATTATCTTTCACCTCCCCCCATTTCAAGCACTTGATATTTATGGAATGACTCGCCACTAAAATGAAGCAGGGATGTCTACGTGAAATTATTTCTAATCCCTCAAATGGCTTATTCACATTTATAGTTTAATCAATCAGAATAAACTGCTTCCATTAACTGGTCATTGTATTTACTTGCTTAAAAGATTTGTAATTAATACATGTATTTCTCTCTTAATATTTCTTCAGAAAGAGACAGAAGGAATCCTAATTCTTATGACAGTTGCACACTATAGCCCTTTCTCAGAGCTCTGCAATGAACAATCATCACAGTTTCTTTGGAGCCAGGAAATGGCCCTATTCCCTAACTTGCCAGATTCAATAGATACATTAAGACAAATAGATGAGATCATGTCTTGACACCTCTAAATCAGATGAGGCCCTTCAGATGTCTAAGGAGATAGGATGCTCAATGCTACACGTAAGAGTCGAAAATTCTTGGTCTGAGTTCTGTCTCTGCTGTTTTTAGCTTCTGGTATTGAAATTTGGGGCTTCCCTGGTGCTTCAGCAGTAAAGAATCTGCCAGCAATGCCAGAGATGCAAGAGAAGCAGGTTCGATCCCTGGGTTGGGAAAATCCCCTGGTGGTGGGCATGGCAACGCACTCCAGTATTCTTGCCTGGAGAATCCTGTTGACAGAGGAGCCTGGCAGGTTACAGTCCAAAGATCGCAAAGAGTCGGACACGACTGAAGCAACTAAGCAAGCATGCATACACACTGAACACTTCACTTTCTCTGAGTCCAAATTTCCTTGACTTGTGCAATATGGAAGGCACTACATTCAAAAGTGTCATGATGATAACACAGGACTTTGTACACACAGGCAAAGCCATCATCCCTGTCTGGAGCCCTCCTTCACTGTATATCTTTGTGCTATCTTCACAACCAGCATACAAGCAATTTAGGGCATGCATTTTCTCACACCTGTGATTTAGACACATCACAAACCTTGCATACAATAATAAAAACTACTTACTATTTACCATGTACTGTGGCAAGTGCTTTTCACACATTAGCTAATTCTTCCAGCAAAGGTATAAAGTGAATTCTTATACTATATACTCCCATTTTACAACGAAGAAACTGAAGCCTAGAAGGATCTGAGACATTTTGACCACCATATAATGCATAAAAGCGATGTCTTTTACTGTCCCTAACTCTGATTTCCCTCCTCTTCTTGAAGCAGCCAAAGAATAGAGACAGGAGAGAGGGGACATTTCTGAAATTCTCTGACATCATTCAATCTTGAAAGCCATTAATAAAAATATAATTTTTATTAGATGCCAACTGTCATTTTCAGTTTAGTCTATAAATAGATTTTGGTTGTGGTCTTTTGTGTTAGGGTTTTTTTTTTTTTTTTTTAGTGCAAATAACAAGGAAACGTAGGAGACCCAGGTTCAATCCTTGGATTGGGAAAATCTCCTGGAGGTGGTCATGGCAACCCACTCCAGTATTCTTCCTGGAGAAACCCATTGACAGAGGAGCCTGGCAGGCTACAGTTCATAGAGTCACAGAGTCAGACATGACTGAGTAACTCACACACATACACACACAGGGAAAGAAATAAATTGCTGCTCCACTGTCAGAGACTGAACAAGCAAAGCTAAGCTGAAGGACACAAAAGGGACCAGAACCAACACCCACCTATTTCCATCCTTAGCCAAGCAAAAGGG
Organism: Bison bison bison; assembly: GCF_000754665.1. Taxonomy (NCBI): domain Eukaryota; kingdom Metazoa; phylum Chordata; class Mammalia; order Artiodactyla; family Bovidae; genus Bison; species Bison bison. The sequence continues at coordinate 4,700,330 of NW_011494942.1, read as the reverse complement.
AAACATCCTACTGCTAAAAGGTTAACAACATCACATTCACTGATAAAATTAAACCATTATAACCCTCCCCAGGGCTGGACTTTCAACTATGCTACAATTTCCGGTAACACTTTTCATTATCTTCTCTCAAAAAATATCATTTTGAAATGCAAGTTAGGAAAATATATAACGTGGAATACACTAGAAGCTTATTCAAGTGACAAGGCTAAAATTTAGTATGCACGTGAATTAACTGGCATGACATTCTTAAAACACAATCTCTGAACCCCATCTCCAGAATTGCTGACTCACAGATCTAGAATAGAGCTATGAAATATGCATTTTTAATGAGTACCATGATTGGTCTTGATGTAGGTAGTTCACAAACATATTTTGAGAAAAAAATGGATTCAAAGAAAATCTTAAACCAGCCAGTGGTTTAGATCCACATATACTAAAGATGTTCAAGCTGGTTTTAGAAAAGGCAGAGGAACCAGAGATCAAATTGCTAACATCCACTGGATCATAGAAAAAGCAAGAGAGTTTCAGAAAAACATCTATTTCTGCTTTATTGATTATGCCAAAGCCTTTGACTGTGTAGATCACAATAAACTGTGGAAAATTCTGAAAGAGATGGGAATACCAGACCACCTGAGATGCCTCTTGAGAATTTGTATGCAGGTCAGGAAGCAACAGTTAGAACTGGACATAGAACAACAGACTGGGGCCAAACAGGAAAAGGAGTACGTCAAGGCTGTATATTGTCACCCCGTTTATTTAACTTATATGCAGAGTACATCATGAGAAATGCTGGACTGGAAGACACACAAACTGGAATCAAGATTGCCAGGAGAAATATCAATAACCTCAGATATGCAGATGACATCACTCTTACGGCAGAAAGTGAAGAGGAACTCAAAAGCCTCTTGATGAAAGTGAAAGTGGAGAGTGAAAAAGTTGGATTAAAGCTCAACATTCAGAAAATGAAGACCATGGCATCCGGTCCCATCACTTCATGGGAAATAGATGGGGAAACAGTGGAAACAGTGTCAGACTTTATTTTGGGGGGCTCCAAAATCACTGCAGATGGTGACTGCAGCCATGAAATTAAAAGACACTTACTCCTTGGAAGGAAAT
>NW_011494942.1:4668272-4699114 GCF_000754665.1 Bison bison bison | reverse complement strand
AAAAGCAGAGACATTACTTTGCCAACAAAGGTTTGTCTAGTCAAGGCTATGGTTTTTCCTGTGGTCATGTATGGATGTGAGAGTTGGACTGTGAAGAAAGCTGAGCACTGAAGAATTGATGCTTTTGAACTGTGGTATTGGAGAAGACTCTTGAGAGTCCCTTGGTCTGCAAGGGGATCCAACCAGTCCATTCTGAAGGAGATCAGCCCTGGGTGTTCTTTGGAAGGAATGATGCTAAAGCTGAAACTCCAGTACTTTGGCCACCTCATGTGAAGAGTTGACTCATTGGAAAAGACTCTGACTCTGGGAGGGATTGGGTGCAGGAGGAGAAGGGGACGACAGAGGATGAGATGGCTGGATGGCATCACTGAGTCGATGGACGTGAGTCTGAGTGAACTCCGGGATTGGTGATGGACAGGGAAGCCTGGCGTGCTCCGATTCATGGGGTTGCAGAGTCGGACATGACTGAGCGACTGATCTGATCCGATATGATCTCATACTAAAGTGAAATAAATACTGCATATACAAGTTTGCACTTCTAAGACCTCAGTGAGGAAGGAAGAAGATGTGAGGGGCAAAGAAATATCTGAATTAGAACAAAAGAAGGTCATGGATATGGAAATGGAGCTCCTAACTCCTTTCCCAAGGGATAAAACTGTAGACTTTGTAGTGCTGTGTGCTGTGCTTTGTTACTCAGTCATGTCCAACTCTGCAACTCCATGGCCCACTAGGCTCCTCTGTCCATGGGAATTCTCTAGGCCAGAATACTGGAGTGGGGAGCCATGCCCTCCTCCAGGGGATCTACCCGCCCCTTGGATTAAACCCAGGTCTCCTCCATTGCAGGCGGATTCTTTACCCATTGAGCCAGTGGGGAACACTTTGTAGTACAGAAATATAACTTTGGCCTCGGGGCAAAAAAGGGAAAGAAGATACAAAAGGGGTCTAATTAGTCACCAAGATCTGATAACTGGCCATCAGTGTGTCACCCAAAGTCTGCCAATACGTAACAAGTTATAGCAATTTTTAAGACATCCAGGAAATTGTGCACAGGCCTAGGGATCTTTCACCATTAAAGACCTTTCAAATGAGAAACTATTTACTTGTTCTTGCTCAAAGCAGAATAACAACTAATAACCTATAAAGGGAAAGAAACTGAAAAAGAGTTTGTGTGTATAAATCTGTGTGTGTGTGTTCGTGGTTTAGTCGCTCAGTCATGTCTAACTCTTGTGACCCCATGGACTGTAAGCCGCCAAGCTCCTCTGTCCATGGGATTTTTCCAGGCAAGAATACTGGAGTAGGTTGTCACTCCCTTCTCCAGGGGATCTTCCAGACTCAGGGATTGAACCTGGATCTCCTGAACTGCAAGTGGATTCTTTACCAAATAAGCCACAAGGGAAGCCATATATACACATATATATTATATATTTCTGACAAAACATGGTCCACTTAGAGAAGGGAATGCCAAACCAGTATTCTTGCCTTGAGAACCCCATGAACAGTATGAGAATCCAATGAACAGTATGAAATCAACTATACTTCAATTAAAAAATAAATAAAATTTAAAAAAATTTTAAAGCTGAATACAAACCATAATCACACTAGGCAAAGGCTGGAAACAGTTGAAGACTTTATGGATTACTCTAATTGCTACTTTTTAAATATGTATGTTATTAATAATTAGCCAGTATTTGATGTTAGAAGTAAATAATTAATGTTTGATTTGTATTAAAGTTCTATCATCCTAGAAACTGCATGGCCTGGTAATATATTCTCTCTCTTCTTTCTCAAACATTCACATCAGTGTAAAAGCCCAGCCAAATGATATAGCCAGGTACCACATTTAACATGATGTCAGCTTCCAGAATTTCAGGCCTCATGAAGAATATAAACAGCTCTGAAGACAACTTTGCACATATTGTCTAAGATCTTAGAAAGAATTTTCTTCTTCTTTATGTAGGGATAGAAATGGCAAATGCTTCCTGGTTATAAAAGAGAAGATATAAAAATTTCAGATCACTTAAAAAAAACTTATGTTAACAACTTTACATAAAATCTTTCTAGGCTTACAGAAAACATACTTAATAAAATATTGAAAGCTTTCTCCATGAGATAAAGGAGATAAGAGACTTGTCATCACCACTTATAATCAACATGGTACTGGGAATCTCAATCAGTGCAAAAAAAGCAAAAAAAAAAAGTAACAGGTATAAAACAAAGGTCTCAGTATTTGAAAGGAAGAAATAAAACAGTGACTCTCTCATTATTGGCAGATAATATGACTGTGTATATAAAAAAATCAAAACATTACAGATAAACTTTGGGAATTCAACAAAGTTTCTAGACACAAAGGCAACATACAAAAATAATTTGTTGTATTAATATATACTGGCATGAAAAATGCAAGATGAAATGCTTTAAATAACAGTTAAAAAGTATCAGTGACTCAGGAATAAATCCACTGAGTAATAACATGTAGTCAAAAAATTGGAAAATATTATTGGGAGAGATGTATCATATTCATGAATTTGAAGATTCAAAGTTGTAAAAATATCAAATCCTCCTCCACAATGGATCTGTAGATTTCATGAATCCCAACCAAAATCCTAGTTGGATATTTTTTAAGGAACTTGAGAGATGGATTCAAACATTCAAAGAATCTACATGATATATGACAAAGGTAACACACAATTAATTAGGAAGAGGGTGGTTTTCAGTCAGTGTTGCTGGGTCAGTTGTATATCCATATACACTAAATCTGAAATTTTCCAATCTTGAAACTCTACCTTGTACCATGAGCAAATGTCAGTTCCAGGTATAATGTTGATCTCAACGTGAAAGCTTAAAACATTAGGGCTTCTGGAATATATCATAAGGACATTTTTATGACTTGGATAGAAAAAGAATTCTTAGAATACAGAAAGCAATAATCATAAGTGTAACAAAATTGACAAATTTTACCATATGAGAATTAAGAAATATAATGCCCCACAGTGGAAAGTGTTTGCAATACATCTTACTGACAAAAGTCTCATACCCAGAACCAAGAGAACTTCCAAAATCAGTAAGAAAAAGACAGACAATCCAATAAAAAAAAAAAAGCCAGTCAAGACACTTAAACAGGCATTTAGCCAAAGGATATCTGAAAAGTCAACATATACATCTAAAGATGCTCAATTTCTTTGGTTGAAAAAAAACAAATTAAAACTACTATGAGGTACCACTACCATCTGCCATTATGGCCAAAAATAAAAATGACTTGGTAATACCAAGAGTTGGCAAGGACAAGAAGCAAGCTGAACAGAATGCTTATAAAATCACTTCAGAAAAACTATTCAGCAGTTTCCACAAAAGATGATTACCATATGCCCCAGCAATTCTACTCCTCAGTTCAGTTCAGTCGCTCAGTCGTGTCTGACTCTTTGCGACCCCATGAATCGCAGCACGTCAGGCCTCCCTGTCCATCACCAACTCCCGGAGTTCACCCAAACTCATGTGCATCGAGTCGGTGATGCCACCGTCGTCCCCTTTTCCTCCTGCCCCCAATTCTACTCCTAGGTATGTGCAAAAAGAAATGTATACCTCTGTTTCCTGTAAGAAAGACACTTTATAAGAATATTCACAGCAACACTTAGTATTAGGCAAAAACCATGGATTTCTCATACCACAGAAAACTGTGGAGCACTGAAAATTAACACTGTTACATGCAAAAGGAATAAATCTCACAAGCATAATACTCTGCTAACAAAAAGCAAATCCTCTATGGTTAAATTAACATAAAGTTCAGAAGAAGGCAAAACTTCTCTAGGGCTTAGAAGTCAGGGTGGTAGTTATATTGGGGACCACAGTGACAGAAAGTTATATCAGTGGGGAAGAAGGTAACTAGAGTTTCTGGTAACAGCCTGTTTCTTGTTCTGAAGGCCTTCACTTTGTGGAAATTAATTGAGCTACACCTTATGGTCTGTGCCCATCTCAGTATGTATGTTATACTTCAACAAAACAGTTAAATTCCCGACGCATTCCACAAAATAGAAACATTCATTTATCTTTGCCCACAACAAATGAGGGCTCTCAAGAACTCCTGGCTCAGGTATAAAGCCACTTAAACCTTTACCCATTCACTAATGACAGAGGTCTCCAGCTGCAGTTTTCCTAAGGCTGATTTATTCACAGATTCAGCAGCGCCACTTCTGAGTGTTTTTCCCATTCTTGCTCATCTTTCTTTTTTAAATCTGTGTTTTGTTCTGCTTTCCTTACATGGTTCTGATGCTGATGAGAATAGACTCTGTTGGATCTCAGAAACTGATTTTCCATTTCTTAATTGCAGTGGTCTTAATTCTCTTCAAGAAAATTACAGATACCAAGGGAACATTCTGTGCAAAGATGGGCACAATAAAGGACAGAAATGGTATGGACCTAACAGAAGCAGAAGATATTAAGACGAGGGAGCAAGAATACACATAAGAACTATACAAAAAAGATCATCATGACCTAGATAACCACGATGGTGTGATCACTCACCCAGGGCCAGACATCCTGGAATGTGAAGTGAAGTGGGCCTTAGAAAGCATCACTACGAACAAAGCTAGTGGAGGTGATGGAATTCCAGATGAGTTATTTCAAATCCTAAAAGATGATGCTGTGAAAGTGCTGTACTCAGTACGCCAGCAAATTTGGAAAACTTGGCAGCGGCCACAGGACTGGAAAAGGTCAGTTTTCATTACAGTCCCAAAGAAAGGCAATGCCAAAGAATGTTTGGCTACCACACAATTGCACTCATCTCACGCTCTTCTAAAGTAATGCTCAAAATTTCCCAAGCCAGGCTTCAACAGTACATGAACCATGAACTTCCAGATGTTCAAGCTGGATCTAGAAAAGGCAGAGGAACCAGAGATCAAATTGCCAACATCCACTGGATCATTGAAAAAGCAAGAGAATATCAGAAAAACATCTACCTCCACTTTATTGATTATGCCAAAGCCTTTGACTGTGTAAATCACAATAAACTGTGGAAATTTCTTTAAGAGATGGGAATACCAGACCATCTGACCTGCCTCCTCAGAAATCTGATGCAGATCAAGAAGCAACAGTTAGAACAGACATGGAAAAATGGACTGGTTCCAAATCGGGAAAGGAGTACGTCAAGGCTGTATATTGTCACCCTACTTATTTAACTTATATGCAGAGTACCTCATATGAAATGCCAGGCTGGATGAAGCACTAGCTGGAATCAAGATTGCCGGGAGAAATATCAATAACCTCAGATATGCAGATGACACCTCCCTTATGGCAGAAAGTGAAGAGGAACTGAAGAGCCTCTTGATGAAAGTGAAAGAGGAGAGTGAAAAGTTGGCTTAAAACTCAACATTCAGAAAGCTAAGATCATGGCCTCCGGTCCCATCACATCATGGCAAATAGATGGAGAAACAGTGGAAACAGTGGCTGACTTTATTTTGGGTGGCTTTTAAATCACTGTAGATGATGACTTCAACCATGAAATAAATAGACGCTTGCTCCTTGGAAGAAAAGTTATGACCAACCTAGACAGCATATTAAAAAGTAGAAACATTACTTTGCTGACAAAGGTCCATCTAGTCAAAGCTATGGTTTTCCCAGTAGTCACGTATGGATGTGAGAGAGAGTTGGACTATAAAGAAAGCTGAGCGCCGAAGAATTGATGCTTTTGAACTGTGGTGTTGGAGAAAACTCTTGAGAATCCCTTGGACTGCAAGATCAAACCAGTCCATCCTAAAGGAAATCAATCCTGAATATTCATTGGAAGGACTGATGCTGAAGCTGAAATTCCAATACTTTGGCCACCTGATGCGAAGAACTGACTCATTTGAAAAGACCCTGATGCTGGGAAAGATTGAAGGCAGGAGGAGAAAGGGACAACAGAGGATGAGATGGTTGGATGGCATCACCGACTCAATGGACATGAGTTTGAGCAAGCTCCAGGAGTTGGTGATGGACAGGGAGGCATGGCGTGCTGCAGTCCGTGGGGTCACAAAGAGTCAGACACAACTGAGGAATTGAACTGAGCTGAACTACAATGGTAGCCATAACACAATTACAGAAAGGCAATTTGCCATCCAAATCTACCAGGAAACCCCCAAAACTAACCATTTAGATGCTAATCCATCTGTATTCTTTTAAAAATTTAGCATGGTTTTACCTTGATTTCTACATTTTCATTTTAAATTCACATTGATTTTTACTGTGCAATTTTAGTATTTTGGTAAAAAAAAATTTCATGAATTCCTATTATAGACTGGAAAATAAATGTTTATCCCTTTATTATCCTTATTTCACTTTCAAGGTTAAAAGCAGAATTAATTCAACTTCACTTTTTTTTAATGTTATATAGATGCTCCAAAGGGCTTCCCTGGTGGCTCAGATAGTAAAGAATCCACCTGCAATTCAGGAGACACAGTTTCGATCCCTGGGTCCTGAAGATCCTCTGGAGGAGGAAATGGCAACCCACTCCAATATTCTTGCCTGGAAAATGCCATGGAGAGAGGAGTCTGGCAGGATAAAGTCCATGGGGTCACAAAGAATTGGACACCGCTGAGCAACTAACTCTTTCTTTCATGCAGATGCTTCAAATTTCCCATGGCCCCAGTTCTAATTCTTTTCCTATGTTTGATAAGTATTTTACATCAAAACTAGAACAACTAAAACTACCTTGGAAGAAAGCGGAAAGAATTAGAATTTAGTTATTGAATTTTCCAAAGTGAAATTTGTAAGAAGTATACAAAAATAAGCAATGCAAATGACTTCCTATTGGGGTTTTTTAAGTTTATGATTAAACTATAGTAAAGAGCAGTGCCAAGCAATTATAATTTCTAATAAAAAATAAGGCCTAAGCAATGTTTTTTAATCACTCTCATTGAGCTATCCAGACCTAAGTCTCTATTTCTGACAGTAAATATAGTTAACCCATAAATGTACATTTAACTTCTTTTAAAGACTATGTAATTCTGAGACTCAATTTTCTGTTTTTCCAAGATGAAAACTTGTTTATAGATAACAAAAACTAGTAAGCAAAACAAAGTTGTTTTCTAAATTTCACTCAGAAAAAAATGGAAACTAATATTTTAATTTATTTATTTTTTTAATTTTATTTTATTTTTAAACTTTACATAATTGTATTGTTTAATTTAAAATACTGGGATGTCCCCAGTGGTCCAGTGGTTAAGAATCTGCCTGACAATGCAGGGGACCTGGGTTCAGTCCCTGGTCTGGGAAGATCCCACATGCCATGGGGCAACAAAGCCCATGCGCTACAAATACTGAGCCCAAGCTCTAGAGCCCACATGCCCTAGAGCCTGTGCTCAGGAATAAGAGAAGTCACTGCAGCGAGAAGCCCTCATACTGCAACAAAGAGCAGCCCCCACGCCCTGCAACTAGAGGAAAAAAACCTGAGCTCAGTGACGAAGACCTGGAGCAGCCAAAACTTAAAATAATCATAATAAAATACTGGTGAATAATTGGTTTACTTCTCTCTCCCTAACAAAAATATATTTACCAATGAAAATATGTATACTTATACGGAGTACAACAGAAGCATTACAAAATCACAGGTAAACAAAAAATATAATGACATGCCAACAATTTTTTTTTGAGTGACAACTTGGTGGGAAAAACCCTTGCACATCTGACTATACCTTTAGGAATAACAATGGTCCTAAAGTAACATTTTTGTTCTTCTACATGTTAATGATTTCCATGGCAACTCTCCATCTGCTTCCCACTATTTTCACAGGCTTTTAAAATTAAACTTACATATGTCAATGTTCCAAGATTATCTTTGTTTGCACAAACCATATGGCTCTTTGACAAAGTTGGTTATGCCAATAAAATTAGAGAAATATTTAAATGTCATGTCTGTTTTGTAAGAAAAAACGGGGATAAAATGGGAATGAAGTTGGGATAAGAAGCATTATTTCTACAGATTTATTTGTAATCAATCTTTAAACCAGTGACTACAGGCTTCTCTTTAGTTTTTAAATCAGAAAGCAATGTAAACTCTAAGAACAAAGTATTCTATACAGAATACACTTGAGTTTATCCCAATACTTATTAATAAAATCCATAGGAAATACACAAGCTTCTCGGTGTATCTTTAACAGGCTTCGTTAAATGAATTATACAAATTTTACTAAAGATCATGCAACAGGATAAGGTATCTCTTAAATAAAGCTTATTTAAAGGTAGAGGGGAGAGACTTCCCTGGTGGCTCATTGACTAAAACTCCACCCACCCAATGCAGGGGGCCCAGGGTTAGGATCCCTGGTCAGGGAACTAGATCCCAAATCCCCCAACAAAGATTTCACATGCCGAAACTAAGACCCAGTACCGCCAAAATAAATAATTTAAAAAAAAGAAAAGAAAAGAAAAAAAAAGTATATGGGAGCTATAAGTAAAACAAATTCGGAATTTTTTTTTTTAATTTATTTTATTTTTCAATTTTACAATATTGTATTGGTTTTGCCATATATCAAACTGAATCCACCACAGGTATACATGTGTTCCCCATCCTGAACCCTCCTCCCTCCTCCCTCCCCATACCATCCCTCTGGGTCGTCCCAGTGCACCAGCCCCAAGCATCCAGTATCGTGCATTGAACCTGGACTGGCGACTCGTTTCATATATGATATTATACATATTTCAATGCCATTCTCCCAAATCAACCCACCCTCTCCCTCTCCCACAGAGTCCAAAAGACTGTTCCATACATCAGTGTCTCTTTTGCTGTCTCGTATACAGGGTTATTGTTACCATCTTTCTAAATTCCATATATATGCATTAGTATACTGTATTGGTGTTTTTCTTTCTGGCTTACTTCACTCTGTATAATCGGCTCCAGTTTCATCCACCTCATTAGAACTGATTCAAATGTATTCTTTTTAATGGCTGAGTAATACAGGTCTATTAGAAGTGTCCTGAGCATTAAAAGAAAAAAAAGTTAAACTTTCACCTAAGATTTATTCTTCAGTCCTATGTGACAGAAACTTCTGGCCACAAGCTCTTACACAGAGGAAAAACCAACAGAACCCTTAACTCCTGCAACTGTGACCCTAAGAAAGGCAATTATAATAATGGATACATTTCCTAGAAAGTATTACTCATTTTAAGAAGAACTTGAAGATTCAGAAATGAATTTTAGATCACATTGTTAAATGGATCTGTTTCTTTTAAAAAAAAAAAAAAAGTTGATCTGAGTTGCATGTGGGGAAGGCATATGACCTATGACCTAAAAAAGTTGACACATTCACTTTGCTGTACACCTGGAACTAACAAGATTGTAAATCAATTATATGCCAATAAAAAGTAATTTAAAATTAAAATAGAAATACATAAAATCAATGATCAGAAGGAGTCAACTAAGTTTTAGATTATACTTGAATACAACTAAGATAACTGACTTTACTTTCAGGGAAACCAATTTTTTTTTTAATCCTACAATTTTTCTTTTTCCTATTGACACAGGGTTTTCAGTTCTGAGTATAGAATTTTACTGTAAGACACAAGGTAGAAAGGATGCAAGTTATGACATCAAAGAAGCTTTCCTGTGCACAGAAAAGGAAATAAAATTTCAAGTAGCCAGCAAAAGGGAGAAGAAACCGAAAGGTTAAAGACTAGGATAGTACGTTGCCTGGAATCCCAAGAAATAGATCAGGGCCCAGGTATGATCCTCTTCCACCATTTTAATTCACCCCTGGGCTTCACATATCTTTTTGCTTTCTTAAGCTTTGATCCTACAAACTTCACAGAAATTACCCACATCTGAGAAAGACGAGTCATTGAATCTGGGCTCAGTACATTTTCATTTCCCTGGCAAACACCAGTGCTGGGACAAGGATGTTTTAAAGGCTGGGACCATGATGTTCCTACCTGGGCTCCATCCAGAAAGCACAGAGTAAAGTGAGCAACTACAGAAGTTATTGCTCAACGGCTCAACCATGACCTACTCTGTAGCACACCAGGATTCCCTATCCTTCACTATCTACTGGAGCTTGCTCAAACTCAGATCCATTGAGTCTGTGATGCCATCCAACCATCTCAACCTCTATTGTCCCTCTCTCCTCCTATCTTTAATCTTTCCAAGCATTGGGGTGTTTTCCAATGAGTTGGCTCTTCACATCAGGTAGCCGAAGTATTGGAGCTTCAGCTTCAGTCTTTCTGATGAATATTCAGGGTTGATTTCCTTTAGGACCGACTGGTTTGATCTCCTTGCAGTCCAATAGACTCTCAAGAGTCCTCTCCAGCACCACAGTTTGAAGGCATCAGTTCTTCGGCACTCAGCCTTCTTTATGGCCCAGCTCTCACATCCATACATGACTACTGGAAAAACCATAGCTTTGACTGTATGAACCTTTGTCAGCAAACTAATGTCTCTGCTTTTTAATACACTAAGTTTGTCATAGCTTTTCTTTCAAGGAGCAAGTGTCTTTTAATTTCATGGCTGCAGTCACCCTCCACAGTGATTTTGGAGCCCAAGAAGGGGAGTCCTTAAAAGTTGGAGTAGGCCCAGATATAGAAGGATAAGGGCAGGTCTAACCTATCCTGTGTTTGTTCATTATTAAGCCTGCCTTAATTCAGTGATACTTAACTCTGTTTTGGAGAAGGAAATAGCAACCCACTCCAGTACTCTTGCCTGGAAAATCCCATGGACGGAGGAGCCTGGTAAGCTGCACTCCATGGGGTTGCTAAGAGTCGGAAACGACTGAGCAACTTCACTTTCACTTTTCACTTTCACGCATTGGAGAAGGAAATGGCAACCCACTCCAGTGTTCTTGCCTGGAGGATCCCAGGGATGGGGGAGCCTGGTGGGCTTCCATCTATGGGGTCACACAGGGTCAGACACGACTGCAGCGACTTAGCTTAACTCTGTTCGGACCCCAGGTCCTTGTGAGAATATGATAGAAAGCTATAAATTTCTCCCCCCAACCTTCCCCTGAAACATGGATGGAATCCATGTTGTATCATCCACTTATCATGGATACAAATTTAGACTGTTTCCACATCTTGGTCATTGTAAATAATGCTAAAATGAACATAGGAGGGCACATATTTCTTTGAGATCCTGATTTCAATTCTTTTGGATATATACTCAGAGGCAGGATTGCTGGATCATACAGTAGTTTCTATTTTTAATTTTTTGAGAAGCCTCTATACTGGTTTTCCATAACAGCAGACATTACACCAAGTGAAATAAGCCAGTCATGGAAGGACAAAGTCATGATTTCACTTACACAAGGTATCAGAAGCAATCAAACTCACAGAGACAGAAAGTAGAATAGAGACTGCCAAGGTCTGGGGTGGCAGGGCAGATAGAGAGTTACTATTTAAGAGGTAAAGAATTTCAGTCATGCAAGATGAAAAAGTTTTACAGATTTGCTTTGTAAACACTGTACTTATAGCTGACAATACTGTACTATATGAGCTTCCCTGGTGGCTCAGCAGTAAAGAATCTGCCTGCAATGCAGAAGATGTGGGTTCGAACCCTGGGTCAGGAAGATTCCCCTGGAGGAGAGCATGGCAACCCACTCCAGTATTCTTGCCTGGGAAACCTCATGGACAGAGGAGCCTGGCAGACTACAGTCCAAGGAGTCATCAAAGAGTTAGGCACAACTGAGTGACTAAACAACAATAACACCTGTACTATATACTTGAAATTTTCAGAAAGTAGATCTCTGTTATTTGGTTTTTAGTACAATAAAAAAAGTTTTTAATTCTGTGGGAGAGGGCGAGGGTGGAATGATTTGGGAGAATGGCATTGAAACATGTATAATATCATATGTGAAACTAATCGCCAGTCCAGGTTTGATGCATGATACAGGATGCTTGGAGCTGGTGCACTGGGATGACCCAGAGGGATGGTATGGGGAGAGAGGTGGGAGGGGGGTTCAGGATGGGGAACACGTGTACACCTGTGGCGAATTCATGTTGATGTATGGCAAAACCAATACAATATTGTAAAGTAATTAGCCTCCAATTAAAATAAATAAATTTTTAGAAAAAGTTTTTAAAAGCACATAGTTGTAATCTCATGGAGATCAAGTCCCTTCTGATGCACACCAGCTAAATCTGATCTAGCAGATCCTCGGAACCCAGGGAAGTCCTCTGACTTGTAGTGACTCAGAAAGACAGCAGTTGCCCAGTAAGATGCAGCCTGTCTGGTGAGACGGGATCTTTCCAGAATTCAGGATGGTGATATCAAATCTCCAATGTGACCAAACTCAGAACAGCTATTGTTACTGCATGTTTTAATAAGGAAAAAAATGAATGTATTAGTAGTATTGTCAGTTATCGATTCCCATCCCATGTCCTGCATATGGGAGAGAAGGTATTAGTTCTTTGTTGTTTTGTTATCTATGTACAGTTGCTAAGTCATGTCAACTCTTTTTCAACTCCATGGACTGTAGCCCGCCAGACTCCTCTGTCCAAGGGATTTCCCAGGCAAGAACACTGGAGCGAATAGCCACTGTCTTCTCCAGGGGATATTTTTTACCCATGGATCAAACCCACAGCTCCTGCATGGGCACCTCAAACAATGGATTCCAGAAATAACACATCTTTATTTTTACTGATATAAAAGAGAAGGAAAAGAAAGTTAATATCTTAGTAGTGAAGCAGTTGCATCTGTGATTGATAGATCCATACATATATAGAATTTATATACATACTATATACATGTATAATATAATAGCCCATTTGAATTGATTTATAACTAATACTCAGTACTCTAGTATTTTACACACATTGTATCACTTTAATTACACAGAAGTTAAGCCAGTGAAGACAGGCTTCTTTTTAGTTTCTGATTTTACAAATAAAATAACTGAAGCTCAAAGAACATTAAGTAACCAATTACTCTCATCTTAAAATTCTTTTGTCTAAATTCACATTGCACTTTAGTATGTTTCATCCAAAGTTTGACATTTATTTATTGTTCTTATCGCCTCGTCTCCCAATATAGACAAATTTGGGAGTTTTTTCCCCTACAGCATCTTGCATAGAGCTGGGAAAAGCATAAATGTTTTAAAAGTCTAGCTTAAGGTCAGTTAAAGTAATTCATAAAAGGTCCTTTTACAACTGATTACAGCTTTGCATTGAAATACATGTCAGGATCATTATTTTTTATCATGGTTCCCATAACCTAAAAGCTAATAGCTTTTTGTCCATTGTGGCCTGGCTAATGATCACAACTGAAATCAATCAATCTACAAAGTAGGACCAGCTGCTGCTGCTTCACCTCAATATATGGGGATGGACTGAGCACACCACTGGGACCCAATAAAAGTCAGATAACAGCTTTAGAGCAGTATTACCATATCGCTTTTGAAGCTCTTCACCCAGTTATGTGAGAGCAAGGTTAAGATTACTCTGGACGGCATGTTAATCCATCTGTCATATTTTATAATTGTCTAGAATCCATTAGTATTAATTAAGATGACTTCAGAAGGCCCTGGATCAAAAAATTACAGAGGCCTTAACCCTGGTGGTCCAGTGGTTAAGATTCCACTTCGCAATGCAGGGGATGTGGGTACAATCCCTGGTCGGGGAACTAGGATCCTACATGCTGTGGGGCAACTAAGCCCGCACGCCACAACTACTGAGCCTGTGCCTTAACTGGAGAGTCCATGCAATGCAATGAAAGATCCCACATGATCCAGTGACGATCCCGCACGCTGCAACAAAGACTTGACACAGCTAAATAAATAAACATTTTTTAAAAACATTACAGAGGAATTCTTGCTCTATTATTTACTAGTTGTGTGACTGCATTAACTGTATTTTCTTATTTTCTGTATTCTTGATGCTCTAGCATCTAAGGCCTTCCTGAGATTGCCACTCCCAACCCTAGTCAGTTCAAGCCCACTTTTCATATGCAAACTAACTAATCCGTGGCCAGTATTCAAAACCAATCCCTGTATCTGGCTCTTACAACCAGGGAACAATATTCTTCTGCCCTAATCATCCCAGGGTCAGGAAGCAGAAAACAAGGGGAGTCCCCAGGCCCCACAACCCACTGAAATTATTCAAACTACCCAGCCCTCTGCTTCCTTACTCTGCCTCTTCTATTCTTTCCTTCCCTTGGACACCATAATGAAGACTTTGTCCAGGCTTTCCTCCTGATCAACCTTGGTGCTTTCCGGTATGGCCCTGTGTGATGGTCTGTGTGTCCTATTTCCAGGGAACTCTGAGTAAAAATGTCTTCGTTCATGATAGTCATTTCCACATGTGCACATTTTGCTATACCTGGTTAAGACAAAACCCAGGTACAGTTTAAATACTGTGACCTTGGAGGAGCTTCTAAAATCCCTATGACTCAAGCTCCGTTGTGTTTACAATGAAAGTAATAATATTGTATTTGCGTCCTCAGTCGCTTCCAACTCTTTGCGTCCCCATGGACTGTAGCCCACCAGGCTCCTCTGTCCATGGGATTTTCCAGGCAAGAATACTGGAATGGGTTGCCATTTTCTCCTCTAGGGGATCTTCCCAAGTCAGGGATCAAACCTGCATCTCCTATGTCTCCTGCATTAGCAGGCAGATTCTTTACCACTGTGCCACCTGGGAACCCCATAGTAATAATATTACCTGCCTCAAAAAATTGTTATAAAATTAAGGTAATTAATACACAGAAAATGTTGAGACCAGTAGTCAATACATAGGATACATTCAATAGCTGTTAGCTAGTATTATTGTGCTTAATGTCAAGTCATAAAAATAATTGATTCTAAAATCAGCATTCTATACCAGCATAGTTTGTAAACTCTGAATTACTTTTAGTTTTCAAGGATTGAAATTACTTTTACATTCAAGGATTAAGCATGGGTTTAACTAAATGTGAAAAACACTGAAGCCTCAGGATATCTTGATAATGTCTAACTTTGCAAAGAAAGGAATTGAGTGCAAGGTGAGTATGATTTTAGCCATGATCCTGGACAATGATCCAAAATCTATAGTTCAACACAGCTCCTATTAGTCTGATCTCCATAGTTACTCTTGTTAAGTAATAAAACTTTCCTTGATTTTCTCTGAATATGTCCTCCCATATGCTTCTCCCCACAAAGCAAAATAGAAATAAAAAGTTGGCTGATGATGTAAGAGAAGATAAAGTAAATAAATCTAAGAAAGGAGAGAGATGGTTAGAAGCCAAAATATTTTAAGTTTTGGATAAATTAAAGCATGAAATGTTGAATTAAAGAAAAGGCAAGATATATGATATAAAGTCTATCATATGCTCTACACAAATATGAGAAAAAGCAATGTTTTAGACTGTTTTGAGGAGCTTCCCAACCAAGCACAAAAATTGCTTTCATATGAGAAATCCAACTGCAATAAAAATATCAAAAGGGTCAACTTATAAAATGAAGAGATGCATTAAAAACAGATGACCCTAGGGATAGATGTGATTAGAGGAAAAGCCAGAAACCAGTATTTTAAAAAGAAAGAAAAAGGAAAAAAACAGTTTCAGCAATGCAATAGAGAACAAAGGAACTAGACTGACCTTTGCTATAAATAAAGGTAGATTCCAAGTGTCTACAAAGCATATTCACCCCAGAATATAAAATAAACACAAGATACAGCATTAATTGAAAATGTTGCAATGGAAGCATTTTCTTCAGTGCCAAAGAACACATTGGGTTATACACTGCAGCAGATAGAGCCAACGAAGAAATGATGATAGTAGGTATCTAGTTCCACATGAACGAAGCTGGAAGTCCTCCCCAGCTGTTCTAATGAGTAAAGAGCTGAACAGACTGAAAAACCAACAGTTCCTCTTAGATGCATAAGAAAGGACACAGGACAAATCTGTTGTCATGCTCTCCTCCAGGGGATCTTCCCAACCCAGGGATCAAATCCAGGTCTCCCCAGTTGCAGGCAGATTTTTTACCGACTGAGCCACCGGGGGAGCCCCACAAAATTGGAGAGACAGGCAAATACAAGGGAGATGCAGCTTACTGCTGCAGACTGACTGGTAGAAACTGCTGAACCACCATGAAAACCAGTGCGGGGGTAGAAAAACTTAAACTGTAATTGATGAGTTGCTGGAGAGTCAGTGTGGACAAGCCTCATAGTTAAAACCTTCAGGGGGACTCGATCACGGGGCACTTCCCACAATATTGTAAGATTTGCCTCCAAAACCTCAACTGGTTTCCACAACAAATACATTCCAGCAAAAGGAGAAAAAGAAACATTTTTAAATACCTGAGAGCATTCTATTCTTCTTAACAAGGTCTGACCTCAGGGGAAACTAGTTAACCAGAACCTAACCTGCTGGGGTACGACAGACCTAACTGACTCAGGAAAAGGAAATACCCAACTCCAGCTGGGTCTAACTTTCACGTGGGAGAAGAAAAATACCCAACTTCAACCCATTCTAGCCATTCTGTTCCATGTACAGGAAGAAAGAAACACTTAAATGCACAGTTCAGAGACATAGGCTCACTAAGTCTAAGACCTCCCTCCCCACCACATTAGAAGATTATTTACAATAGTTACTATTACCCAAGACATCATGTTTGGTTATCAAAAAAAATCACGAAACATATCGAGACAAAAAACACAATTTGAAGAGACAGAGCAAACAGGCAGAAAAAATTAGTAAGGATACAGCTGAACTCCACCACACAATCAATCAAAGGATATAATTCACATCTGTATAGACTATTTTATCCAATAACAGTGGAGTAAACATTTTTCTCAAGCTCACTTGGAACGTTCATCAAGATAAAGCACCTTCTGGGTCATAAAACACATCTCAACAAATGTAGAAGAGTAGAAATCATCCAATGTCCATTCTCAGACCACAGTGAAATTAAAAACCAATGTGAGAGTTGGACTATAAAGGAAGTTGAGCACTGAACAATTGATGCTTTTGAACTGTGGTGTTGAAGAAGACTCTCGAGAGTCCCTTGGACTGCAAGGAGATCCAACCAGTTCATCGTAAAGGAGATCAGTCCTGGGTGTTCATTGGAAGGACTGATGTTAAAGGTGAAACTCCAACACTTCGGCCACCTGATGTGAAGAGCTGACTCATTTGGAAAGACCCTGATGTTGGAAAGATTGAGGGCAGGAAGAGAAGGGGACGACAGAGGATGAGATGGCTGAACGGCATCACCGACTCGATGGACATGAGTTTAGGTGGACTCTGGGAGTTGGTATTGGACAGGGAGCTTGGCATGCTGCGGTTCATGGGGTCACAGAGAGTCGGACACGACTGAGCGACTGAACTGAACTGAAGAGATATAGCTGTAAAATCCCCAAATATGTAGTAGAGATGATACAGCACACTTTTAAATAACACATGGATTAAAAAAAAAAAAAAAAAACTGAGGAAAAGCTTTAAAATGTGACTTTGGGCAATCATATGTCAATGTAGACTTGTTCTTGGTAAAGAACCATACCACTCTGGTGAGTGATATTGATGATGGGGAGTTTATGTGTGTGTTGGCGAGGGCAGGAGGGTGCGTACATAGAATAAATGTGGACTGTCTTGGGTTTCCCTGGTAGCTCAGTAGTAAAGAATCTGCTGGCAATGCAGGAGACCCAGGTTTGACCTCTAGATGTCAGCAAGATGCCCTGGATGTCAGCAAGACGCCCTAAACAGGATCCAACCAGTCCACTATGAGGGGTACCAAGCTTATCAAGGTATTAAATTTCTGCTTGAATCCAGACACCATCTTGAGAAGGAAGAATGAAGGGAGACTCTTTTTAATGATTAACAGAGATTGTTCTGGGCTGCCCTGGTGATTCAGATGTTAAAGAATCTGCCTGCAATACAGGAGACCTGGGTTCTATCCCTGGGTCGGGAAGATCCCCTGGAGAAGGAAATGGCAAACCACTCTAGTATTCTTGCCTAGAGACTTCCAGGGACAGAAGGGCCTGGCAGGTTACAGTCCTACAACTCCCAGACCACAGTGTCACAGTCACTCTTAATCAGCTGTGGATTCTATTAAGAGTGTTCTTCTACTTTATGAGAGAACTAAGAGACAGTTCTACAACAGAAAAACTGCTTGACTTCTTTTTCCCCAATTTACTGTTTTATTATTTTTTATTGGAAGATAATTTCTTTACAATGTTGTGGTGGTCTCTGCCATACATCAAAGCGAATCAGTCATAATTCAGTTCAGTTGCTCAGTCGTGTCCAACTCTTTGCGACCCCATGAATCGCAGCACGCCAGGCCTCCCTGTCCATCACCAACTCCCAGAGTTCACTCAGACTCACGTCCATCGAGTCAGTGATGCCATCCAGCCATCTCATCCTCTGTCGACCCCTTCTCCTCCTGCCCCCAATCCCTCCCAGCATCAGAGTCTTTTCCAATGAGTCAACTCTTCGCATGAGGTAGCCAAAGTACTGGAGTTTCAGCTTCAGCATCATTCCCTCCAAAGAAATCCCAGGGCTGATCTCCTTCAGAATGGACTGGTTGGATCTCCTTGCAGTCCAAGAGATGAGCGGTGGCTGCGCGGGCACCGGAGGGCCTAGAGGAGTTATTCCATGTTCAAGGTCGGGAGGGGCAGCAGTGAGGAGATACCCCTCATCCAAGGTAAGAAGCAGTGGCTGCACTTTGCTGGAGCAGCCATGAAGAGATACCCCACATATAAGGTAAGAGAAACCAAAGTAAGATGGTAGGTATTGCAAGAGGGCATCAGAGGGCAGACACACTGAAACCATAATCACAGAAAACTAGTCAATCTAATCACACTATGACCACAGCCTTGTCTAACTCAATGAAACTAAGCCATGCCCTGTGGGGCCACCCAAGATGGGTGGGCATGGTGGAGAGGTCTGACACAATGTGATCCACTGGAGAAGGGAATGGCAAACCACTTCAGTATTCTTGCCTTGAGAACCCCATGAACAGTATGAAAAGGCAGTCATAATTATATGTATACATATCCCCTCCCTCTTAAGCCTCCCTTCCCCTCACCCCCAATTCCACCCCTCTAGAGTGTCTTAGAGTGCCAGGCTGGGCTCTGAAACAGAAAAACTCCTTGACTTTTAATTGATCACTCTAAAGATTTTCTCTCTTTTTCACCCCAGTAAGAGCAAAAGCAATATGAGGTCAAGTTATAGAAAATGCAAAAAGTTACATTTTTGTTTATGGAGATCTATATAAATCTGAAGAATGCTATATAATGCTGCAGAAGACTCTTGAGAGTCCCTTGGACTGCAAGGAGATCAAACCAGTCAATCCTAAAGGGAATCAACCCTGAATATTCACCAGAAGGACTGATGCTGAAGCTCCAATACTTTGGCTACCTGATATGAAGAGCAAAATACCCTGATTCTGGGAAACATTGAAAGCAGAAGGAGAAGGGGGCAACAGAGAATGAGATGGTTGGATGGCATAACCAACTCCAGGAGATAGTAAAGGACAGGGAAACCTGGTGTGCTACAGTCCATCGAGTCACAAAGAGTCAGACACAACTTCGTGACTGAACAACAACAAGTAAATTTTCATCCTGTCATATTGGATGAGATTTTCCTAAATTGTAGACACATTCTCCTCCCTAAACTTGCTAATAATCTTTACTGGTTATAATTCTTCAATGGAGCAAAGCCTATGAGCAAAGAACTAAATCTCAAAGACCACCACACCAGAAAAATATAAAAAATTACAAGAGAAAAAATACTTCAATTATTGTTTTAAAAAAAAGAATCTGATTCAAGAATATCTTCTCTCCAGTCTCATGCTTTCTGCTTCGTAATTATCTCCTAAATCATCCTTACTGCCATTAAAGATGCCTTTGCCAAAGTCTGACACTAAGAAACCACTTGAAGGTCTGGAGGGCTTTGCTCTAATTAATCTAACCTGACTTGATCTCACTTTGATCTCAGTATACAATATACTACCAACAACTATATGCCAACAAAATGGACAACCTAGAATAAATGGACAAATTCTTAGAAAGGCACAACCTTCCAAGACTGAACCAGGAAGAAACTGAAAATATGAACAGACCAATCACAGGTACTGAAATTGAAACAGTGATGAAAAACTTCCAACAGACCGAAGTCTGGGACCAGATGGTTCACAGGCAAATTCTATCAAACATTTAGAGAAGAGTTAACACCTATCCTTCAGAAAATCTTTCCCAAAATTGCAGAGGAAGGCACATTACCAAGCTCACAGTACAGTGCACCAAGGAACATGTCATACCTTTAGGACTAAAAACTCAGTAACACAGTAACGAGGTCATATAACATGTCCATGCTAAGGACTTTATTTAATGTGGATGAGTTTATTGTGATAATTGATAGATGACTTTAGTCTGCTATTTATACCAGTATTGGAGACTTACGAAGGTCACTTTCCTTTTAATTTATCAAATTCTGTGAGGGAAATTCTATCATCTAGTGCTACTTCCGAACTTGAGGTTTACAGAAGGGTTTGGGTTATATTCCTTTAAATGTTGGGAAATGATCTCCGTATTCCTTACAGGTTTTTAAGTGACATTTTCCCCTCCAGGGGACAAAGCCAACATAGGCATCAGGCCAGGCCTCCCAGTCACAGTAAATTGGAGCAATAAGGCAATTACTCAAACTGCAAGTAAAAACTTGTTTCAGGTTCTGTTATTCAAAATTCCAAGGAAATTTTTTTTTTCAAGGGAACTTTTTTTGAAGAGCATTTCCTACCAAACAAAACAAAACCTCACCATGTCTAGAGGCTAGCACTGTGTGCACTAAAGGAAATATCCAGAAAAAAATGATCAGTATCACTGAAGAAAGCTTTATGCCATCCAGGCTATGATTTCCCATTTCAAAACAAGCCAATGTGTGGTTAGTCCCAGGAAAGGCAAAGAGTTAGAACTTCAGGATATACAGCAGACAATAAGATCAGAGCACTCCCAAATCATTTTCTGCCCCATTTAATTATTTATTCATTCATTTAACAAACACTTATTGATGGTATACCTGATAGAAGGCGGCTGTGGAGTGCTCTGGTGTCAGCTGGAAACTTCCAGAGTTCCCCCAGCTGAAACTTAAGACTGGCTGCCTGTATACTGAGGGCGAGGAGAGACAGAGGAATATGCAGACCCATCAGATGTGTGGGTGGCAGGTTTAAAAAGCAAGGAAACTTACATATCCAGCTTGTCTTGGGTGCTGGAAAAATGAATGGATCTCCACACCCATGCTCTGGAATCTTAAGAGTTTATACAAAGGCTTTCAGTCACATAGACAGTCTAGATGGTCTCAACATCACTTCAGTCTCTCAGGACCAAGACCCAGAAAGCAGCTGCCAGTGGGGAGATGGTGGGCAGAATGTACATTCCAAGGGCAAGGGAGGGGGTGAGGAGCCTCTGATTGCTCAGGTCCAGCTCAATAGTCAACTGGCAGTCACGTCCTCTTGATGACCTCCTTCAACAACTGGTCATCCTAATAAGAGTGAAAAAGACAATGTCTACATTCCTGAGGACACTGAAGTTTCAATGCAGCTGAAAGATACGTGAACAGTTTCAACAAAGAGTCATAAATGCTAAGACACAGGAAGCACAGAGTTCTCCTAGGAGATTTTGGTGGAGGACAGAAGGGTGGGTCACTGAAGTTTTCTAGAGGAACAACTCTAAATGGATAATTGAAGTATAGACTTTTCACTCAGCGATCAGTAGATGAACTTTGACCATAGTAAAGGTATTCCCAGGCAAACTGTCTGCTGTATGGCAATAGAAACAGGGCTATGCTAATTTCAGCAAGAAAGAAAAACACAAATACTGCATTTCCAAATTTAGTCAAAGAGGGACATTGAGTCAAGCCACTGGAAACAGGCACAGAGTTTAATCATTCCAAGGAGCTGAGTATTGTGTCTCTTATCTACTAATCTAAAATTAAATTCCCTTTAGCTTTGCCATAAAGACTATTTATAGGCATTTTAAAAAAAAAGAAGAAGAAGAAAAGAAAACTAAAAAGCTTTAACCCAGGATGTATCTCCTAAACCCAAAGTGATGAGAAGAAAGCGACATCTAATGGTTGGTTACTACAAAACAACTCCATTGGCTCTCCAAAACTCAAGAGACTAGAAAAGAGATTCTTTGACATAAACCATCCAACAAGATAGCCTCCAAAGCCATCCTAAAAAAAGTCAAAAATACCATCAAGCCATCTGGGAAATGAGCTCACTTCATTCAACCTAATGTCATGCTGAACTGTGTTTGACCAAAAGGCAATCTAAAGATTGAGTATAAACAGCTTAAATACTTTTAGGCTTTTAAGAATTTTGAGATTTAAAAAAATGTTTCCCTCTGGTGAAAAAAAAATAGTATTTACATAGCACAAACATGTCCCAGATCTTCATCCAAGTGCCTCATATATATTAACTTATTTAAAGATACTTTTACACAAGCCACATTCATGCAAGTGAATGAACCATAAATTCTGTTAGAACCCTTAAGGTCAAAGTAGGAATAAATTAATGTTGTAAACAGCCAGGAATACTAAATGGATTTAATTACTTCTTAGAACAGAACCACAAAGGAACTTGAGACGTCATCATTTATATTTTGGTCCCTACAGCTTGTTGAACAATCTATCCCATGAGAGGAAATACAGCATGTTTACTTATTTTTTTCCATTATCTTGCTCTTTATCTTGCTTATCTGTGCAAAGTATTTTTTCCAAACTTCTCTATGCCATCACTGAATTTTACCAGTACTTTATAGACTTAAAAGGTATACTCCCAAATGGTTTCTCTCTTTCCAAACATCATTTCTCCAATTCTAGAAAAAGTTAGCAGGTATAGATTGGTTCCTGGCTTAAGTTTAATAGGCCAAATAGCCAATACCAAGAATGGGAATACAAATCATGATACACATTTCTTCTATATCAAAGTGTTTTCATGCAAAAATTATATTATTCTATATTGTCCACTGAAGAAAGATTATCTATGTGTTAATCACCTTAACTACCTAAATACCAGTAAATACAAACTGCTGTAAATTCAAATGTAGTTCTATAAAAACTACTCTGTTCTCACCTACAGTTGTATTGATTAATGAATTGCATGTGGTCTCTTGCCTATACATAAATTCAGTTTGAGACAGCTTCAGGATGCAAGCTCAATAAAGGGTATTTTTGGTAATAACCATTCCTTTGCAACTAATTAAGAAAGACATCTATCTTTTAAGGACTTATAACTTGTTCTGAAGCATCTTTTATTGCTACGCAGACCATTCTCATACTCAAAGGTTGAACAGGTATGCTGCAGGTTGAACAGGTTGACTGGTCTGCTTTTGTGAGGAATTTTTGCTGCACATGGAAGCTTCTTTTTTCTTTTGTAATGGTCAGGACACAAAAGCATAGATTACATAACTTTACCAAAATGCACAAAGCCCATTTTTAGTAATTTTCCAACCAAGGAATGATTCTTTTAGGAACCAGACAGAATTCTACACAACCCAATTGTCTTTCCTTAAAAATTGGATATTTTATGCATCATGTATTTGGCACAGAATGCATTAAGCTTGTCCATTAACCAACCTGGGAATCCCCATCTCCTTCCAAATCTCTTAGGGGTGTTGGTCATTCTCCTGTTCCCAGAACAAAAGGAGTGCACATTTCAGACGTAAAATCCAGAAGCAGCATAGAGAATTCAGTGGGCCTATTACCCCACAAGACCCAAGGCGGCTGCCTTCCAAGGACAGACCCCTCCCTCATATTTTCTACTCTAGCTCCTCCCTAAAGTACCCAGATAATAGTCAAGTGAAGTGAAAGTCTCTCAGTTGTGGCCAACTCTTTGCAACTGCATGGACTAATACAGTCCATGAAATTCTCCAGGCTAAAATACTGGAGTGGGTAGCCTTTCCCTTCTCCAGGGATCTTCCTAAGTCAAGGATCAAACCCAGGTCTCTTGCACTGCAGGCGGATTCTTTCCCAGCTGAGCCACAAGTGAAGCCCAGATGATAGTATCTCATGTACATTTCTTGAGTTTTTTCAGATGCAAATAACCACCACCAAATAGAATAACTACCTGATAATCATGAACATGAACCCCAGAGCTACTGGTGCCTAGAACTTGATAATGTTAACCGCCCTGTTACCTCGCCATCAACCAATCAGAACTGTGAATGGACTGAGCTGATCACATACCCTGGGATGCCTGTCCCTCATCTGGCCTTTTAAAAATGCTTTACCAAAACCCTTTGAGGAGTTCAGAGTTTTCTGAGTGTGAACCACCAATGTGAGCCTTGCCTGGCCCTGCTAAAGTAAACCTTTCTCTGCTCCAAGCTCTGATGTTTTGGTTTATTTGGCCTCACTGTCCAGTGTATACATGAATCTGCATTTGGGAACAGGTTCACTGCTTAATCGATCGGTTGTCTTCAACTCTTTGCGACTCCATGGACTGTAGCCCGCCAGGCTCCTCTATCCATAGGATTCCCTAGGCAAGAATACTGGAGTGAGTTGCCATTTTCTCCTCCAGGGGATCTTTCCAACACAGGGTTCGAACCCAGGTCTCCAGAATTGCAAGCAGATTCTTTACCATCTGAGCCAGCAGGGAAGCCCAGGTGGCAAAATGGTAAAGAATCCACCTGCCACTGCAGGAAGACACTAAGAGACACTTGTTCAATCCCTGGGTCAGGAAGATTATCTGGACTAGAAAATGGCAACCCACTCCAGTGTTCTTACCTGGAAAATTCTGTGGATAGAGGAGCATGGGGTCACAAATAGTTAGACATAACTGATCATGCATGCACACAATACATGATACCATTGCTTAATCAACAAAGTTCTGACCTGTGTTATCTGTTAGTGACATCCAAGAGCACAAGCAGTAAGATTTTTTATTTCTCTCAAAGATAATTAATCATAAAATTTAAAAATTATATCTCTAGCTTTTCTTACTATGCCTGTTAAGAGAAAGAAATATTTCAGTCAAACTTCTGCTGCTGCTGCTAAGTCACATCAGTCGTGTCTGACTCTGTGCGACCCCACAGACAGCAGCCCACCAGGCTCCCCCATCCCTGGGATGCTACAGGCAAGAACACTGGAGTGGGTTGCCATTTCCTTCTCCAATGCATGAAAGTGAAAAGTGAAAGTGAAGTCTCTCAGTCGTGTCCGACTCTTAGCGACCCCATGGACTGCAGCCTACCAGGCTTGTCCATCCCTGGGATTTTCCAGGCAGGAGTACTGGAGTGGGGTCCCATTGCCTTCTCCCCAGACTTCTGACTCTGGGGGAAAAAATGACATATTCCTGGAAAAAAAAAAAATCCAAGGATGAAATCCCACGTTTCCCTTTCCTAGAAACCCCAAACTCCTTCACAATTTCAGATCCTGGCGTCCATCAATTTCTTCCCAAATAAGATACTTTCAACCTTACACAGGGAGCTCTATCTCCCAGCCTTCACTCCAAGCCTCATTCTAGCTTCTAAGAGTGCCTTGTCTATATCAGATCCTCAATAAATGTTTGAGTTAATTCATTATAAGTATAGTGGTAAGTTTCTTTCCAACTTCTTTCATAGGTCAATTTCTCTAGCTATAGTCAGCTAGTAAATACTGTAATTTCAATTCATAGCTGTATTTCAAGAGGAGTGGAGGGAAGCAATTCTGTTTAACCAAACTAACAACTGAGCCAGACCTTGTGTCAGGGAAAATGAGAAAGAGAGTAGCTAAGACAGTTTCTCCCCAAGGCATGATGTAGTTAGGTCTGAAAAGAATAAAATAAGGCAATAGTTTGTCTGGTCATTAGAGGTTTTGGTTTTCATATCAGTGCAACAAAATCATTGGTCTGAGACATGGCAGCAACTTTAATCTCCATCAGCAGAGGATGAATGAAGATGTGGTACACATATATACAATGGAATATTACTCAGCCTTTAAAAAGAATGAAATAAGTCCACTTGTAGCAACATGGACGGACCTAGAGATTGTCATACAAGGCATACAAGAGTGTTATATAAGAGCTAAGTAACTCAGAGGAGATATATTGTATGATACCCCTTATATGTGGAATCTAAAAATATATATACAAATGAACATATTTACAAAACAGAAAGAGACTCACAGACTCAGAGAACAAACTTATGGTTGCCGGGGGGAAGGAAGAGTTAGGGAGTTTGTATGGACATGCACACAATGCTATATTTAAAACGGATAACCAACAAGGACTTACTGTACAGCACAGCGAACTCTGCTCAATGTTATGTGGCAGCCTGGATGGGAGAAGGTTGTGGGGGAGAATGGATACATGTATATGTATGGCTGAGCCCCTCTGCCATTCACCTGAAACTATCACATTGTTTGTTAATTGGTTATACTCCAATACAAAACAAAAAGTTGGAAAAAACAAACAAAACAAAACCCTGGACTGGACGACTTCTGAACTATGACTTTTGCCATGGAGTTTAGGATAAAAACAAGAAATTGGCTAAAGAAGTCAGGGAGCTTTATCGTGTAACCAACAAGGACATCTAATTCACCAAAATTCAGAGTGGGGAAGCTTCTCTCATGGGAGAAGAGCCCTGAAAAACTAAGTCCTCAGGATTTTCTCTTTGTTCAGCAGCAGCAGCATGGCAGAGAGAAAGAAAAGGAGGACAGAGAAGTGAGGCAGTAAGGAAATCTGTAGATGAAAACAAAAGGCAAGAAACTCTTTAGCAGCTGTCACAGAAGTCAATTTTCAGAACAGTGAAACGCTTCTCAATCTATGGTAAATATCAAGGGGTTTTTTTTGTTGTTGTTGTTTTGTAGTTTCCAATCTGTTGCTAACTGATCTCTAAGCTTGGTAAAGGCAGAGACACTGGGATACTTCATCCCTGTATCCCTGTATACAAAGAACCCAGTATCGTGAACACAATAATTATCTAGTTGCTTAGTCCTGGTTTACAGAATTTTCAAAGAAACTTTGCACAAGAGCATTAACAATGAACAAACTGAGAAAAACAAATACCATATATTAACACACACATGTAGAATCTGAAAAATATTTGTATAGATCTTATTTACAAAGCAGAAATAGAGATATACACGTAGAGAACAAACAAATAGATACCAAAGGCAGAGGGGATGAGGGGATGACACATACTGATAGCATGTATAACACAGGTAACTAATGAGAATATACTGTGTAGCACAGGGCACTCTACTCACTGGTCTGTGGTGACCTAAAATGGGAAGGAAATCCAGAAGGAAAGGATATATGTACACATATAACTGATTCACTTTGCTGCGTGGTAGAAACTAACACATTATAAAGCAACTATACTCCAATAAAAATTTTTTTTAAAAAACTGAACAAACTGTGAAGGGCCTTCTTGCAAACTACCAAGTTAGCTTGCAAGAGTTTTATAGATGCTGGCAAAAGACACGACCCTCCTGGGTCAGAGACGAAGGATGGGGCATTACTCACTGCAACAGCCGTAACTGATCAGCATTTGAGCCAATTGCTCCAAGCCCCAGGGCTTCTCTGGTGGCTCAGCTGGTAAAGAATCCGCCTCTAATGTGGGAGACCTGGGTTCGATCCCTGAGTTGGGAAGATCCCCTGGAGAAGGGAACGGCCAACCACTCCAGTATTCTGGCCTGGAGAATTCCATGAACTGTATAGTCCAGGGAGTCGCAAAGAGTTGGACACAACTGAGCGACTTTTACCTCAGTCCAAGCTCCAACACCAGCAGGCAATGCAGAGAAAGTTCCATCATGCCTGCATCCACAGACGGTTGTGTTACAGCAGAATAAACCTCAGTTCAGGAAACATGAATATTTTATAATGGAAAATAGTATGCCTGCCTCTACCCTAGAAAGAAATGTTTTCTTCATCATGTTGTATAGTGAGATTGCTTGCTGACCCTTGGCTCTAGAGGAAAACACTATCCCTACCAAGGATTATTAATTTCCTGTTGCTGCTGTAACAAATGACCACAAACTTCATCACTTAGCCAATACAGATTTATCATCTTTCAGTGCCGGAGGTCAGAAGTTCACATTGGACTGAAATGAAGGTGTTGGCAAACTTGTATTCCTTCTTGAGGAGAATCCATTTCCTTGTCTTTTCCAGCTTCTAGGGGCTACCAGCATTCATTGACTCATGGTCCCTTTCTTCCATTTTCAAAACTATCAGAAGATGAGCCCTTCTCACATCAAGTCACTCAAACCTTCTTTTCTGTCTCTCTCTCTTCCACTCTAAAGGATTTTTATGATTACATTTCACCCACCTTGATAATCCAGGACAACCTCCTTATTTTAAGATCTTTTAGCTTATTAGCATTCTTGATTCTATCTGCAACATTAATTCCCATTTTCCCCATGAAGTAACATATGCAAAGGTTTCTGGAATAAAGACATGGACATCTTTGAAGGTAGACATCTTATTCCATCTACCATTCAAGACTGTCCTTTGTTTCAGAAAGAAACATAATCTCTACCTTCCAAGGCTGTTAGCTGTACAAACATCTGTGAAAAAACAGTCCAGAACAAAGGGCACTCAGTCCTTTGCTTCACAAGACATGCAGAAATGTGAGACACTCATGGAAAATTGTCCAACACTCACCACCACTTGCTACCCTTATATACTTACATAAGAAACTGAGTAGAGATTCTTAATTGCTTTAAATTATGTTCTCTCTCATACTAATATTTTTCTTTTGTTTAATATGACATCTGACAGAAGCTGGATCAAAGGCTATATTTGTTTATACGGGTTCAAACAGCTAGATAATTCTATGTGGAAAGAGAAATTACAATTAGATATTTTAGCACAAATTTCCTAGTTTAATCAGAGACTAAGTGTATAATCAACAATCAACTTGCAGAGATCAATGAACACTTATAAGAAAACAAAGCAGCTTAAATAGCCCACACAAAGTCAGCTGGGCTGCCAGTGTTGGAGGGAGGGTCCTTTTGATATTTCATTCCAGTGCTAAAAAATTTTCTATGTCAGGAAATTCTTCATACTTAACCTTAAATATTACTCTTGCAGCCTTAACCCATCTCCTCTTAAACTGTCCCCAGGGATATCTCTCTCATGATCCTTTGTGCCTTCCAGAAGAGACAAAAATAAAAGACTCCCATGATATTCCTCCTTAATAAATTGTTCTAATAGAAATTTGCCTGTCATTCCTACACCAAACCTACAAAAAAGATTCTTTGGTAAACTTTAGTTTTGCAATGAAGACAAGTTCTACCCATATTAAGTTATTCTTACTGAAGTAAACTGGAAAATATTGTCACTTTTGGAGAAATATTTGCATTTTATATGTTATTTAAAATAGAAATTTCATATAAAACACCAGGATAAAAACAGATGAAAAAGTGGTATGAGATCCACATGTGAAATTTACAAAGGAGTAAACTAAAAACCTGTTACATGACTCTTGAAATTCTTTATGAGCATTAAGACTATAAAAGCTCAGATTGTTAGAATTGAAAATTTGTGAAGAGGATTTCTTTGGAGGCAGCTGTTATTCTTCTGTTTCAATATCCCATTGGGTTTAGGGGGAAGGCTTACTCTTATCGTTAAGGCAAAAGAGAGCTTCGAGGCAACTACTCTAAGAGTAAACAATTCTCTTAATTTGGCAACAAGATGAAGAGTTTGCTGCCATGCTGGGATTAGCCTTCATTCACAGAGTTTGTTTAAGCAAACACTGTTTCCTGTAGACCGTATGTGGCACCAGAGTCCCCATGTATAGTGTGTGGGCTGTGTGCTGTCAAGAGTACAATATCTAGGGGCTTCCCTGGTCGTCCAGTGGCTGGGAATCCACCTTGCCATGCAGGGCACCACTGGCTCCATCCCTGGTCCAAGAGGTTCCCACATGCCACAGAACAACTAAGCCCATGGGTCACAACTACTGAGCCCACGTGCTGTAACTACTGAAGGCTGCATGCCTTAAAGTCCATGCTCCACAGCAAGAGAAGCCACTGCAACGAGAAGCCCGCACACCCCAACCAGAGAGTAGCCACTGCTCGCCGCAACTAGAGAAAGCCTGCTCACAGCAATGAAGACTCAACACAGCCAAAATAACAAATGCAACATCCAGATGCATAAAGATGTGGCACATATATACAATGGACTATTAGCCATAAAAAAGAACAAAATAATGCTATATGAAGCAACATGGATGAACTCAGAGATTATCATATTAAGTGAAGTAAATCAAAGACAAATATCATATGATATCCTTTATATGCAGAATCTTTAAAAAAAAAAAAAAAAGAATACAAATGAACTTATTTACAAAACAGAAACAGACTCACAAACATACCAAAACTTATGATTATCAAAGGGGAGAGGGGAGAAGGATAAATTGAAGAGTTTGGGATTAAAATATACATACCACTATATATAAAATAGATAACCAACAAGGACCTACTGATAGCACAGGAAACTCAATATCCTATAATAACCTAAACGGAATACAATTTTTTAAGTATATATATGCTGGGGACCAGCCCCAGCTGATCCAGGGTATTCGAAGGAGAGACGGCCTAGGCGACTATTTATATGCTAATTAGAGATATAGAGAACAATAGAATGAGGATAGCTCAGTAGGAAAATTCAGTGGAGAAAAGAAGCTGAGTAGCTTGGTTTACGCGGGAGACCAATAAAACTTCAAGACAAGAAGTTTGCACCACTTACGTAGGCCGCAGGCGCCCTCTCGAATAGCGGAAGGTGTCTCACCCTAGACTCCTTCTCGAGTGGGTCTTAGAAGCCCAGGCATAATTAGTAAGCGTGGTGGGTTCCGCGCTCCAGATGGAGACTCAGCTGGAGATTAGAGGGAAGAATGACATGGGGAGACCAAGCGCTGGTGAACAAGGCCCATAGCTTTATTTTTAACAGGGGCTTTTATACCCTAAGTTACATATAGAGGATAATAGGGGATGCAAAGTCAGCAGTCTTTGGTTCTTA
>NW_011494942.1:4666735-4668172 GCF_000754665.1 Bison bison bison | reverse complement strand
TCCCGTGCCTCTGGAGGCTAGGAGACTGTAAACAATCGTATGCATAGCTGCAGGAGTCCGGGTAAACTTGTCAGGCGAGTTAGAGAGCCATCAGAGGGGTTTGGATTTAAACACTCCTAATTGCCCAGGAACTTTATTAATTGGAGCTGTAAGTTAACTCTTTGACAGAGAGAGAGAGATGGTGGTAGGGGACAGCCCCCAGTAAAGTCAGAGGTGAGAGCACAAAGCAATAAAGTAGGCAGACTCTGGTTTTTTGGGGGAAAATGCTCGAGAATATCCGGGGGGACTCCTGAGGCTCGATCCCGCCTTTGCGTATGCCGAGCCTCCTTCCTCATGACCTTTGTCACGAGTGGAATGCCTCACCGGCTCCCCGCATATATATATGTATATGTATAACTGAATCATTGGAAAAGACCCAATTCTGGGAAAGATTGAGGGCAGGAGGAGAAGAGGGCAACAGAGGATGAGATGGTTGGATGACCTCACCAACTCAATGGACATGAGTTTGAGCAAACTCTGGGAGACAGTGAAGGACAGGCAAGCCTGGTGTGCTGCAGTCCATGGGGTCACAAAGAGTTGGACACGACTTGGTGACTAAACGAAAACAGAAACTGAATCACTTTACTGTACACCTGAAACTAACACAACATTGTAAGTCAATGTTTATACTTCAATTAAAATTTCTCTTTTTAAAGAGTAATAAAGTGGGTGGGAGTCATTTACGTGGTAGAATATTTATTTTCTGCACATGGCAATAAAGGTTTCCTTCTAAAAAAACCAGCATACATTACCACAATTTTGTAACAGATAGAAACAAAATGTCTTAAGGAATGTGCATGTCTATTAAACACAAAAGCATGGCCTGGGCAAGCAATCACTATGTGGACTTCCTGTGTGAGACAGAGTGTGTGTGTATGTGTACACCAGCATAAGGATTATCCAGAATCTCATTCAATCAAGCTACCTGGAAAAATTCAGGAGAAACCTCAGCAAAGGCAAACAGAAGCCAGAAGTGGACCACCAGACTGTAAGAGTCTGCAGATGGCATAAGCAAGTGTGTTCTGTTGGAAAGAGAGAACCACAGATGAGAAACCCTCAATCATGAGAGGAAACGCGTCCACAGAACACAGGAAAGCCCACAGAGTGCCTCTGCTTGCCCATGTCATGCTTTTGTGTTTAAGAAAAAGTGAGTTCATTTTGAATCTTGGTAAATCCCTTGCTGTTAAATTTGATGACCAGCCAGAACCTTCTTGCCCTGCTCCACATCTCTCTTCCCCATTTCCTATTTCAACTGACCAAGTCAGTAACATTGCTTGGCAAGATGAAGAAGCGAAAGGCCCACACGTGTAATGTGCTACCACAGCTGCTGCTGCTGCAAAGTCGCTTCAATCGTGTCCGATTCTGTGCGACCCCATAGACGGCAGCCCACCAGCTGTC
>NW_011494942.1:4663339-4666635 GCF_000754665.1 Bison bison bison | reverse complement strand
AAGAACACTGGAGTGGGTTGCCATTTCCTTCTCCAATGCATGGAAGTGAAAAGTGAAAGGGAAGTCGCTCAGTCGTGTCCGACTCTTCGTGACCCCATGAACGGCAGCCTACCAGGCTCCACAATCCATGGGATTTTCCAGGCAAGAGTACTGGAGTGGGTTGCCATTGCCTTCTCACAGAGAGATGAGTAAATCCTACAGGGATGTTGGTCCTCAAACTTCTCTCTCATGGTATCAGACACCTGACACTTCTGTACACTTCTGTACAACCCCAAAATCTACTTCACACATGCACATGGAAAATGACTTACAATATTCCTTCAGCATCTAATATTTGGTAAATTTTGACTTTTTATGCTTTGATCTTCACTAAGTTGCTTCAGTTGTGTCCAACTCTTTGTGACCCCATGGACTGTAGCCCACCAGGCTCCTCTGTCCGTGGAGTTCTCCAGGCAAGAATACTGGAGTGGGTTGCCATTTCCTCCTCCAGGGGATCTTCCCGACCCAGGAATCAAGCCCATGTCTCTTAAGTCTCCTGCACTGGCAGGCAGATTCTTTACCACTACCGCCACCTGGGAAGCTGGTCTTCACTAGCACTCAGAAAAATCAAAGAGGGCAAACTGAAACCTCAGGAAGAAACGTAAAAAACAAGCCTGAAAGTGCAAAGAAGACCAAGAGGCAAATAGGAATAGAGCAAGATAAATGAAAACAGATTGAAGCAGAAAAGGGGGCCAGACCTCCAAGGAGGACAATGAAATATTTAATTCAATTTGTACTTCATGATAAAGTCAATGAGAGCAAGGTGGCTGACAGGTGGCCTGATATCACTGCCTCCAGCATCTATCCAGCAACCCCCCAAGGTGACCATAAGCAGTTGTGCATCCTAAAATCTGTATAATGGAAGATCAAGCTGTCCAGTTAAGAACCCAAAGAAACTGCTGGGACAGGAGACTTCAACATCAGGAATATAGACTCAGAATGGACAGTGACTCCAAAGATCACAGAGATGCAATGGGCCTCCACTGACAGAAGCCAGAGAACAACCAGAGGGTTTGTCCAATTCAGTAAGTCCAAACCAGATCAGTAACCAAGATATCTGAGAGAAATGAGGTAACTTTGCAATCTTATTGGACACAAATAAGCAGCAGTCTCCCACAGATAACACACACACTCACCCTGGAGGTGTGTGAAGATTACAGACTGGGTACAAGGTCACAGCTAATTTTAAAGCAACAAGTTTTCAAGTTTTGTACTTTTATAGGCACGCTCTTGTATGGCAAAACCAATACAATATTGTAAAGTAAAAAAAAAAATAATAGTAATTAAAAAAATTAAATATGTATATATATATATAGGCACACTCCCCTATAGCTTGTCTGTTTGATAATGAAACCCAGTCTTTTACACTCACTCTGCTCCCAGCTTACAAAAGAAAGGCCTACCTCTCACGCACGTCAAACCTTAAAATGATTCTAGGACCAGAGGGACAATTTGGTAACTCTTTCAATGAAAACCCCATAAACAGTTTCACATATATACACCCCCATGGATCTAATTAAGAGAAGCATTTCCTGTATATTTCTACATATATACAATTTTATTCAAACTTTTAAAAACTTACACCTAGGAATGTATTCCC
Organism: Bison bison bison; assembly: GCF_000754665.1. NCBI lineage: Eukaryota > Metazoa > Chordata > Mammalia > Artiodactyla > Bovidae > Bison > Bison bison. The sequence continues at coordinate 4,664,996 of NW_011494942.1, read as the reverse complement.
AGATAGTAAGGGTATAAAATAAAACCAGAAAGTATTTGTTCTATGGTGTGAAATGACCTACAAGTTCATTTAAGTTGGTAAGTCGTGTCTGACTCTTGCAACCCCATGGACTGTAGCCAGGATCCTCTGTCCATGGGATCCTCCAGGCAAGAATACTGGCATAGGTTGCCATTTCTGGCTGTCAATATACTATCTCTTGATTTGAGTAATATTAACAGCTCTATAGTTATTCACTTTAAAGCATTATTCAGACTGTTTTTTAAATGAAAAAATGCTTCATTGCTTTCCTATAGTGAGTAAAGATCGCATACTTAGAAGCTTAAAATAATATCTACTTATTATCTCAGTTTTATTAAATTTTTCCCAGGTTTATTGAGATATAACTGACAAAACATTATATAAAATTAAGATGTGTTGATTTGATACATTTATATATTACAAAATGCTTATCACCATAGTATTAGTTAACACTTTCATCCAGTCACATAATTCTTTTTACTTTTTTATATAAATATGGTTAATGTACAATATTAAATGTTACAGATGTACAACATAGTGATTCACAATATACACCATTTATAGTTATTATAAAATATTGGCTATATTCCCTGTGCTTTACAATATATCCTTGTAGCTCATTTATTTTATACAGAATAGTTTGTATTCTTAATACTCTACCCCTGTATTTCCCTTCCCCTTTCCCCTCTCTAGTACCCACTAGTTTATTTTCCATATCTTTGAATCTGGGGGAGTTTTGGGTTATATTCACTAGTTTATTTTTTAGATTCCACAAATAAGTGATTATCATATAGTATTTGTCTTTCTCTGACTTATTTCACTTAGCATAACGCCCTCTAAGTCCATCTGCTGCTGCTAAGCTGCTTCAGTCGTGTCCGACTCTGTGCCACCCCAGAGACGGCAGCCCACCAGGATCCCCCGTTCCTGGGATTCTCCAGGCAAGAACACTGGAGTGGGTTGCCATTTCCTTCTCCAATGCATGAAAATGAAAAGTGAAAGTGAAGTCGCTCAGTCGTGTCTGACCGTCAGCGACCCCATGGACTGCAGCCTACCAGGCTCCTCCGTCCATGGGATTTTCCAGGCAAGAGCACTGGAGTGGGGTGCCATTGCCTTTTCCACTCCAAGTCCATCTATGTTACTACAAATGGCAAAATTTTGTTCTCTTTTATGGCTAAGTTCTATTCTATTGTATATATCTACTACGTCTTCTTGATCCATTCATCTATTCTGATATCCCCTCAAGGAAGTTATTTTTCTAACTGATAATATACTCTAGTCTTTTACAGTCACTTCACTCCCAATTTATAGAAGAAAGGCCTACCTTTCATCCTTCTCAAACCTTTAAGTGATTCCAGGACCAAAGAGAATATTTGATAATTTCTACAATGAGAGTCCCATAAACAGTTTCACATATATACACCCCAATAGATCTAATCGAGAGATGTACTTCCTGCATATTTTTACTTTTCAAAAAAGTTATCAAATACCTATACTATTTTGAGCAGCTACAGAATAGAAAAGTGAAAGTGAAAGTCACTCAGTCATGTCCGACTCTTTGCAACCCTATGGACTATACAGTCTGTGGAATTCTCCAGGCCAGAATACTAGAATGGGTAGCCTTTCCCTTCTCCAGGGCATC
>NW_011494942.1:4662864-4663239 GCF_000754665.1 Bison bison bison | reverse complement strand
ACCCAGGTCTCCCGCATTACAGGCAGATTCTTTACCAGCTGAGCCACAAGGGAAACTCACAGAGTAGAAGGAGCATTCAATGCTAAGGAAATATTTTAACATAACAACCTTAGTGTCACAGAAAAATATATGTAATTTTTTTAACTTCAATTTATGTATTGTTTGTCCTTATAATTACGTTTACTAGAATAAATGTATCAGTCAGGGGTCAAGACGCAAGACCACTGGGAAATAGAGAGAAATTTATTTTAAGGAATTGGCTTCTGTGATCAAGGGGGCTGGAAAGTTTGAAATTTGCAGGGCAGTCTGACAGTCTGGAAATTCAGGCAGGAGTTAACATGTCAGTTTTGAGGCAGAATTCCTTCTGCAGGAAAC
>NW_011494942.1:4661972-4662764 GCF_000754665.1 Bison bison bison | reverse complement strand
GGCATTTTGCCTGTTTTTCCTAATGAATCATACTGAGTCATACTTTTAATAGATGGTTTTCCAAATTTAATTTTTGGCATTTTTGTCAAGTGGAGCCCAGGAAAAAGGCCTCTCAGAAGAGGCCTGTGGAGTCTTAAATTCCCCAGCCAGGGATCAAACCCAGACGCGTGGCTGTGAAAGCACCTAGTCCTAATCATGGGACCACCAGGGAATTTCCTTTTTTTTTTTTATCTTTTCTAAGGAAAGAAAGAAACCCACCTCCTCTATACACACACAAACTATAGAGGAAGAGAGAGAGGAAAATACACACACAAACTATAGAGGAAGAGAGAGAGGAAAATACACACACAAACTATAGAGGAAGAGAGAGAGGAAACAAAAGCAGATGCAAATGCGACTTTCTGACTTTAAATCTTTTGAAGACATTTGCACTAATTACCTTACGTCCTTCATTTATTAGGTCACCAGAGAAAACCAGTTTTTCTGAGAAGGCTGAGATGGTCTCTCCTGTCTCACAGCTAATGAGATTTCCAATCTGTCTCTTGCTTTTGCTGAGAAGACCGGCTTCCTACCATTTCTGTCCTTTAGGTGGCAGCATGATCCCTAACACAGAGCCGTCCTTTTCCCCCAAGTTATACAAGTCTCACAAAACAGAGTTGAATTATCTGAGGGGTGTGGAGGAGCTGGAGTGGTTAAAAGAGGAAGGAAGAGTCAGTGAGGATAGGGATGTGTACAAAAAGAAGCCATACATTGTCCATGCTGCTGCTGCATCGCTTCAGTCGTGTCCGACTC
>NW_011494942.1:4654424-4661872 GCF_000754665.1 Bison bison bison | reverse complement strand
ACAGAGTAGAAAGAGCATTCAATGCTAAGGAAATATTTTAACATAACAACCTTAGTGTCACAGAAAAATATATGTAATTTTTTTAACTTCAATTTATGTATTGTTTGTCCTTATAATTACGTTTACTAGAATAAATGTATCAGTCAGGGGTCAAGACGCAAGACCACTGGGAAATAGAGAGAAATTTATTTTAAGGAATTGGCTCCTGTGATCAAGGGGGCTGGAAAGTTTGAAATTTGCAGGGCAGTCTGACAGTCTGGAAATTCAGGCAGGAGTTAACATGTCAGTTTTGAGGCAGAATTCCTTCTGCAGGAAACTATTATGGCTCTGAGGGTACTCACCTCATCACAGGGAACAATAATAGAAGTGCCAAAGTATGTTACGTCAGGATCAAATTCTGTAAGAGAAGTGGAATGAAAATGCAATTTCCAAGAGTATAAGAAGAAAAACACAATACTTAATACCATGATCAAATCTTTAAAAAAAGACTGTTGTAAAACATGTATGAACTGCATCTTTGTAAAATCTTTAACTTGGAATAAAAATTTTAGGTGCCAATATAACAGCATGCAGAAGTATGTAAGTATTGGTTAGCAATACTCCTTTAGAGGTCATGCAAGCAAAAGGGTCTGAAGACAATCTAGGGTTATAGAGTGTAGTTGTGAATGAATTCAGACTGTATTGTGCACATCTATCAGCTATGTTAATTTAGGACGATTACTTAAATGGGGTACTTCAGTTGGGGGCTGGGTTTTATTTTAATGTTAGTAACAGTACTTCATCTGGTTTAGGAGATTAAGTGAGACAGCATTTAGAAAGCACAGCACAGTTCCTGGTATAGCTGATCCTCAACAAACGTTCTCATTTTTCAGCAGGTCATTTGCAGAAAATGATCCACCAAGACCTGTAATAAAGGAAAACGATGCCTGGCTTGTCCCACCAGACTCATCTCCAGCTTAATCCAGTGTTAACACCCCAGTGTTCTGTGTGGCTAATGAAGGAATGGTCCTTACAGGCATGCTAGCATTGGAATCCCTGAATTTTCCTAAGCATACATTGGACACTACATACTACCTTCTTTCTTGTATTAGAAATGTATCACAGCCAAGCTTCTTCCCAGTGGTTGATGTTGTTACTTAAAAGATCTCTAATGACCATGAGCTCTAAGTGTCCTTTGCTGAGCTACTCAACTATGAGATGAATTTCACGTCTAGAAACAATTTCTTTCCAGCTCAAGTGAGTTTGTCCATCTTAAAACACTAGTTGATGCTCTCTGGTGAACTCAATAAAGAACCATCCTTTGGGGCTTCCCTGGTGGTCCAGTGGTTAACATTCAGCCTTCCAATGCAGGGGGTGTGGGTTCAATCCCTGGTCAGGGAGCTGAGATTCCATATATCATGGGGCCAAAAAAACAAATCATAAAACAGGAGCAATGTTGAATTTTGGCTGATAACCCTTGCAGACAGAGTGTGTCTACCCTGGGGATCCTTTCTAGGTTTTTCCTGATCTTTAACACCTGTGTTATTCTTTTCCAACCTCTCCTGTTGGTCCTGTGACCAGGTGCAGTCCTGTGACCTTCCTGAGCTGCCTCTCACGGGTCAAACTATCCCTCTCAAGACTTCTACCTGTAAAAACCAGGAATTATGGACTTATCTAACTTTTCTGGCATTTTGCCTGTTTTTCCTAATGAATCATACTGAGTCATACTTTTAATAGATGGTTTTTCCAAATTTAATTTTTGGCATTTTTGTCAAGTGGAGCCCAGGAAAAAGGCCTCTCAGAAGAGGCCTGTGGAGTCTTAAATTCCCCAGCCAGGGATCAAACCCAGACGCGTGGCTGTGAAAGCACCTAGTCCTAATCATGGGACCACCAGGGAATTTCCTTTTTTTTTTTTATCTTTTCTAAGGAAAGAAAGAAACCCACCTCCTCTACACACACAAACTATAGAGGAAGAGAGAGAGGAAACAAAAAAAAAAGCAGATGCAAATGTGACTTTCTGACTTTAAATCTTTTGAAGACATTTGCACTAATTACCTTACGTCCTTCATTTATTAGGTCACCAGAGAAAACCAGTTTTTCTGAGAAGGCTGAGATGGTCTCTCCTGTCTCACAGCTAATGAGATTTCCAATCTGTCTCTTGCTTTTGCTGAGAAGACCGGCTTCCTACCATTTCTGTCCTTTAGGTGGCAGCATGATCCCTAACACAGAGCCGTCCTTTTCCCCCAAGTTATACAAGTCTCACAAAACAGAGTTGAATTATCTGAGGGGTGTGGAGGAGCTGGAGTGGTTAAAAGAGGAAGGAAGAGTCAGTGAGGATAGGGATGTGTACAAAAAGAAGCCATACATTGTCCATGCTGCTGCTGCATCGCTTCAGTCGTGTCCGACTCTGTGCGACCCCATAGACGGCAGCCCACCGGGCTCCCCCGTCCATGGGGATTTCCCAGGCAAGAGTGCTGGAGTAGGGTGCCTTTGCCTTCTCCCTACATTGTCCATAGAATCCAATATCTCAGTGACCACACTCATGGCCAAGAGAGCACACCCGTGGATCTTCTTCCCCAAATTCCACTATTTCTTGCCAGATTCTTGCTACTGTTTGCCAGACAGTTCTAGATGGCCGTACTGTCTTGGAGCGCAGTAACAGAACTAGACAAGTGCCCTGTCTAGTACTAAGGTAATAGACAGTAAACACTGGGATCCAAAGGTGAATAAAATGGATTGCTCCCATTCACTTATTCTACCCTCACTGATCTTACATTTTAATGTGGGATATAGACAACTAAACAGCTAACAAGTAGGAATATAAGTTTAGGTGGTCATAGGGCCATAAGGAAAAATAAGACCAGGTAAAAGGCTAGAGCAGGTGCAGGGAGTGGCCATTTCAGACAGTGCTGTTGAGGGATGTGTCTCTCAGGAGGTGCAGAGGCCTGGTTAAGTGAGGGAGACACTAAGCATCTGAGGGGAAAAAAGCAAAGGGAACAGCAATGCAGTTGTTAAGGGGAACACTGACCGAAACCACCTGCCCTGGCCAGGCACCACAGTAACGACCTGCATGAGTTACCTTAACAACAGGAGGACCTGGTAAGGAACTTGGAACTAACAAGCTACCACCAACCTGAAGAATCCAGGCAAGGTCAAAGGCTTAAGGACACACAAGTCCATACATCCTACCAACCTCCCAGAATCCTTCTCACTGGACTCCATCTTGGTTGAGCGATATGCACCAACCAGGAAGAACCCTGGGCCACAGAGACCCAGAAACAAACCACATCACCATAAAATGACTGAGTGCCCTTTCCCACTAAAGTCTTTTGCTTTGTTAGCACATGTGTTTCCTTGGACAATTCATTTCTGAGTGTTAGACAAGAGTGCACTCTTGGGCCCTGGAAAGGGTCCCCCTTCCTGTAACACAGGGGCCACTGTGCTCAGACATCCTTGGCTTATTGAAGAAAAGAAGAAAGTGCTGTGGTTGCAACTGGGTAAGCAAAGAGAGGAGTAGCCAGAGAGATGATGCCCTGCAAGGCCTTGGAGCCAGAGGGAAAGTGCCAAGTTTTATTGCAATGGTTAGGAAAAGCCTTTGGGAGGAGGGGTTTGAACAGAGGAGCCATAGGGTCTAACCGCAGTGAGGGTGGGGGGTGGCTCTAATATTTATTTGGTTGCACCAGATCTCAGTTATGGCATGCAGGCTCTTTTAGTTTGGGCATGTGAGATCTAGTTCCCAGTGTTCAAAGCTGAGCCCCCTGCATTGGGAGCGTGGAGTCTTAGCCACTGGACCACCAGGGAAGTTCCCTAATTGTAATTTTAATGGGATCATTCTGGCAGAGTATATCCTGGATTTGGAGTCAGGGAGGTAAAAGTGGGAGGAGAGAGGCCAGTTAGGAGGCTTCGACAAAGGCCAGTGGAGGGATGGTGGTGGTTGGTAGCAGAGGGGTTGGAGGCAGAAGGCAGGGAGGATGGGTCTGCTGGAAAGGCAGGAAGGGATGTGGCAGGAGGCATCAGTAGCTCTATTCTGTTCCACTGGATTTAAGTCTCTATTAGTTGTTCTATTGTATGTGTGAGCTCAATCGTTTCCGACTCTGTGTGTGACTCCCATGGACTGTAGCCTGCCAGGCTCCTCTGTCCATGGAATTCTCCAGGTAAGAATACCAGAAGGGGCAGCCATTCCCTTCTCCAGGGGATCTTCCTAACCCAGGGATCAAACCTGCATCTCCTGAATTGGCAGGCAGATTCTGTACCACTGAGCCATCTGGAAAAACAGACACCACATAGGCAAAAGGATACACACATCTAAAGCTCAGTGGGAAGGTCAGCAGTGGAGAAAACACAAGAGTCCTGCATACGTACGTCCCTTTTCTAAACACTTAGCTGAATAAGAGCACCAGGAAGCAACTGTGGCCAGAGAAGCCTCCAGGGGCTGAGTCCTGGGGCACTTGGAAGAGTGTAGGAAGAAAATCACACGTGTTCAAAATCACACGTGTTCCACAAGTTGGCATTTCAGTAAAGAAAAAGTGATCAACTATGTCAAAAACTTCTGAGAGTTCGAATAAATGAGCCCCGCAAATGATTTTAACTAGGTGAAAAGTCACTGCCGATGCTTACTGGGGCACTCTGGACAGAATGTGGGGAAAGAATTGATGAGAGTGAAAGAGAACATCAAGGGAAGGACATGGAGTGGAGAAAGCCTGTGGATTTTTGCTGTAAAGAGGAACAAAGAAAGGAGGCAGAAACTAGAGGGAGAGGGAAGTTCTAGGAAGAGCTTTTAAAGGAGGGAGAAATTTCAGTGTGTGTTGGTAGACAGCATCCAGGAGAGGGAAGGAAACAATGATGCAGGAGAAAGGGGAAGAATAATCAAGGAGCAGAACCAAGCAAGGAGGAGGAGAGCCATCACACAAGTCGCGGGAAGGGCCTCGGTGAGAAGCAGGGACAGTTACTGCAGAAAGGGACAATCACAGTAGCCAGAAGAGTCCGGACTGTGCAGAGATGGGGTGGAAGGGAGGCGGCAGCGGTTCTCTTCGGATTGCTTCCATTTTCCCTATGAGATAAGATTACTGGCCAAGAGTGAAGAGAAGGAGGGAGTGTTGAAGGTTTGATGAGAGAAGAGAAGGTGTGAAGTATTCCTCGTTGGAATGAATCAGGTGACTTCATTGCAGAGATTACAACAAAATGCCTGAAAGTTCCATAGACTTCTTTGAGGTTTGGGATCACAGATTGAAACTTAGTCTTGTCAGTCCACGTTTGGTTTTTTTCCTTCTAGTCACAGAAAGATGGATCAGGAGGTTCCCCTGGTTTCTCCCCAGGCCTCTCTCATCACTCCTCTGGCTTCTTCTTTTTCTCAACTTTCTCGCCTCTTTCCACTAACACACGGGCCAAAATGCAGACTTTAAAGGCCCTGTCTCTGTCACTTTCTCTTACATTCTCAATGATTGCATTTGGTCCCTGAGTTCAGCTATCTTCTCCAAAATGTAGATCCTGATGTCTACCCCCTCTCCAGATTGAAATGTTTGTCTCCTGGACATCCCCAACTAGATCTTCCACTGGTTCATAAAATTCAGCAAGCACAATGCAGCTCCACAAAGCCTGGTGATCATTTTTCGCTTACTCTCACCCACCCAATCTTCAAGAGGCCTTAGAATTTACTTCAATGCCTTTCTCTTAGTTTTTTCCTTTGTTCCCCTTGTATCTGAGCCATTGCCAAGAATTTCTACCAATTCTACTCCCATACTGTCTTTTAAATTTAACTTTAGAATGATTACTCTTATTTATACTGGTGTTTCTCTTTAAATCTATTTTTCTTTAAGGGTCTGATTAACAAATACAAGAGACTATGTCAAATTAAAGAGCTTTTGCACAGCAAAGGAAACCATCAGCAAAATGACAAGACAATCTACAGAATAGGAGAAGATATTTGCAAATCACATATCCATAAGAGATTAATATCCACAATAGATAAAGAACTCTTACAGCTCAACAAAAATCAATCAATTAAAAAATTGGCAGAGCAGCTGAATTGACACTTTTCTAAAGAAGACATCCTGATTGCCAACAGGCACGTGAAAATATGTTCGATGTCATTAATTATTAGGGAAATGCAAATCAAAAGCATCAATTCTTCGGCACTCAGCCTTCTTTATGGTCCAACTCTCAATCTGTACATGACTTCTGGAAAAACCATAGCTTTGATTAGATTGACCTTTGTTGGCAAAGTGATATCTCTGCTTTTTAATAGACTGTCTAGGCTGTCATAGCTTTTCTTTCCAAGGAGCAAGTGTCTTTCACTCCATGGTTTCAGATAATCCCAAACTCAGCAGCACCTCCTCTTACTTTTCCATCATGGTAACACTCTGGTATTTACACTTCCCAGCCCCCTCTGCAGTAAGAATAGGGCCAAGTGATTAATTTCACTCATGAAACACATCCCTTCTAGACTGAGAGCCAAGGACCTTCTCTGCCTCTCTCTTCCCTGCCAGACCCCTTGGAGGGCACGTGTTCCAGATGGCTTAGCTACAAGATGAAGAAAAATGGCCTGGCCCATATCAGACTCTGTACAAGTGAGAAATAAACAGATTGTGTTATACCAGTAGGATTTGGGCTTTGCCTAATGAAGCAGCTAACATCAACTACCCTAATGCCCTACCCCTGTGCTCTTGGTTATACAAATGTCTTTGCCAAAGTCCCTTTTCCTCTTCCTATCCATGATTACTAGTTATTGAAATCCTCTTATTCTTAAAAGTGGTATTTCCCCAACCTGATATGTTGATTGGCTGGTCCATGATGAAAGTGTACCCAAGTTAAGAAGGAAATCTAAAATGACAATGCAGTAAGATTCCCTAAAAGCAAGTATATTGAGATCTTGGACCAAGATAACTCCTTTCATCTTCACATGCCTTTTTTAATAAAAATAACAGTGATATATTTGGATGGCAGAAGAGGCTCACTCTGCCGCTGCCCGTTTTTGGGCAAAATAAAGTTTGCCATCTGTATTTTGTTTCTAATGTTGTGTTCTAGATGTTATCACTTTATAATGTTCCCAAGTCTGGCAATCACCACTTTAAAGCACAACTCAACTGATCACCTTCGCCAGCAAAGTGTTAGTTGGTCAGTCGTGGCTGACTCTTCACACCCCTATAGACTGTAGTCCACCAGGTCCACAGAATTCTCCAGGCAAGAATACTGGAGTGGGTTGCCATTCCCTTCTCCAGGGGATCTTCCTGACCCAGGGGTTGAACCCAGGTCTCCTGCCCTGCAGGCAGATTCTTTACCATCTGAGCCACCAAGGAAACCCTATTGCTTGCTTCACCAGCAGGCCTTCTCTTATTTTCCAGACCCAAAGTGATTTCTGAGGTCATTTATTTTGCTTTGAGCCTTTGAGGTTATTTTCTCTTCTCTCCTGGAGAGAAAATGCCTTCAGAATAAGTGAAACCCTTTCTTATTACCCATACCAAGGAGCCCAG
>NW_011494942.1:4638433-4654324 GCF_000754665.1 Bison bison bison | reverse complement strand
CCCAGAACAAACATTTTTATACAAATAGGAAAACAGATCTAGAGAAAGTAAATTACTTGGAAATTATCATTTCTTACATTGAGCACACTCAGTATGTGGGAGACATTTTCCTAAGCAATTCACATATATCCACTTATTTCATCCTCCCAACAAGCCCACTCAGTAGGTTACTGTCCCATCCTTGTTTTGCAGAAAGCTTCTGCAACCAGCCCAAATTCACACAGCTAGGAAAGGGTTCCTTGAATAATCCCAGTACCCTGGCTTCAGAGCCCATGCAACTAACTTTTCAAAATGCAAACCAGGTCTCCTAGTTTTTGACTGGCGTTCTTTTCTAGAAGACCATGGCTATGAAGTCATTGTTTCTTCAACCTATGTCTTTCTAAAGTATTTAGCATGACCAGTAAGTTCATCAGAGGATTCAACCCCTTTTGTGATGGTGAATCAGTATTTCAGTATAAGCTGAAGCTCCAACACTTTGGTCACCTGATGCACAAAGCTGACTCATTAGAAAAGACCCTATTGCTGGGAAAGAGCGAAGGCAGGAGGAGGAGAAGGAGACATAGGATGAGATGGATGGATGGCATCACCGACTCAACAGACATGAATTTGAACGAATTCTGGGAGACAGTGAAGGACAGGGAAGCCTAGTGTGCTGCAGTCCATGAGGTCACAAAGAGTAGGACAGGACTTAGTGACTGAACAACAACAACAAATTTCAGATTTCCCATTCCCTGTTCTAATTTTAGCTGTTAAAGTCTTCCTATTTCTATGTGAATTACTTTTCCAGCATTCCCCCGGAAGAGAGTAAATTAAATTAAGTCATCAAACATTGTTCAGGCAACCGTGGCAGAAACTCAATATGGGAGGAAATAAGCCAATAACATCAAGATTCCTTTAGTTAGGATTTTTCAATACCTATTTGGTCAGGCTTAAATAACCTGGACTTGTCTGAAAGCCTGAGACTTTAAATGCAGTGGATACCCCCACCAGTTGAATCCTTTTGATGACTTGTATGCCATTTCTGACTTTAAAAGTTTGGACAGAATTTTGGAGTTTAAACACCAGGAAAATATCAGTGCTACAAAAAATAAAAATCAAGAACAGGGTGGTTGTCCTGTTAAACGGAGGCCCAGGTGATTTTATTCTAAGGGCATTTCATATTTTATTTGCCTGAGGCACCACTCTTGGAAACCACAAATTTAACAATGGAACACCCCTAGAATGACATAATTTCCCTGAATATTGATCACAGTGGGCAACAGGGGTCAAAAATATACTTTACTAGATGCAAAAAGATTAGTAAATGTTTCTAGAAGTTCAAGATTACCAAATTTACATACCTTCTCAATGTCAATGGAGTCAATGTACCCATCCTCTATATCAGTGACAGTCCCAAGAGGAAGGGTCCTTTTTCACGAGATAGTACCCCCTACCCTCTACCAGCAAACTTCTACTAGAAAGCCCACTTGTCTCCTCCTCCACATGCTTCTTCCAAGGACTTCACAACACCAGTGATTCACCCCAGGGGTGGCAGTACATACCTTTGAACAGTCCTATAATCCACCCAGGAACAGGACTCTGATAGCTGAGCTTATAACATCAAGAATAAAGTAGGTCTCTCTTGCATGTGTTCAGTTGCTCAATCATGTTCAACTCTGAGACCCTATGAATTGTAGCCCGGAAGGCTCCCCAGGCCATGAGGATTTTTCCAGCAAAAATACTGGAGTGCGTTGCCATTTCCCTTCTCCAAGGGATCTTCCAGGCCCAGGGATGGAACCCACATCTCCTGCACTGCAGGCAAGTTCGTGACCAATGAGCCACTGGGGAAGCCCCAGGTCTCTCTCGGTGAGATCTTTTAGCCTTGTTCACGTATCAGCTGCTTCTCGATGCCAAAGACTTACCTGGAATTTAGACCTGGTGCATACCTCCCACAGAGCAAATCATCTCTCCTTCAAAAGACAACCCTGCCCCTGCTACAGAAGATGCAAAAGCGCTGATGATTTGCAGAGAAGACTACAGATCTCACTAGAACTCAAGTAGCCTCCCTACCTCGCTGAGATTTTGTGCATCCTTTCTCAAAGAAACACGTTCTTATACTGACTAGTGGAGAAGGAAATGGCAACCCACTCCAGTATTCTTACCTGGAGAATCCCATGGACAGAGGAGCCTGGTGGGCTATAGCCCATGGGGTCACTAAGAGTCAGACACAACTGAAGCAACTTAGCACGTGTGCATACTGACTAGGAAGTTGGGGTTGTACGTCACCTATTTTTACAGAGAGAGAAAATGTTGTATTTCCATAATAAGGTAATATTCTACCAACATACATGTATGCTGCTGATTTTTAAGAGCCACAATCTACATTGATATTAACACAGCATGTAAGTAAATAAAGCAGTAACTTCTGGAAATATACAGGGAAACTCCTGGAGATACACATATACAGTATTCTACCCAAAGACACAGTTAAGTAAAACTATATTTCCTAAAAATATACCATTTTTAAGTAACCAGGAAGCATTTACAAGATTCCACTATATAGTAAGTGCAAAAGAAAACTTCATAAAGTGCAAAATTCAAAAACTGATCCAGGCCACACTTGTCAACCTTATACAATAAAAGTAGAAATTTACAACAAAAGAATAAATGAAAAAAGACTTGCCAATTTAAAAGCACTTATTCAAATAAGTTGCAGGTGATGATCATGTTTTTAATGAAAACTTCAGAAAAAGCTTTGGGGGAGATATGTTTTTGAGGTTAAACCTACATTTCTTACATAAATGTTTCAATGCCAACATTACTTACTATTTACAAAGAAATATCACCATGGCCAGCCAAAGATTTTCCAGGGTTTAATTATTTCTACTGAAATAATTTTGGTTTCCATAGAAATCTCAAATGGTTGACCCTTTAGAACAGCCTGCAGGGGACATATTGTAGACTTTAGGATGAGCCTAGAATATAAATACAGACTCTGTAGTAAGTTCTATTACAAATTCATGACCTCTTTAAAGTGCATGTTTAAAAGACGGTGAATCCCCAAGTTGGGTGACTCTATCCTAACTCAAACTATTTCTCCCAAATGGAATTTAATATCGTAGATTTGCCTCTAACTTACTCTAAGATAATTTCCCTAACGTGTGCTCTTCTTGGAGCAAAGAAATTCATATAGGCTATTAATTAAATCTGTCCCCTAAAGATGAGGGAAGGAACATGAAGTTACAGTTCTAAATATACCCACTATATATACCTCCAGATACCTGAAATACTTTAACATTTGTAAAATGCATGTCTACATAGAATCAACTTAAAATACAAAAGTATTCCTTATTCTGAACCTAGGCTCCAGAATTAAAAATAAGACCTTGGACTTCCCTGGTGGTGGAGTGTATAAGAATCCACCTGCCCATGCAAGGGACGAGGGTTTGATCCCTGGTCCAGAAAGATTCCACGTGTTTTGGAGTGATTAAGCCCATGTGCCACAACTACTGAGCCTGTGCTGTGCATCTACTGAAGGCCACATGCCTACAGCTGGTGCTCCGCAACAAGAGAAGCCACCACCATGAGAAGCCTGTGAATTGCAACGAAGAGCAGCCCTCACTCGCCACACTAGAGAAAGCCCACACAAAAGCAACGAAGACCCAGGGCAGTCAAAAATAAAATTACAAAAATAATAAAAACACCCTTAAAAAAAAAAGACCCTTAGATAAATAATAACATACTAAAAAATAATAATGGTAAGGGAAGAAAACTACATGATTTAACAGGTCAAATAAAGTTATTCCATGGGCACTTAAGAACTCAGGCATTTTCAATAGGCTGAAAGATTATTTTCTATAAAAGGAAACATATGTTATCCATACAAATCTTTTCATTAAACCCCAAAGCCCCATCTACTTGCTGATTATAAAAATTCTATATATGGAAAGAAGGTTTAAACCACTGATCTTGAAATTCAGTGTATGTGCACACAGACATGTGTACATAATTTGGATGTGTAACCTTAAGCAGCATGTAAAATGTCTTTGTGGGTCTTGTTCTGTTTTACTTTTTTCACTGTTAAATGATTCCGAGTTTCGGAGCAACACTTTCATGCCTGGGTTTCTGCTTTAATGGGATTTCTTATTTTCTCTGGCCACACACAGTTGCAGGAAATTTAATTTGGCCCCAAGAGTCTATGCACCAGGCACTGGTGCTTGTATTTACCTCTCAAAGTTCAGTTTGAGAAATAAATAAATCTTCAGTTGTCCAAAACAATCATCAGCTGTCCTTCTCTGTCAAGGAACTGGGTCCCTTAACAGATCCTGTGGGAGAGGGGAAAGACCCAGAGGACTGAATCAAGGGGCTTCAGCACTTAGCAGAGTGAAGTGGAATGGATGGAATGGAAATTCCTGATGGTAGGAAATGGCAGTTGTTGTTTAGTCACTTCAGTCATGTCCAACTCTTTTGTGACCCCCATGGACTGTAGCCCGCCAGGCTCCTCTGTCCATGGGATTCTCCAAGAAAGAATACTAGAGGGGGTTGCCATTTCCTTCTCCAGGAGAATCTTCCTGACCCAGGGATTGAATCCACATCTCCTGCATTAGCAGGCAGATTCTTTACAGCTGAGCTACCAGGGAAGCCCGGGAAATGGTACCTCATCTGTATTAAATGAGAAAAAAGATTCCTTCCCCATCTACCCTAAAATTGGTTGTAAGAAAAGATGAGAAAATGAATGGTCAGCACTCAAGGAGCACAGTATCTCTGCTAGGTGCTGGTGAAGCCATGATGAATGTGGCAGCCCCCCACCCCACCCTGCAGATTCTCAAAGTGCTTCCTCAGTTGCAATCACAATGCACACGAATAGCATCCATAGGACCATTTGTTCCCAAACAAGAACAAGGCTCCACCCTCAACAAGCATCTCCTATCAGGTTGGGAGTTTGAAAGTGAAAGTCCCTCAGTTGTGTCCAACTCTTGGCAACCCCATGGACTATACAGTCCATGGAATTCTCCAGGAGAGAATACTGGAGTGGGTAGCCTTTCCCTTCTCCAGGAGATCTTCCCAACCCAGGGGTCTAACTCAGGTCTCCCACATTGCAGGCAGATTCTTTACCAGTTCAGTTCAGTCACTCAGTCATGTCCTACTCTTTGCGACCCCATGAATCGCAGCACACCAGGCCTCCCTGTCCATCACCAGCTCCTGGAGTTCACTCAAACTCACGTCCATCGAGTCGGTGATGCCATCCAGCCATCTCATCCTCTGTCGTCCCCTTCTCCTCCTGCCCCCAATCCCTCCCAGCATCAGAGACTTTTCCAATGAGTCAACTCTTTGCATGAGGCAGCCAAAGTACTGGAGTTTCAGCTTTAGCATCATTCCTTCCAAAGAACACCCAGGGCTGATCTCCTTTAGAACAGGCTGGTTGGATCTCCTTGCAGTCCAAGGGTCTTCTCCAACACCACAGTTCAAAACCATCAATTCTTCAGTGCTCAGCTTTCTTCACAGTCCAACTCTCACATCCTACATGACCACTGGAAAAACCATAGCCTTGACTAGACGGACCTTTGTTGGCAAAGTAATGTCTCTGCTTTTCAATATGCTGTCTAGGTTGGTCATAACTTTCCTTCCAAGGAGTAAGCGTCTTTTAATTTCTGATCCACAAATCACCTTTAGTAATTTTATATAAATTATTTATATCAATTTAATAATTTAAGTAATTATTTTATCAATTGTGTTTGTAACTTTATGGACTTAGAAGTTTGTGTCTGCTTTTGCAATGGAATCCTACTGTTTTGATTTGCGTATATATTTAAGTTGTTATGATTTTTCTTAACTTTCTACTTTGGAGGTTTTTAAAGAGAAAAGTAAAGCAAAATGGTTCAAATTCCCATATACTCATCACTAACCTATTTCAACACTGAACATACATCTCCTTGCTTCAATTGTAAATCCTTCCTATTGCCCTTGGCCCAATTCCGAATCGTTTTAAAGCAAATCTCAGACACGTTTCACCATCAAACCTCAGTATACTTCACCATACTACATCTGTATATATAGTCATTCTTGATAGAGGCACTGGGATTAGCTCCAACATGCAGAACTCTGAGACATGGAGACAAAATATATCTCTAAATGGTAAAGGTTCTTTAAAAAAAAAAAAAAAAGAAAATCATATGATCACATTCAAACCTGACGCTATTTAAAATTACAAACTCCCAGCAAGTCCTCTCTGCCTACCTTATTTCTCTCCATTGCCTTACTGCTATTTGACTTACTACATATTTATTCATTGTCTCACCCACTGGAACATGAACTCCCTGAAGGCAGGTGTTTTTGTTTTGTTCTGTGCTGTATCCTCTATATCTAGAAACATGACAGACACGGTGAAGGCACTCAATAACTTCGTTCTGAATAAATGAATCCATCCAAGTCAAAGGAAAAGACTGGATTCACACAATAAACTTTATGGTAAAATCCTGTTGTTGTTGTCATTTAGTCTCTAAGTCATGTCCAACTCTCTGTGAACCCATGGACGGTAGCCTGGCAGGCTCCTCTGTCCAGGCGTGAATACTGGAGTGTGTTGCCATTTCCTCCTCCAGGGGATCTTCGAGACCCAGGGATGGAACCGATATCTCCTGCATTGCAGGCAGATCCTTTACCACTGAGCCACTTGGGAATCCCTTGGTAAGACCCAATCTGGGCTGTAAATGTCAACCAAGATTTTGATCAGAGCAAGGCAGATTATTCAAATGTGCTCTTTGGAAGAAAACTGGAAGTCTTGGATTCCTATGCAATCACTAAAGGGTGTATTCAGATAACAAGATAGGAAGGTTAAAGCAAACAAAAAAGGAATATAAGGAATTATTACCACCTTGACAGAAAGCCATGTGATGTTGTACAGAAGTCCTTAGTCCCCAGAAGCACTGATGAGAATAACATTATTTCTACAACCGGAATGTGTACTTCCTGTTTATTAATAGAAACAGGCACATGCTAACAGTGAAAGTTTCTGAATTACTATAGATATATCAGAATATAAGCAGCTCTATAGCACAAGGAACTCAGCTCAACGCTCTGTGATGACCTAGTGGGGTGGGATGGGTGATGGCTGGGAGGGAGGCTCAAGAGGGTAGGGAAATATGTATACTTAAACTGACATTGTACAGCAGAAGCCAATTCCACATTGTAAAGCAATTATCCTTCAATTAAAAATAAATTTAAGATTGGGAAGTAGACAAGGTGTTTATAAAATTTATACAAAAAATAAGCATAATCCTTCTGCAAAAATAAAAAATAAAATTTAAAAAATACATAATAATGTATATACTATAGTTGGGCTTCCCTGGTGGCTCAGACAGTAAAGAATATGCCTGAAATGTATGGGCCCTGGCTTTGATCCCTGGGTTGGAAAGATTCCCTGGAGAGGGCAATGACTACCCACTTCACTATCCTTGCCTGAAAATTTCCATGGACAAAGGAGCCTGGAGGACTACAGTCTATGGGGTCGCAAAGAGTTGGACATGACTGAGAGATTAACTATTTCACTACTTCACGTACTGTAGCTATATAGAGCTACAGAGACCTGACAGTTGACATTTGTAGAACAGTTGTTATGTACTAGGCATCTTCTAGGGCTTCCCAAGTGATAGTAGTGGTAAAGAACCCGCCTGTCAATGCTGGAGACCTAAGAGACTCAGGTTTAATCCCTGGGTCAGGAAGATCCCCTGGAGAAGGAAATGGCAGCCCACTCCAGTATTCTTGCCTGGAGAATCCCATGGACAGAGGAGCCTGGTGGGCTACAGTCCATGGGGTCACAAAGAGTCAGACACGACTGAGTGACTAACACACGCTTTGGACACATTAAACACTCTACCTCTATGTCCTCGTGTAGAAAATAGAGGAATAGGGTAGAGGAGCCTGGCAGTCCAGTCCATGGGATTGCAAAGAGTCAGACAAGATTGAGCAACTAACACTAGCACCTACCTCAGATTTAGGACGATTAAGAGCATTATTCCCCAAATCGTGCTTACAACAGCACTTAACACATTATAAATTCTCAATAAATGTTAATCATTTTTCAGTTTGTCCTACCAACATCATCCCTCTCTTTCCCCAAGTTATTTCCAAGCCAGCTTTCCATACTCCACACATCCAGATGTTATACGCTTGACAGGATATCAAAATGAACATTCCCACAGAGATCCCAAGAAGTAACTACAGTAAAATCTCAAAGAAAGGTGCCAGGTGAGCAGATCCAAAATTTACAAATGTGAAGTCTGCAAACTGGTTTCCCAGCTTTAAAGAAAGCCAGCTGTAAACATTTGTCAAGCCAGGCGAGAGTGAAGCTAGCCATTCACAGAAACATCTGACCATCTGTGGGGTCCAACCTACATCCAGAGATGGGAGAGGATGGAGAGTAACAGACCTGACCTGGTTGCACCTGGGAGACCACCGGCCCCTCCCACCTGCCCCAGATGAAGTGGACAGGAGCCCACTGGAGACCTGGCTACAGGTGAACAAAGAAGAGTTGTATCTTTGTATAGTCTTGATGCGGTAATGCAATGAACTGTGTGCTAAGTCACTTCAGTCGTGTCTGCTTCTTTACAACCCTATGGATTGTAGCCCACCAGGATCTTCTGTCCATGGGATTCCCCAGGCAAGAATATTGGAGGGGGTTGCCATTTCCTCCTCCAAGGGATCTTCCCTTACATCTCCTGCATTGGCAAGTGGGTTTTTTTTTTACCACTAGTGCCACCTGGGAAGCCCAGTGAACTGAACACTTATAAATACAAAACTGGGATTGTGTGTATGTGGCCTGTGTAGGACAGTCCATTTACCAAGGGCTAAACAGCAAAGTCATGGATCTGCAAAGGTTTTCATCCTGAGACAAGGGTTATTTCATCCCATGAAATACATTTTACAAGGTCAGTATGAGATGAGACCTAATTTGTATTGAGTTAACATCCTACATATTTTGTTTATTTGTAAACAACCCACATTTAAGTCTTTTTTTTTTTTTGGTATTTATTTATTTGGCTGCACCATGTCATTTGTGGCGCAAGGAGCTTTAGTTGCGGTATGTGGGATCTAGTTCCCTGACTAGGGATCAAGCCTGGGTCTCCTGCATTGGGAGCACAAGGTCTTAGCCAATGGACTACCACTGAAGTCCCACAAGGGCTTTAGGTGGCATTTACCTCCTGTGCCCAGTTCCCCTGTTTCTGGTTGAAGATACTCCAGCAACCCTCACCCCACCTCCAGGCTCCCAACCTCCCCTCTCCATATAAATCCAGCTCATCTGAGACTTACCTTATGCCACGTCCACCATAAAGGTCTAGGCCACCAAACCTCCCCACTGGCCCAACCCAGGGAGCACACACACGCCCCACTGTCCTTGCACACGCCCATCCCTCTCCTTGCAACGTCCTTTTCCCCTTGTGTAATCAGGCCACCCAAGATGGCTGCTCTCTTGTTCTCTGTACATATCCTGCCTGACCCATCACTGCTTCACCTACACTCTACTCCCATGACTGACCCTCCCTCTTAATCATAGAACCTAAGCAGCAAATACAGCTAGTGTACACTACATACAACTAGTGACTGTTCCAATTTTCAGATCTGAACATCTCTACCATGAAAGCTTATCAAAGAGAGCAGTGAGGGGCGTGCTCCTCTGCTGGCTTGCCTGGTAACCAAGGAGTCAACCTGTTGTTAACTTTCCCTATAACTGGTAACCTCCCCCTCTCTCTAAGTGCAAAGATGGCCACCGCGTCCTGCCCACCAACTGCCACACATGGTGGGGTGGCTCCAGGACCTTGTTTGAGACATATAAGAGCCCCCATCCATAAAACCACTGATGTCTCTGTCACTGACTCCAAGCCCTTTCTTCAGTCTTAAGGCTGAGCAAGCATAGGGTTGACAAGCCAGAGGTGCAGCCCAACACCCATCTCCCTCACCTGGTAAACACCTGCACGATATCATCACTAGCATCACGCTAATGGACACTGTCAATCTTCTCAGACACATTTACCCTGCCTTCCAATGGCACATTGTACATGCCCCATTACATCCTTCTAATGCTTCACTGGAGGAGGGGGGGGGGGGGGGGTGACCATTCACTATGCTGAAGTTCCAAAAGGCTGTGTCTTTGTCATCTCTGTAAGCTTGTTAAATAACACTGAAAAGACTCGATCTTCATTTACTGAATTCAAACAAGACATGTTGCTTTGTTTGTATGTTTAAAGGTGGTTCTTTTCATCCTAAGCAATTTTCCACCTTTAAATTTTCACAACTGAAGTAAATAAAATATTTTAAAGTACAACGTCCTATCAGTCAATTTCTGGTTGAAAAAGAAAATCTAAAAATAAAGGTATTTTATGCTGGAGGGGGATGGAGACAAAGGAACCCTTCTGCACTGTCAGCAGGAATGTAAATTGGTACAGCCACTATGGAAAACAGTAAGGAAGTTCCTTAAAAAACTAAAAATAGAGCTACCATAGGACCCTGGAATCCGACTTCTGGGCATATATTCAGAGAAAAACATGGCCCCAAAAGATACATGCACCCCAATGTTCATTGCAGTGTTTACAATGTAACAGTATTACAACTGTTTACAATGGCCAAGACATAGAAGCAACCTAAATGTTCATCTAGAGCCAGACATCCTGGAATGTGAAGTCAAGTGGGCCTTAGAAAGCATCACTATGAACAAAGCTAGTGGAGGTGATGGAATTCCAGTTGAGCTATTTCAAATCCTGAAAGATGATGCTGTGAAAGTGCTGCACTCAATATGACAGCAAATTTGGAAAACTCAGCAGTGGCCACAGGACTGGAAAAGGTCAGTTTTCATTCCAATCCCAAAGAAAGGCAATGCCAAAGAATGCTCAAACTACCGCACAATTGCACTCATCTCACACGCTAGTAAAGTAATGCTCAAAATTCTCCGAGCCAGGCTTCAGCAATACATGAACCGTGAACTTCCAGATGTTCAAGCTGGTTTTAGAAAAGGCAGAGGAACCAGAGATCAAATTGCCAACATCCGCTGGATCATTGAAAAAGCAAGAGAGTTCCAGAAAAACATCTATTTCTGCTTTATTGACTATGCCAAAGCCTTTGACTGTGTGGATCACAATAAACTGTGGAAAATTCTGAAAGAGATGGGCATACCAGACCACCTGACCTGCCTCTTGAGAAACCTATATGCCTGTCAGGAAGCAACAGTTAGAACTGGACATAGAACAACAGACTGGTTCCAAATAGGAAAAGGAGTATGTCAAGGCTGTATATTGTCACCCTGCTTATTTAACTTCTATGCAGGGTACATCATGAGAAACACTGGGCTGAAAGAAGCACAAGCCAGAATGAAGATTGCTGGGAGAAATATCAATAACCTCAGATATGCAGATGACACCACCCTTATGGCAGAAAGTGAAGAGGAACTAAAAAGCGTCTTGATGAAAGTGAAAGAGGAGAGTGAAAAAGTTGCCTTAAAGCTCAACATTCAGAAAACGAAAATCATGGCATCTGGTCCCATCACTTCATGGGAAATAGATGGGGAAACAGTGGAAACAGTGGCAGACTTTATTTTTGGGGGCTCCAAAATCACTGCAGATGGTGATTGCAGCCATGAAATTAAAAGACACTTACTCCTTGGAAGGAAAGTTATGACCAACCTACATAGCATGTTCAAAAGCAGAGACATTACTTTGCCAACAAAGGTCCATCTAGTCAAGGCTATGGTTTTTCCAGTGGTCACGTATGGATGTGAGAGTTGGACTGTGAAGAAAGCTGAGTGTCAAAGAACTGATGCTTTTGAACTGTGGTGTTGGAGAAGACTCTTGAGAGTCCCTTGGTCTGCAAGGAGATCCAACTGGTCCATCCTAAAGGAGATCAGTCCTGGGTGTTCTTTGGAAGGACTGATGCTAAAGCTGTAACTCCAGTACTTTGGCCACCTCATGCGAAGGGTTGACTCTGATACTGGGAGGGATTGGGGGCAGGAGGAGAAGGGGATGACAGAGGATGAGATGTCTGGATGGCATCACCGACTCGATGGACGTGAGTTTGAGTGAACTCTGGGAGTTGGTGATGGACAGGGAGGCCTGGCATGCTGCACTTCATGGGGTTGCAAAGAGTCGGACATGACTGAGTGACTGAACTGAAATGTTCATTGACAGACAAATGCATAAAGAAGATGTGGTACATATATGCAATGGGATATTACTCAGCCACTCAAAGAATGAAATAATGCCATTTGCAGAAACATGGATGGACCTAAAGAGTGTCATACTGAGTGAAATAAGTCAGAAAAGGAGAAGTATCATACGACATCCCTTATATGTGAAATCTAAAAATAAATAATACGAATGAACATACTTACAAAACAGAAAGAGGCTCACAGACTTAGGAAATGAATTTATGGCCACCAGGTGGAAGGCACAGTTAGGGACTTTGGGAAGGTAATGTACATACTGCTATATTAAAAAAGGAAAACCAACAAGCTCCTTTGTTATAGCACATGGAACTCTGTTCAGTGCTATGTGCCAGCCTGGATGGGAGTGGGGTTTGGGGGAGAAATGGATCCATGTATGCATGGCTCAGTCCTTTTGCTCTTCACCTGAAACTACCACAACACTGTTAATCAGCTATACCCCAATACAAAACATTTTTGGTGTTAAAGGGGAAAAAAAAGGAATTTTAGGAGGTATAGGTAGCAGTTCAGAATACCGGGTCTTCTGGTTATTTTCTCATGGTTGACAAGATGCTCCACCAATGAGGAGCTCATGCCTGCAAGAGTTGGATGCAATGGTCCTTACCATTTGGAAGGCAGCCCACACTTCCCCTTCCTCCCAGAGCTTTGTTCAGAAGCAACAAAACAGACTACCTTTAGATACAGAAAATGCTCTCTGCCTTGTGCTGGGGCTCCCTATGCAGACTTTCCTTTCATCCGCCTTCAGAGCATTTTTCGGTCTGGCCTTAAAAACCCTTGGAGATACTTCATAAGACTCAACAGTCAGAGGCCAAAGGTGATACATTCCAACCTGACTGAAGGAAGAAACAGATGATGTGCACATTTCTTCAAGGCCACATGTGCTTTGCTTAAAGGATTCCCAATGAGGGAATGTTGGGCTTTTACTAAGAGTGGAGGGTTTCCATGAAGTCCTGCTAGGAGTCGTCTGATTCACTCCTACTTTAAAAGAAACTCAACACACTGCTACCTACATGATACTGACGCTCATTCTGTCACGAAGGGGGTGAGGGGGAGTAATCATTAAGGACAATTGTATTAGAGAAACACATTTCAAGGGATTATTCAGTAAAACCAAGAGATTTCTATACATTGAGTATGACATACAACATTTTACATTTTTGATCTGGGTCTATCATTTGCATATGAGGAAAATTCTCTCTGGTGCTCACAGTTGAGTAACTGAGTTCACCTCTTTCTCATGTCTACTGTAGGGTAAGGGAGTTAGAGAAGGCAAGGTTTGGAAAAAGAATGAGATTGCGCTTTACAGGAACAGATCACCTTTAATGAGACGAGAAGGGGCAGCAGTCAGATTAGTGAGCTGCTGCACTAACCCAAGAAAAGAGTAAGTATATATAGGTATATGTGGAAATCTACTGTCTTAAGGGGGCTTGTTATTCTCCAAGGTTGTTCGGAGTAGTTCTCTCTTAAACGGCTGGGGCAAGGAATTCTGGAGATGGGCCAGAGGCTGGGACTGACTGGGAGCTGGGCTAAATCAACCTTAATGTCCATTTTTTTTTCCTTCAGGTGAGAGAGTTCTTTGTTTTGCACAGAATGGTGGGGAGGACCCAGAGGGGAGTTTTAACTCCAGGCTATTTTGAGCCATGTAACTTTCCTTCATCTACCATCTCCTTAGGCAAGTGATACCTGATTGGGTACCAACTGCCCTGCAGATAGAAATTTGGGGTTGGGGAGGGTCTGGGAGGCCAGAAGGGAATTGGGCAGTTGGCTCTTTGCCGCATTTTAAGAACTCAATAAACATTTTCTAAACCTATGTTCTGATACAGATTCAACAATATGATGGTAAGTGATCGTAATTATCATGGAATATCAAAGACCAGGACTTTTATTATTGTCAGATACTCATGCAGAATTTGATGTGACTATAAACATAAGATGTAAGATAACTTAATTACTGAGGCATCGCCTTTTGACCTACATACTGCCCCAAGGTCCTGTGCCAAGGCTTTGGACACTGTCCTTTACAAGTCCCTGCTAATGTAGTCCAAATTACAAGTTGCAGCAAGACTGGCCCTTTATGCTAATTATCCAAAAAAACAAACAAACAAAACACTACAGCCTCCTGGCTTAAACCTATAATTCAGAGATATTTATTTCTTCCTGTACTTCCCAAAACATAACAGGGCTATAGGGAGAAGAAAGGGTTATAGACCTCTGTACTGACCCTGTTACCTAGTATTCTACTCCAACAAGTATAGCAGAGAGACAGTTTCCACAAAGTACCCTTCTGCTGGTAAAGAGGGAAGTGCCTGAGGGTGTTATTTAGATGTTATTTACTCAAACTAGCAGTGATACATCACTAATCAAGGTGTGCTGACAACTCTCAAGTCCTCAGTTTTCTCTCTAGAGAAGTTCACCTAAGTTGCCTGAACTGCACCTCGTATAAAAGCTCAAACAGCCAGAAGAACTAAATGAAAGTGAACTTACCACTTGGATTTCCTTTCTTTCTCTAAGGCCACAAAGCATATCATCGAAGTTATTGATTCAGTACAATAACTTCAACGGACATCAGCTTTGCTTCTAACTGTTGGCAAAGTGATTTCTATTACAAATTCCATGGGGAGGTTAACTTGTCAAGGACTTTGATGAGCAAGGGACTCAAAGATGTTTCTGATGATATATCAATGTGATGTCACAGATCTATATTTAAAGATCATATAGACATCAATCTGCATGATGGGGAGGTGTATTTCCTATAAGGTTTTGGGGGAAGACCTAGAACATTTCATGCAGTGACTGTGAACAGAAACCCACCCCATGAACTGTAAACTAATGCCAGAGGAAACACAGAGGCAGAGATTTTTGAAACAAGTTTTCAGCAAGAAGCTCCATTTCCTCTTCCTTCCCCTCCTAGTAATTAAATATGGAGAAGAGAAGGATAAAGAGGGAGGGATGGAAGAAGGGAAGGGAGAGGAAAAAGAGGGGAGAGATGAGGAGAAGGGAAAAAGAAGGGAGAATGGAGGGAGAGGGCAAGAGAAAGAAAAAAAAAGAGGGAGGGTGGGAGAGAAGAGGAAAGAAAGGACAAGGGGAGAGAGGAAAGATAAACAGAAAGAGCAGAGGGAAAGAGTGGAACAGGAAGGAATCTCTACACTGCTAAAGAGCAGGGGAGCAGGCAGAATTCAGTGGCTATAGAACACCTTCCATGCTTGAAGGCTTGTTAGCAGAGGAGTAAACAGTGAAGTCTCCTTATGGAACTTGGTGGTAGAATTTGTATCCAGGGGGCTTCCCTGGTGGTCCAGTGGTTACCAATTCGCCTTGCAATGCAAGGGACACTGGTTTGATCCCTGGTCTGGGAAGATGCCACATGCCATGGAGCAACCAAGCCCATGAGCCACAGCTACTGAGCCAGTGCTCTAGAGCAGGCAAGCTGCAACTACTGAAGCCTGAACACCTAGAGCCTGTGCTCCACAACAAGAGAAGCCACTGCAACGAGAAGCCTGCACCCAACAACGAAGAATAGCCCCTGCTAGCCTCGGCCAGAGAAAGCCCGAGTGCAGCAACAACTGACCCCACCACACCAAAAATAAATAAATGAATCTTTAAAAAAAAAAAAAAGAGAGAGAGAGAGAAAGAAATTGTCTCTGGCACATACACGCCAGCACCACCACACTGGCTCCCCATCTTACTTAGCATGGTGTGCTCAACTGTGT
>NW_011494942.1:4632876-4638333 GCF_000754665.1 Bison bison bison | reverse complement strand
GTGATCTGGGAAACGAATGCCAGTGAGACACTTTACTTTCTCAACCAGCTGCCAGTGTCTCTGTGCAGAATGAGCTGGGGAGGCCTAGTTGTGCCATTGCTGCACTCTCGGAGCCCCTTTTTGACACGTGTGTATTATTTATTGCTACTGTTAATGGGCCTCTAGGCACTAGCTTAGGACCCTAATTTCTCATATCCATTCTATTTCTAAGAATATCTTCCTGCTTTATAATCTTAACACACAGTGTTTAAGGTTCCAAGTTCTCTTCAAAATAAAGAAGGACATTACACAGTTTGGTGGGTAGGAGAGAGAAGCCTGTAGTAAGTGTGCTTTTTCATTATTAGTACCAAAAAAGAGCTCCTTTATTGAGGACTTTGGGATAAATTCATTTATGCTCTTAAAAGCAAGAACATTTATATTTCTCTTGTAGGAACTAGATTGCTTTAATAGATATTTTCAATTGTTGATCAAATTTCCCTCTTCATTTTAATTTGATGAAAAGTGTAAAGTCTCAAGAGAATGAGAAGACAAATCACAGACTGGGAGAAAATCTTTATAGAAGACATATCTGATAAAGGATTGTTATCCAAAATATCCAAAGAAACTCTGAAAACTCAACCATAAATAAATGAACAATTTTAAAAAGAGCAAAAGACCTGAACAGACAACTCACCAAAGATAACAAACAGCAAATGAGCATCAGATGTCATTGCTGCTAAGTCACTTCAGTCATGTCTGACTCTGTGCAACCCCAGAGACGGCAGCCCACCAGGCTCCTCTGTCCCTGGGATTCTCCAGGCAAGAACACTGGAGTGGGTTGCCATTTCCTTCTCCAATGCAGGAAAGTGAAAAGTGAAAGTGAAGTCGCTCAGTCGCATCCGACCCTCAGCGACTCCATGGACTGCAGCCTTCCAGGCTCCTCCATCCATGGGATTTTCCAGACAAGAGTACTAGGGAATTGAAATTTTAAACAATGAGATACCACCACACAACAATTAGAATGGTCAAACACTGAATTGACCTGAAACACTGAATTGTCTGAAACACTGACAACACCAAACACTGACAAGGATATAGAGGAATGCGGACTCTCATGGATTGCTGGTGGGAACACAAAATGGGACAGACACTTTGGAAGAGAGTTTGGCAGTTTCTTACAACACTAAACAGTCTTTTGACCTGATCCAGCAGTCATGCTCCTATTTACCCAAAGAAAGTGAAAACTTATATTCACCCAAACCTGCACATAGATGTTTACAGCAGCTTTATTCATAACTGCCAAAACTGAGAAGCGATCAAGATACCCCTTAGTGACTGAGTGAATAAACCAACTGTGGTACATCCATATATCCATCCAAAAGAACATTATTCAGCATTAAAAAGCAGTGAGCAATCAGCCATGAAAAAGACTTGGAGGAAACTTGAATGCACATTGCTCAGTGCATGCTCAGTCACTTCAGTCGTGTCTGACTCTTTGTGACCCTATGGACTGCAGCCCGCCAGGCTCCTCTGTCCATGGGATTCTCTGGGCAAGAATACTGGAGTGGGTTGCCATGCCCTCTTCCAGAGGATCTTCCTAACCCAGAGGTTGAACCTGCATCTCTTATGTCTCCTGCATTGGCAGGGAGGTTCTTTACCACTAGCGCTACCTGAATGCACATTACTAGGGGTAAAAGCCAATCTGTAAAGGCCACAAAGTGTATGAATCCAACCATACAGTATCCAATGCTAGGAGACAATAAAAAGATCAGTGGTTGCCAGGGGTTAAGGGAGAAGCAAGGTCAATAAAGTTCAATTTATTAAATTAATTACAATTTTAGTTTAATGAACATTCTATTTATCATGAGAAAACCAAATACCAAGTAGAACACACCAGAAATTCTGAATTATACAGCAAGAAAACCCTTCCCTGGCTTTCTAAGATTTCTAACAGCTATTGACCTAGTACATCCTACTACATATGCTGTGGAGTGCTCACTAAGCAATGTGATGGTCAGATCCTCCTACCTCCCACCTCAGCATTTTCTGAAACAAGGGAGGATTTTACTTCCTCCTTGACTGACTACTGTCTTCTGCCCCAGGTTGCTGAGGGAGTGGTCCTCCACAACCATCCACTCTGCCCATCACCAGGGATGGCAAACGCCACAGGGCTCTTGTTACAAGCCCATCTACTGTCTTATGTACTCAGATCTGTGCCACAGTGTTTTTTGCTTTAATGTAATTTTTTAAAACTTCAACATACTGCAAGAAATTCCATATAAGGTTTGATCAGAGTCCACAGTTACTATAATTTGCTTCTTCGCTTTTCTCTCTATGTATGTATGTATACATTTCATAAATCATTTGAGAATAAGTTGAAACATCGTGCTCATTTACTCCTGAATACCTTATGATATTTCCTTAAAAATAGGAAAGTGATGAAAGTGAAAGAGGAGCGTGAAAAAGTTGGCTTAAAGCTCAACATTCAGAAAACTAAGATCATGGCATCCGGTCCCATCATTTCATGGCAAATAGATGGGGAAACAATGTGAACAGTGATAGACTTTATTTTGGGGGGCTCCAAAATCACTGCAGATGGTGATTGCAGCCATGAAATTTAAAGATGCTTGTTCCTTGGAAGAAAATCTATGACCAACCTAGATAGCATATTAAAAAGCAGAGACACTACTTTGCCAGCAAAGGTCTGTATAGTCAAAGCTATGGTTTTTCCAGTAGTCATGTATGGATGTGAGAGTTCAACTATAAAGAAAGCTGAGTGCCAAAGAATTGATGCTTTTGAACTGTGGTGCTGGAGAAGACTCTTGAGAGTCCCTTGGACTGCAAGGAGATCCAACCAGTCCATCCTAAAGGAAATCAGTCCTGAATATTCATTGGAAGGACTGATGTTAAAGCTGAAAACTCCAATACTTTGGCCACCTGTTGCAAAGAACTGACTCATTTGAAAAGACTCTGATGCTGGGAAAGATTGAAGGCAGGAGGAGAAGGGGATGACAGAGGATGAGATGGTTGGATGGCATCACTGACTTGATAGACATGAGTTTGAGCAAGCTGGACAGCCAAGCCTGGCATGCTGCAATCCATGATGTTGCAAAGAGTCAGACATGATTGGTTGACTGAACTGAACTCCTGAAAAAAAAAAAAAAGACCCTGATGCTGGGAAAGACTGAGGACAGGAGGAGGAGGAGAAGGGGGTGACAGAAGATGAGACGGTTGGATGGCATCACCGACTCAAGGGACATGAGTTTGAGAAAACTCTGGGAGATAGTGAAGGACAGGAAGTACTGCAGTCCCTGGGGTCACAAAGAGTCAGACACAACTTAGTGACTGAACAACAAAAATAAAGATTCTGTCTTTCATAACCTTGGTACAAACTTCAATGACTCAATACTACTAATAGTAATATATGCTATGTGAATGATGTGAGCACAGGACAGAAAATTAGTGAGCCAGGATCAGAAACAGCCATCAGCTGTCATGACTCTTTAGTATTCTTTAATTTGGAGCAGATTATGTCTTTCATGAATTTCATACTATTGAAGAATACAAGCTACTTATTATGCAGAATGTCTGTTAATTTGGGTTTGTCTGGTGTTGCATTAATCATGGTATTTCTTCATGTTAGATTTGGGCTATGCAGTTCTCAAAGGAATATCACAGAGGTAATATTGGTCCTCCAAGGAGTATCATATCGGGAGCCACACATTATTTGTCCCAACACTGGGGATGTTAACTTTTATCAAGTTAACATAAGATGCTTCCCCAGTTTCTCCACTATAAGATTGCCACTTTGCCCTTTGTGATTAATTAGTAATTTTTAAGAACATACTTTGAGACTCTGTAAACAGGCAGTATCTCAAACTTTCAATGCATGCTGAAACCAATGATGATAGTTTTTACCTGAACCAATTATTACAGTGATGGTTATCATACTTCTTCATTTATTAATTGGCAAACTATTATGAGGAAAACATTTTCCTTCTTTTCCATTTAATTATACCAGTAGGACTTAGAGTTTTATCTCACTAATGGATTATATCTGACATTATCATTATTTTGATGCTCAAGATGTCCCAGCTTAGACCAGAGGGAGTCACTTAAGCTGGATTCTATGTCTTACTGACATGTATCCATCATTCTTGGAGTCCTTTGTTACTTTCTGGCATAAGCCAGACATCATAGAAGAAATGGATGAATTCCTAGAAGCATACAGGCTACCAAGACTGCATGAAGAAATAGAAAATCCAAACATAACAATTACTAGTAAGGAGATTGAATCAGTAATCAAAAACCTCCCAACAAACTACAGTTCAAGACCAGATGATTTCACTGGTGAATTCTACCAAAAAGTTAAAGAAGAATTAATACCAATTCTTCTCAAACTCTCTTCCATTAAATAGAAGAGGGAGAAACATGTCCAAATTTATTTCCCAAAGCCAGCATTACCCTAATACCAAACTCAGACAATGACATGACAAGAAGAGAAAATTACAGGCCAATATCCCTGATGAAAATAAATAAAAATCACCAAAAAAATTAGCCAATCAAATTCAACAATAGATTAAACAATCACACACCATCATCAAGTGAGATTAATTCCAGGGACGCAAGGATGCTTGAACATCTGCAAATCTATCAATGTGACACACCAAATTAACAAAATAAAGGATACAAATCTTATGATCAACTCAAAAGATGCTGAAAACCATTGACAAAATTCAACATCCATTCATAATAAAAACTCTCAAAGTGTGTAGAAAGAGAAAGATACCTCAACATAATAAAGGCCATATATCATAAGCCTACAGCTAACATCATACTCAGCAGTGAAAAACTGAAAACTTTTGCTCTAAAATCATAAATATAACAGGATGCCCTCTCAACTTTCATTCATTGTATTGGAAGTCCTAGTCAGAGCAATTAGGAAAGAAAAAAAAAGGCATCCAAATTGGAAAAGAAAAAGTAAAACTGGCATATCTTTCAGATGACATTATATATATATAAGACTCCACCAAAACACTGTTAGAACTGAAATAGATGAATTTAGTAAAGTTCCAGGATACAAAAACCAATATGCAAAAATCTGCTGCATTTCTATATACTAAAGAAATACCAGAAAGAGAAACTAAGAAAATGATTTCGGATCGCAGCCATTCTGACTGGTGTGAAATGGAGAGGGTGTGGAGAAAAGGGAACCCTTTTACACTGTTGGTGGGAATGCAAACTAGTACAGCCACTATGGAGAACAGTGTGGAGATTCCTTAAAAAACTGGAAATAGAACTGCCTTATGATCCAGCAATCCCACTGCTGGGCATACACACTGAGGAAACCAGAAGTGAAAGAGACACGTGTACCCCAATGTTCATCGCAGCACTGTTTATAATAGCCAAGACATGGAAGCAACCTAGATGTCCATCAGCAGATGAATGGATAAGAAAGCTGTGGTACATATACACAAT
>NW_011494942.1:4629505-4632347 GCF_000754665.1 Bison bison bison | reverse complement strand
ATAAATGGAAAGATAATCCAAGCTCATGGATTAGAAGAATATTATCAAAATATCTATACAACCCAAAACAATCTACATATTCAATGCAATCTCTATCAAAATTCCAATGGCATTTTTCACAGAAATAAAACAAATGATCCTAAATTTTTTTTTAGAATCACATAAGACCCTGAATAAATAAAATAATCTTAAGAAGACAAACCTTAGGAAGCATCATGCTTCCTAATTTCAAAGTATATTACAAAGCTATTATAATCAAAACAGACACACAGATCAATGGAACCATACAGAGAGCCCAGAAATAAACCCACATATATACAGTCAAATAATTTACAACAAAGGAGCAAAGAATGTGGGGGGCGGGGGACTCTCTCCATAAATGGGGAAAATGGCCAACTACCAGCAAAAGAATGAAACTGTATCCGTATCTCACATCATACACAAAGATCAACTCAAAATGGACTAAAGCTTTAAGACCTGAAACCATAACACTCCTAGAAGAAAACATAGGCAGTAAGTTCCTTGACATCTGTCTTGGTGATAATTTCTGGGATTTGACACCAAAAGCAAAAATTACAAAAGCAAAAATAAACAAGTGGGACTATATCCAACTAAAAATCTTCTGCACAGCAAAGGAAACCATCAACAAAATGAAGGCAACCTACCTAATGGGGAAAAAACTGCAAATCATGTATCTGATAAAAGGTTAGTATCTAAAACACAGAGAGAATTCATACAACTCAATAGCAAAATAACAAAAAACCAATAGGAAAGTGGGGAGAGGACCTGAATAGACACTTTCTCTAAGGAAGATACCAGATGGCTAACAGGTACATGAAAAGGGAAAGGCAAATCAAAACCACAATGAGGTATCACCTCATACCTGTCAGAACGGCTGTCCAAAAGACAAGAAATAACAAATGCTAGCTAAAATGTGGAGAAAATGGAATGCTTGTACAGAGTTGGCAGGAATGTAAACTGGTGCAGCCACTATGGAAAGCATTATGGAGGGTCCTGAAAAAATTAAAAGCATACCTACCATATGATCTTGCCATTCTGGGTATTTATCTGAACGGTGACTTCTCTGGGCAATAATTTGAAAAGATAATACACTCCCATGTTCACTGTAGCATTATTTTCAATAGCCAAAATACGGAAGCAATAAGTGTCCATCAATAAATGAATGGATAAAGAGGATACAGTATATATACACACAATGGAATATTACTCCGCCATAAAAAAGGAAATCTCACTATTCTGCAACAACATAAATGGAAACTGAGGGCATTATGCTAAGTAAAATAAGTCACACAGAGAAAGATGAATATCATATGGTCTCACTTACATGTGGAATCTAAAAAAAAAATTAACTTTGCAAATACAGAGAACAGATTGATGATAGTGGTGGCGGGGGGAGGGGGGCAGCGTAACAAAATGGGTGAAAGAGGTCAAAAGTTAAAAACTTCCAGTGATAAAATAAGTAAGTCCTGGGGATGTAACATATAACATCGTGACCTTAGTTAATAATACTACACTGTATACTTGAACACTGAAGAGAGTAAATCCTAAAAATTCTCATGAGAAAAAAAAGCTTATACTCACATGTGATTGCGGATGTTAACTAGATGTACTGCAGTGATCATTTTGCAATACATAAAAATGTTGAATTACTATGTTCTATACCTGAAACAAATGTCATATGTCAATTCTATCTCGAAACTTAAATTAAAAATAATTTTTAAAGTAAAACTACAGTTTTGCTAAATAAAATCACTTCTTCAAAAGGAAGAACACCAGATACCACAGATTTCAATGTTGAGAGCAGCATTATTAATAATTGCCAAGTTACCGAAGCAACATAAGTGTCCATCAACAGAGGAACAGATAAATAATATGTGGCATATATATATATAAGGGAATACTACTTTGCCATAAAAAAGGATAAAATTTCACAATTTGCAACAACATGGGGGGACTTTGAGGGGAGTATTCTTCATGAAATAAGTCAGACAGAAATTTGCATGATATCACTTGTATGTGGAGATTAAAACACACACCTAGTGACTAGAACAAAGAAACAGACTCACACAGAACAAACTATTGGTTACTGGAGGGAGAGGGAGGGGGAGGGGCAAATAGGGGTAGGGGAGTAAGAGATATTAATACAAGTCATTGTGTATAAAATAGGCTATAAGGATATATACACAGCACAGGGAATATCTCTCGGTATTGTATAACAACAATAAATGGAGTATGACCTATAAAAATTGTGAGTCACTCTGTTGTACACCTGAAACTTAATATTTTAGTTCAACTATACCACAATAAAAAGTGCTTTTAATAAAATTTTTAAAAGGAAGGAACATCAGATGCAGTTGTATTCTTATTTATTAGGCCAGTTTTGATTCTAACAAATGTATTTGTGTTTCATTTCGCTTCACTGTTGTCTCAATTTAAACTAGGTCTATGATTTTGCTATTCTTTGCCAGATCCTTAAAGATATAAAAAATCACTTTTAGAAACCACACAGAGCAAATGTTATTTTTTTAAAAGCTTTTTATTCTATATTGGAGTAAAGCTGATTAACTATGTTGTGATACTTTCAGGTGAACAGCAAAGGCACACAGTCATACACACACATGTATCCATTCTCCCCCAGACTCCCCTCCCATCCAGACTGCCTCATAACATTGAGCAGAGTTCCCTGTGCTATGCAATAGGTCCTTGTTGGTTATCCATTTTAAATATAGCAGTGTGTACATGTTGATCCCAAACTCCCTAACTATCCCTTCCCCCCAATCTCCCCCTACCCTGTAGAACAAATTATAAGTAAAGTGGTATT
>NW_011494942.1:4613185-4629405 GCF_000754665.1 Bison bison bison | reverse complement strand
TGTTTTTATCTTTGTCCCATTTTTACTGTTATTTTTTTTAAATACCTTTTTAAAATTATTTATTTATTTATATTTTGTTGCACTGGGTCTTCATTGCTGTGCGTGGGCTTTCTCCAGGTCCCACACGTACTGTTACTTTTAAGAGAGTTTAATTCTTTGGTCCTCAGGACCACACTTTATGCTCTAGAACTAAAGGGACCCGCCATATTTGTCAACTAACTGGGGCATAGCATTCACTCCAGATTTTCAGCAAATCTTCACCCATCTTGCAAACCAGACGGCGAATTTAACTATTTTATAGCATCTAGCAGCTGTATTCTTTTGGTCCATATGTCTAGAGTCAAACCTCACTGCCTGCTGTACGGCCATAGTGAAATAAGATGCTTAGAAATCATATTTTTCTGAGTTTTCATTTGTCTCCCTTCTAAGTAGTTAAAAAAAAAATTAACCATCTTGATAGTACATCAAATAAGTAAACAGAGGGAAATCCCATTCAAATGGTATCTAACACATGCTGCTGCTGCTGCTAAGTCGCTTCAGTCGTGTCCAACTCTGTGTGACCCCAGAGACGGCAGCCCATCAAGCTCCCCCGTCCCTGGGATTCTCCAGGCAAGAACACTGGAGTGGGTTGCCATTTCTCTCTCCAATGCATGAAAGTGAAAAGTGAAAGTGAAGTCACTCAGTCGTGTCCATCTTTTTGCGACCCCATGGACTGCAGCCTACCAGGCTACTCTGTCCATTGGATTTTCCAGGCAAGAGTACTGGAGTGGGTTGCCATTGTCTTCTCCGATCTACCACATAGGTAACTTCATTTTATCACATGGATATTCATAAATGTTTTACTATACAGTTTGTACACAAATTGGGACTAAAGACTGATGAATTGCCCTCCCACATAACTTACTGCTCAACAGAAGACCATCATAAGATATTTGGCAACTAAGCCAGAGAAAGACCTACATATGGTTTATCTCTTCCCTGCTCTCACTAAATCAGAGCCTTAAAGAGAATAGGAAAGTTCAATTTAACGTTCTCACTAGAGAAGACAAATAGTAAAACAGATGGTAGAATATAAAGCAGTTTCAGCTTTTTATCACTTGGGTTCTTCCAGAATTAAACATTTAGACCACGATAATTTAAAAACATATCCGTGAAAAAGCAGGAAAACAGAAAAGGCATGCAAATTTTCATGGCATGCAAGCCACAGTCATGGAAATGGAATTTTTATTTGGACCTCAATAAAATCAGAGTGTGTAAAGATTGATCTTTTAATACAAAATTGACACATGACCCAAAGCACTCTGGTGCCTTCTGGTACCCAAATGGAATATGTTTTCAAAACTATGGTATTTTTTTAAGGCTGACTGAACTCTCAGCTGGATGGCAATCTTAAAAAAATTAGTCATATAATTGACTACTTTTTTAATGTTCATTTGGATAGTAAGAGCCAAGGGCAGCTGTAAAATCAACACACTCCAAAACCCTCCAATTCAATTTCACTGTGAAATTTCACTGTGAAATGTAGTCAGAGATCCATTTGCAGCAAGTCATTAAGCAGTGTGACTCCAGGCTCAGCCTAAAGACCCAATAAGGACAGCGGAGAGAACAATAGAGGATGAATGAGGGAAGACAGAGGAGCCAAGAAAAACCTGGATCTTGGGTCCCCTAAATCATCCCTGGCTAACCTAAGGAGCCTGATAACACACTCATGGAGAAAAACAAACATTCTCTGAACACAAACTGTCCCAGACTGGCCTATCCACATAATCACTGCTGCAATGTAACTAATAAAGTATAAAACTATTTCTTTTCTTAAGCAAGAGCAACACCAAGTGATTACAGTAGTGAACTGGTTTCAAATAAAATGGAAAATTCTGCCACAGTTCTGTTTTCAAGAAAATCAAACATAACTTGAAGGGCAAATTTAAGCCTTATGTACAAACACTGTCACTTGCAAGGGTGTCTCCTGCAATGGCTTCAATCAGGAAAGAGCAGCAGCCCCACGTCTCTGCCAATGGCACAAATTTTGTTTCTTTTTACTGCTGAGTAATATTCCATTGTGTGTATATATATGTACCAGATCTTTTTCCTCCGTTCCTCTGTCGATGAACATTTAGGCTGCTTCCATATCCTGGTTATTATAAATAGTGCTGCAATACACATTGGGATTCATGAATCTTTTGGAATTGATTTTCACCAGGTATATTAACACATATATGTGGAATCTATAAAAAAGGTACAGATGAACCTATTTGCAAAGTAGATATAGAGACACAGATGTAGAGAACAAATGTATGGACTCCAAGGGCGGGGGGGAGGTAGGGTGGGATGAATTGGGAGACTGAGAAGCGACCCCATGGACTGTAGCTTACCAGGCTCCTCTGTCCATGGGATTTTCCAGGCAATAGTACTGGAGTGGATTGCCATTTCCTTCTCCAAGGGATCTTCCCAACCCAGGGATTGAACCCAGGTCTCCCGCATCATAGACAGACGCTTTACCATCTGAGCCACCAGGGAAGTATGTATAGATTACTATATATAAAATAGGTAACTAATAAGTTACTGAATAGCAGAGGGAACTCTGCTCAGCGCTCTGTGGCGACCTCAATGGGAAGGAAACCCAAAAGAGAGGTATATATACATACACACACACACACACACACACATATGGCTGATTCACTTTGTTGTACAGCAGAAACTAATACAACACTGTAAAGTAAATATATTTCAATTAAAAAAAAAACTTGAAAAAAAATAGCATTCCCTCTAGAGACTAAGCTGGACAGGAAGGTTCAGCCTGGCTGACCCTCTCCTATCTGATTCTACTAGTGTAAGGAGAGGAATACTCAATGAAACAAAGTTTTAGGCAATTGGAATGCTCTCCCTCCAGAGTTCCAGGGGAAAAAAATTAGATTCGAAGGAAATAAAAGTTTAGTTTTTATTACACACCAAGGGACAAGTTATGGAACAGGAAAAGCGTATCTCCTGGGCCCTGCCACTTTTGCTTCCTTCCTTTTAACAGGTTTGTTAAATCTGTTTTGTTAACCCTGCTCCGCAGTACTGAATACAGTGCTGGATTCAGAGACAGAAACACTAACCTCTGCCACTTCCTACCTGTGCATCATTCACAAAGTTACTCCATCTCCTTGCTAAGTTATCTCCAGAATTCAAGAAAGGACATGAAAGTCTGAACCCGGACCTCTAAGCTGTGCCATACTAGACACTGAGGTCCAAGAGACTGTCTCTGCTCTTGCATTAGTGGTGGGATTTGGGATGAGTGCATGCAGGAGACCCAGGTTCAATCTCTAAACTGGGAAAATCCCCTGGAGAAGCAAATGGCAACCCCCTTCAGTATTCTTGCCTGGAAAATTCCCTGGACAGAGGAGCCTGGCTGGCTACAGTCCATGGGCTCACAAAGAGTCAGACGCGACTGAACGGGAATAACACTTTTTTTCCCTGCTTTGGGTTGAATACATACGTGCAAGTCTGAAACAAAAACATGTTTCTCTACAGAGCTAGGGAGCAATTATATGAAAATATGGAAACAGATGTGAAAAGAAAACAGCACATTTCCAAGTAAAATTTAAGAACGTTGGAGCTTGTGGAAGATACATTTAGGAGGTGTGAAGCCAAGGGTTTCAGGCTGGAAGGGGGTTATCCTCCATTCCAGAGAACCTTGCCTCTCTCCACGCTGCTTGGTCAGTCTCAGTCCTCAGGGAGTTGCTCTCAACCCACCAATTCAACACCCTCAGGGATCAGCAATGTCCTTAAGGTGTTCCTCTGGTTTTCACACACATGAGTCTTTACTTTTAATAGATCATTCATGAAGTCTAAAAAGCTATAACATCTCAAAGGAATGAATCTCTAACGGTAAAATTTCAGAAATGATAACAATGCTTTGAAATTTGGAGGGATGTGGTATCTGTGTGTTCAGAATACCTCTCATACCATACCCTGTAAACAATTACATTCTTTTACCAATCATAAGACCAGACCTGAAGGGACTGTTTTAGCCTGAAAATCTTCAAAGAAAGGGTGAATCTTCACCTAGGTAGGTATACATTTTTCATTCGCTCATGTCAAGTTGGCCTAAATTAAAAATTTTCTGTTTCCAAAAGGCTTGCACATAGCTATATGTTGGTAAAAAATTCATTAACGTGAGTTTTTAGCCCTGAGATTTTTAACTATTCAAGAAAACAATTTCTACTTCCAACTAATGAACTGAAAATGAAAGTGTTAATCACTCAGTTGTGTCTGACTTTTTGCGACCCCATGGACTGTAGCCCAACAGGCCCCTCTGTCCATGGGATTCTCCAAACCAGAATACCAGAGTGGGTTGCCATTTCCTTTTCCAGGAGATCTTCCTGACCCAGGGATTGAACCCAAGTCGCCTCCATTGCAGGCAGATTCTTGACTCTGACCCATCAGGGAACCCCAATGAACTGAGGGCTAAGGCATTAAGGATGTAGCTCTGAGCATCTGTGGAGTTCTCCCAAGTTTTGTGAAAGAAATATTTCCCTAAATATAGCTCAGTCCCTACCATTAATACTCTCAGCCCCACAGAACAGGAAGCAGTCTTAATGCACAAGGGCAGCAATTATACCATGGTGGTTTAAAATAAAGCTTTGAACTTGGAGTTGCATTCAAACCTTATCTCTCACTTAGCAGTCACATGATCTTGGTCAAGTTATCTAACTTTGCTAACATCTGTTCCTCTATCTATAAAACAGAATATCCACTCATTTTTATGTACACTAAGCTTATCCTTGTTTATCACACACAAACGTGCAGGTATTGGAGTTTCAGCTTCAGCATCAGTCCTTTCAATGAATAAATATTCAGGACTGATTTCCTTTAGGATTAACTGGTTTGATCTCCTTGCAGTCCAAGGGACTCTCAAGAGTCTTCTCCAACACCATAGTTCAAAAAGATCAATTCTTTGGTGCTCAGCTTTCTTTATAGTCCAATTCTCACATCCACACATGACTACTGGAAAAACCATAGCTTTAACTAGATGGACTTTTGTTGGCAAAGTAATGTCTCTGTTTTTTAATATGCTGTCTAGCTTGGTCATAACTTTTCTTCCAAGGAGCAAACGTCTTTTAATTTCATGGCTGCAGTCACCATCTGCAGTGATTTTGGAACCCGAAAACTGGGGATGGGGAAAAGCTTCTATGCATCCTTGGGATTCTCACCAACACTTTGCAACAAAGCCCAGACCCAATGGAGTCCTCTGCTATTTATAGCTTTCTTCCTCACCCCACTCTCTTACCAGCTCAAATTTCAAACTAATCCATTCATAATCAAACAGTCACCATTAGAGATTTTTTACTGAGGTCATCAAAAAGCTTATAAACAGTTACTTGAGATCAGTCTCTTGAAGAGTTTCCTAACTGGAGATGGAACATCTACAGGATTTTAAACTCATGGCAGATTAAGTAAAAATTCTGCGTGAGTTTACATTTCCTCAACTGTGTACACTTTCTAAAATGATGGTGTGCTTCTAAAAGAACAGACTACATGTTACTGGGGCCTGAGCATCAGCAAATAAGGAGGGAAGGAACGAATAGAACCAATCTGACCAATGGAGCCATAATAAACAGCCCATATAGTTAGGCCTTCCTTTCATTTTTATTTCCTCTTATTTGAAAGGATATTTTCTAATAGAAGCAGAGTTCCTTTGTCTGAAAGATCTGAATGCTGGGACCATGGTCACTCAACCTGAAGTCATCAAGTGCCTGGGTATTCTTAAAAATTCTGAAACCCCAGACCTGGGACTCAAAGAGGATTTTGAAAGAAGTATAGTGAACAGTTCTTTGTCAATTTCCATTTACTGAAGAATTTCGTATTGAACAGGAATTGGGTTTCTATCTTTGTACTAACAGCTAACAGAGTTGAAAAAACCAAAAGCATTAAGGTAATTATTTTCCTTAAAAAGCAGAAGTGAAACACCAACCCTGGAACTTCAGAGCAAAAAGTCTGCTTACTATCAAAAAACAAAAGTTCACCCAAAGGTAAACCAGAATAGACTGCTGGTCTTTTCAGGCAAAAACAAAGAACAAATGCATAAGTCGCTGGCTTTGTTACAGCATAATGTTTATAAAACATTTAATGCAGTGTTCTTTGCCAATTAGGAGAGAGTACAGGATTTACCTTTCAGTTTTAATATCTTTGCCTGACTTTCAAACTAGTAACATGAGCCAAA
Organism: Bison bison bison; assembly: GCF_000754665.1. Classification (NCBI taxonomy): domain Eukaryota; kingdom Metazoa; phylum Chordata; class Mammalia; order Artiodactyla; family Bovidae; genus Bison; species Bison bison. The sequence continues at coordinate 4,623,200 of NW_011494942.1, read as the reverse complement.
AGGATTAAGGAAACCCTTTCATACATATTTCTACACAACTGTCTTCCTTGGAAATTATCTTCAGGGTAAAAGGGAATGATATTAGGCCCCTGTAGCAGGGACAAGCTAGATTTCCTTTAGATATAATTGGTACAATGTGAAATTTACTTGTATTTTCATGTCAAAGCCCGATTATCTGACCATCCCCAAGATTCGGTGAGCTACCTAATACTTTTTATATACCCTTTTTTATATACCTTTAATAAAGCCTTTTCTGTTAAAACTAGCAAGAGAGGATTCAAAGTTCAAATAAACCACAGAGTCAGTGGTGCCAAAGAGTTTACAGTCAACAGACCCCCAAAGAAACAGAAATCTGAATGATTTTCTCCCTGAACTGGGTTTGAAAGTAGCAAAGATCCTAAGACTTTTAAAGGACCAGTAGTTCATTTTACACTGGGCAAAAGTGTGACCTACATGACTACCTGTTGTGAGCCACAATGCGGCACCTACTATTAGCAAAAGACTACATGATCCCTGCTGCCTCCCAGGAAAGCTTAAAGAGAGAAAATGGCAAGCTCAGTATTTAAAATTCTTAGCTTGGGACTTCCCTGGGGGTCCAGGGGTCAAGACTCTATGCTTGCTGATGCATGGGCTATGGGTTCGATCCCTGATTGGGGAACTAAGATCCCATATGCTGTTTGGCCAAAATAAACTCTTTAAAAAATAAATAAAATTCTTAGCTCTGGGTACAGTCATCAAATAAGGGGTTTCTATGACTACCACCCTAAGAACGAGTCTCTTCTATGTTGCAAGGCTGAGATCACTGAAGTCAGACACAGAAGATGACCTTAATTTGCACCACGGCAATGCAGGTTGATTTCACAGTCCTTCTCTTGAGTACAAGTGAGGGAACTGATCAAGAAAGAATGCGATCCTAAGAGCTCCAATGGAGTCCATTGGTATCCCCAAAATTAATTTAAAACCACTCATTTTCCCTTGCCAGATAAAGCTGTTCACTCTTCCATTAAGACCAGTCTGTTACTAACTTGGTATAGGAGTGCATGAGTGCTCAGTCCTGTCTGAATCTTTTGCGATCCCATGTACTGTAGCCCACCAGGCTCCTCTGTCCATGGGTATTTTCCAGGCAAGACTACTGGAGTGGACTGCCATTTCCTCCTCCAGGGGATCTTCCCAACCCAGGGATCAAACTCGCATCTCCTGCACTGGCAGGCAGGTTCTTTACCACTGAGCCACCATAGGTGGCTTGGTTGTAAACACCTCACCTAGGCAAGGTCCTTCTCAAGGGGTGCCAATTCTCTCTATGTCCCATTCTAAATTGCTTCTATACCTAAAACCGGATATATACTCCAGCATGTCCTTTGACATACATTACAAAATCAAACCATGAGTATATAACAACAAAAAAGGAAAAATCACAAGAGTTGGTTAAATTCTATTACAAAAAACACCGAGAATAGATGTGAAAACAGATTCTGGGGATGATAGATTAGAGGGAGAAGAACATCATTTTAGATTTACTCAAGTCAAAAATACAGAGACAAATAGCAAAAATGCTGGTGCCAATATACTAATTCTGGGTGACCCAGGTTGCTTCTGTTTTCTTGGTGGTTTAACTCAAATCTGGACTCAATCATGGCCTCCTAAATGAGGCTGAGATACAAGATTATATGTAGTAGAAAAAACATAGCAATCTGGAGAGACAGCTATCACATGCACCGTAATTATATCTGTTCCCAATTAGGTCTCCCAAGAAGGCCCCATGTCTTTACCACAGCACTGAGAAATAAATGTTGAGGTCTTCAGAAAGCAGTATAATGGTTGCACTCTGTGGATCAAGATAAATGTGAAAGCTGTCTGTGTAATGGGTCCTACTCTTTCAATAGCGATTATGGGATCCAGAGTGGAAGAGGCCAACAGAGTCACTTTATCACAAGAGATAAGACTGGCTTACTAACCATAATAAGCAGCAAGGCTAGAGTGGATACAAATTTAATTTGCTTAAAAGAGTTCACTCCAAAAACTACTTTATTGATGAAATTAGTGAAAGGTCATCGATATCTATACAAGACTCATTAAAATGCACATATTCATTTAAGCAAGGTCAAAACATCTACAGGGTGAAAACCACTGTGGGATTAGAACACTGAGATCAAAGAGAAGTCAGTGGTCATGAACCTGGGAGACAATGCAAGGGATCATTTCTCCAAAGAAGGTCAGGGTTATGTCCACTGACCCAGAACAGGATTAGGGTTATGTCAAGTACTTTTAGTAAAGTATCATTATTATGAATTATCTTTAGAGGATCCTAGGGGAAAGTTTGATTCAAGAGTCTCAGGAAGGCCTATAAATACACCCAAATCTTTCTAAAGAAACTAAATGGTGCCACTGTTTGGGTCAGAAATTGTTAGAGGGACCTTGTTAATTTCAAAATTATAATTGCAAATTGTCTCAAAAGTAACAAAAAGGAGACTACTGATGCTAAAACCAATGGACCATAGGTAACACCATGACGCCAAATCAAAATTATACCATTATTTTAAGGTTTTAATTATTTTAATGTTTAATGCTTTAATGTTTCCTAATATTAATAAGCTCTAAATGTAAGAAACTTAAAATATAACATCAACTGCCAAGCTAAAATAAGGAAATCAGATAATTTTTCAGAAAGCAATAAGGAATATATAAAATATATAGAAATTGTTTCTCTGCAAGTATTTTTTAAATGCATATACCCCTGGCAAACTTGATTAATGGAAAAAGAAAAAGCAAAAATATACAATATTAAGATAAAAAAGGCAAGGGAAGGGGAAGTAGGAAGGGCTTACCAGGTGGTGCTAGTGGTAAAGAACCTGCCTATCAATGCTGGGGACCTAAGTGACTCAGGTTCGATCCCTGGATCAGGAAGATCCTCTGAAGGAGGAAATGGCAACCCACTCCAGTACCCTTGCCTGGAGAATCCCATGAACAGAGGAGCCTGGCAGACTACAGTTCATGGGGTCACAAAGAGTTGAACATGACTGAAGCAACTTAGCATACACACACAAGACAGAAAGTAATAACTGCAGGGTTTTATTTTTAATTATGATAAATCAGATTTTAATGATTTTAAAATCATATGAGTATAGATGCAAGTCTATGGAAATGTTGCAAATATAATTTGTGGGTCCCCTCAGATTCACAAGACTGAACCAGCCACTGCAGCTGTCACTGACACCACCCCATCAGCAGGCATCTCAGATCACTCCATCATCTCCTGAGGCCAGTGCCAGGCTCTGGAAATATGACCTTCCTCACATCTTCCCATCATGCCAGAAGCCCTGGAAGCTCTAGTCCTCTTAACACTACTCAATCAGACCCACGTAGGCTCTGATTCCTCCTACGACTGACTCCAATGAATATTCCCCCAAATTGCATCCCACACAGTGGGATCTGGCTTCTGCAGCAAGAGCCAAAGAGGTCAGGTGGTGCAATCTGGACAGCAGAGGGTGAGCTCCCCATATAGCAAATACTGACCAACAAGAGCAATGAGATGAGAAGGAATTGGCAGATAAATCCACCTCCCTTCCTCCCTGCAACAAACTATTTCTATACTTATTTTCTGGATAGCCTGTCTGGAGTTGCCCTGAGTGACACAGCCTTCATCTTTCAGGAGGCGGTGAGCACAAACCCGCATTTCCTAACTCACCTCTTTCACTGTCCCAGGATTGCACCTCCCAATAAACCATTAGCACTCAACCCTGGCTTCAGCCTCTATTTTCCAGGGACTTCAAGCTAAAAATGCAGAGAAAATGGTTGACTTTACCAAAATAAAAACTACTGTATTTGACCAAATAGGAAGTAGCAAGCTTGAAAGGATTAACAATCACAAAAGACATTGGAAAGCCAAGGTCTACTACCACTTTTCAAAAAATACCAGGCCCAAATGATATAGCAGCTGGATTATCTCTACTTTTTAAAGTACAAATAATTCCTAATTTATGTTATTTATTCTCAACCGCAGAATTCATTTTATGCATTATCATGTTCTTATTAACATAACATAATGAAGAAAAAACTCTAGGCAAATTTCACTGATGAATAGGATGCCAACATTTTAAACGCTATCAGATAAATTTTGGCAGTGCAGTAAAAGAACAATTCATCATAAAGATTTTTTATAACAAGAGTTTTTTATTTTTTATTTATTATTTTGGTTGTGCTGGGTCTTTGTTGCTGCATAAGGGCTTTCTCTAGTTATGGCAAGCAGGGGCTACTCGTCATTGTGGTGCGTGGGCTTCTTATTGAGGTGACTTCTCTTGTTCCAAAGCAAAAGCTCTGCATGCATGGGCTTCAGTAGTTGTCACTCAAAGGCTTAGTTGGTCCACAGCATGTGGAAGCTTCCTGGACCAGGGATCAAACGCATATTCCTTGCATTTGTAGGTGGGTTCTTATCCACTGTACCACCAGGGAAGTCCAATCATAAGGATTTTTAAATCATTAGTGGGTCATATCCATATCAACATGTATGAGAGAATTCAGTAATTTTCTGTATATAGCACAAGATCCTTGAAGACAATCTCTAGATCCATCCATGATGCTACAAACGGCATTATTTCATTCTTTAATGGCTGAGTAATATAACACTATATATATATATATATATATATACACCACACCTTCTTTATCCATTCATTATCAATGGATATTTAGGTTGCTTAGGCATCTTGGCTATTATAAATAGCACTGTTATGAACACTAGGGTGCATGTATCTTTTCTCCAGATACATGCCCAGAAGTGGGTTTGCAGGATCATACAGTAATTATTCTTAGTTTTTAAAGGAAGCTCCATTCTGTTCTCTATAGTGAGTGATATTTTTCTATTGTTCTTATTCTTTAGGACAGCAATTTGCAATGTGGGTAGCACATACTCCAAGGAATAAGCCAACAGATGCACTGGAAGAAGAAATATGCCATTTATGGGGGATTTTGCCTTGTTCTTTGAAATTTCCATTTTGCATGTAGCACTAATAAGGTACTACGATATGTATTATTCAAAAACACCTAGAAACTGTTATGATTATTATTATAATCAATAGAGAAGAATCATTCCATTCAGTTAGCTGTGTTTTTCAGGACTGAAGTCATGATTTTCTTGACTTATTACAGTGGCCAGTATTTTCTATCAAGAGTCCTCCTTAAGAGAATAGTAAAGACAAATAAGATTTTTCAACCCACAAGTCAGAAGAATGCTTGTGAAACTGGAGTATAACACTGGGATTTTTTTTGTGGCAAGTAGCATGCTCCTCTTGGAGATGAGCAAAACCACTTGATTAAAAGGTCCAGTGTCACTAAGAAGTAGAACTCTTAGGGTAACCTTGAGCCCCCATCTTCTCATTCCCAAATCTGTTGCATCATTTTCATTTATGCTATAGCTGTATCTTTCTGGGTCCCTTAAAACTCTGTTGCAGTGGAGGAGGCGGGGAAGAGTGGTTAGAGTTAATATGGTTTAACTTAAAATGCAGAGTACATCCTGTGAAATGCCAGACTAGGACGAATCACAAGCTGGAATCAAGACTGCCAGGAGAAATATCAACAATCTCAGATACGCAGATGATACCACTCCAATGGCAGAAAGCAAAAAGGAACTAAAGAGACTCTTGATGAGGGTGAAAGAGGAGAGTGAAAAGGCTGGCTTAAAACTCAACATTCAAAAAACTAAGATCATGGCATCCAGTTCCATCACTTCATGGCAAATACATGGGGAAAAAGTGGAAAAAGTGACAGACTATTTTCTTGGGTTCCAAAATTGCTACAAATGGTGACTGCAGTCACAAAATTAAAGAATGCTTGCTCCTTGGAAGGAAAGCTATGACAAACCTAGACTGCGTATTAAAAACATCATTTAAAAGAAACATCATTTTGCCAACAAAGGTCCATATAGTCAAAGCTATGGTTTTTCCAGTAAGTCATGTATGGATGTGAGAGTCAGACCATGAAGAAGACTGAGCACTGAAGAATTGATGCTTTCAAACTGTGGTGCTGGAGAAGATCCTGAGAGTCCCTTGGACAGCAAGGAGATCAAACCAGTCAATTCTAAAGGAAATCAACCCTGAATACTCATTGGAAAGAATGATGCTGAAGCTCCAATACTTTGGCCACCTGATACAAAGAGCCAACTCATTGGAAAAGATCCTGATGCTGGGAAAGATCAAAGAGGAAGAGAAGGGGCAACAGAGGATGAGATGGTTGGATGGCAACACAGACTCAATGGACATGAGTTTGAGCAAATCCTGGGAGACAGTGAAGGATAGGGAGGCCTGGTATGCTGCAGTCCATGGGGTCACAAAAGGTCAGACGTGACTTAGTAACTGAACAACAATGGGATGGGGGTACCTAGAACAGCTTCAGTAGCTTGAGTTTTAGATCTCCTGCTTCTACTACTTCCTGGATGAGTGACCTTAGGAATTATTTTCATCTCTCCAAACCTCAATTTCTTCTCTTCATAAAGAGAACACAGTAATCTCTACCACGCTTACCTCAAAGGGTTGTCAAGATGCAATTATATAAAGTATGTCACTATACCTTACAAGTTGTAAAGGCTTTACAAAGTCAGGCACTGTTTTTATCCTTAACATTCAGAGGAGGGGCCTTGGGCGGGCATGGAGCCCAATATAATCCTGGACCTTTTCTATTTATACAGTGAAGGCACTGATACTCAGCTTCTCCATTTACAGACTGTTTAATATGGAAAACCAAAGAAACTGCAGATTCCCTAGCCAGGAGCTGCAAACAGTGAATCCCTTTTCCAAAGCGGCTTAAAACTGAACCAAGGCAAGACCGTAAGGATACTAAAGAAAAGGAGACGGTTTTTACCCATCTGTGGTTATGGAAAGCAAATGATTGTATGCCCCCAAATCAGAAGGAAAATAAGGGGAAAAGATGTTCAGTTTGGGCATTCTTGGAGAAGCAACTGTGTACACAATTCCAAAGGAAAAATAAATGTCCCTGTTTCAAAAATCTTTTGGAAAGAAAAACAATCAGAGCCACATTGCTTCTTTCTAGCCAAGCTCAGAAACTCTTCATTAAGTCTTCTTCCTGGGAAGTTAATGGAACAAAAGAACTCCTGGAGGAATATTAAGAACTAATACTTTCCTTAGACTCACTTAATTCTATAATATGCAGATAGAATTTTTATTTTAATAGCCATCTAGGGACTATTTAATACTTTAACATTTTCCCCTAACCATTTCTGCAGCTTATGGTTTGCTACTCAGAGGAGTGGGGGGAAAATATGACTGGTAATGCTGTCAGGCAAAAAAGGGAAACTTTTTCCATCACTCGTCTCCCACTACCTTGTTATATGGCTCCTGAAGGGTTGTTGCCTGAAGGGTTTAATAGCCAAGGAATTAATTAGCTCTGTTCTGGTAAAAACATTACTGCTATGGCTGTGGTTAGTGATTTCTTTAGCATAATTTTTAAAAGCTAAATTATCACCAGGTAGTGAAATGTTCTCTGTTGGTTGAGTCCTCCTCTTCATTATTCTTGTAAGTTAATTGCAGTTTCAGGGTTTGGTGTCATGTTTCCATTATGTTGAGTAGGTAAGTGATCCAAAAGAGTTCTTAACATTTCTGAAAGTCCCACCAAGTCAACCGGTCCAAATCTGAGACCACCCACTAAGACAGATATAAAGATTGCTTGGGTTGAAGACTAAGATGATAAATAAGCCAAGTAAAATAAGATGAAGGGACCACTTCTAGGCTACTTCCATCCATAAAAGGCTTTCAGACAATCACTGTATTGTCTCATAGAGGTGTTTAATGCTCACTCCCCAGACAGTGACCCTGCGTTTCTTAGAAGAAAACCACTTCAGGTTGATAGCTATAGGGGAAAGCATAGGTGGTCCAAGGAATCAATAAGCACAAAGAAAAAAGTCAACAACAATGAACATAGTGACTGAGGACACCAACCAAAATCAGAACTTTAATCAAGTGTCCCCAGAAGAGTCTATTGTGAGATTTTGCTTTTTCAGAATATGAACGGCACAATTTAGGGACACGATAACAATCAAATAGGCAAATCTAGACAGTCTGCTTATGACCAACCTAGACAGCATATTAAAAAGCAGAGACATTACTTTGCCAACAAAGGTCCGTCTAGTCCAGGCTATGGTTTTTCCAGTGGTCATGTATGGATGTGAGAGTTGGACTTTAAAGAAAGCTGAGCACCAAAGAACTGATGCTTTTGAACTGTGGTGTTGGAGAAGACTCTTGAGAGTCCCTTGGACTGCAAGGAGATCCAACCAGTCCATCCTAAAGGAAATCAGTCCTGAATATTCATTGGAAGGACTGATGCTGAAGCTGAAACTCCAACACTTTGACCAGCTGATGCGAAGAACTGACTCATTGGAAAAGACCCTGATGCTGGGAAAGACTGAAGGCAGGAGGAGAAAGGGAAGACAGAGGATGAGATGTTTGGATGGCATCACCGACTCAATAGACATAAGTTTGAGTAAACTCTGGGAGTTGGTGATGGAGAGGGAGGCCTGGCATGTTGCGGTACATGGGGTTGCAAGGAGTCAGACACAACTGAGCGGCTAAACTGAACTGAACTGAGACAGTCTGCAATTTTATTGGATTATTTTTCTGTAAAAGTTTAATTTTTAATCCTTGGTCTTAAAGACTAGAGAAGGCTGCCTGTATTTCTAAATGGCAAAGTACAGGCTTCTAACACAGATCATGATCGGGAAAGTCTCTTGAGCAAGAAGAGCCGGACATTGCTTTCACGGCCTTCAGCATCATAACATATATATCAGAACTTCCCTAGTGGCTATGTGGTAGAGAATCCTCCTGCCAGTCCAGGGAACATGGTTTGATCCCTGGATCAGGAAGATCCCACATGTCAGGGGGCAACCAAGCCCACAACTACTGAAGCCTGTGTGCCTAGAGCCCTAAGATGCACAAGAGAAGCCTGCACACTACAGCTAGAGAGTAGCCCTTGCCCAATGCAGCTACACAAAGCCCACACACACCAACGAAGGTCCCATGCAGCCAAAATTAAATTACATATATATATACATACACACACACATACATATTGAGAATTTAAATACATTTCAGTGACATTAAAACATGTCACATAAGAAACGCTGTATAGAAGTACCTCAAACATGATTTTCATCTCTAGTTACTAAAATAAGAAACCTGGGAAAAATAAAAAGTAATAACAACACATGATTCTGGACCTCATTATCAGCCAATAACATAGAGAACTAGAAGGCTGAATGCCCATCGATTTATTGTTTAAATCAGAATCAAACTGCACTGAAATCTGTTTCTTTTTCAAAACAAGCTTGCATTCCCCTTTTTTGTTGCATCCCTTTTTAAAAGTACATTATTGTGTGCTACTAATAACTTTTATTGCCCTTCCTAGATGGCAAACCAGTATCTCCTCACTCTTTGATGTCTATCACTGCAAGAATGCAAAAAAAAAAAAAAAAAGATACATGGAAAAAGACATGCTGGCATTAGTTTGGAGTTCTAAGAGAAACAGTAAATAGGAGCAATGAAGCAAGGATAAAGCTTCTCACTTGAATAGTACTGCGGAATTTCATTCATAATGAAAGGCATCTGGCATCAACCGGAGAGTCTTAAGACCTGTTATAAGATCAGCCACTGAAAACTGGATGGCTAACAACGCCTAAGCTTTTATCTTCGGTCTGCTCATCTACTTGGACATACCTAATAAAGCTCAACATTCAGAAAACAAAGATCATGGCATCCGGTCCCATCACTTCATGGGAAATAGATGGAGAAACAGTGGAAACAGTGTCAGACTTTATTTTTCTGGGCTCCAAAATCACTGCAGATGGTGACTGAAGCCATGAAATTAAAAGACACTTACTCCTTGGAAGGAAAGTTATGACCAACCTAGATAGCATATTCAAAAGCAGAGACATTCCTTTGCCAACAAAGGTCCGTCTAGCCAAGGCTATGGTTTTTCCTGTGGTCATGTATGGATGTGAGAGTTGGACTGTGAA
>NW_011494942.1:4603418-4612956 GCF_000754665.1 Bison bison bison | reverse complement strand
GCATCACTGACTCGATGGACGTGAGTCTGAGTGAACTCCGGGAGTTGGTGATGGACAGGGAGGCCTGGTGTGCTGCGATTCATGGGGTCGCAAAGAGTCAGACACGACTGAGTGACTGAACTGAACTGAACTGAACTGAATTAGCTTCTTGAAAGTAGTCAAAGTGTTAGTCGTTCAGTTGTGTCCGACTCTTTGCGACTCCATGGACTGTAGCCCACTAGGCTTCTCTGTCCATAGAATTCTCCAAGCAAGAATACTGGAGTGGGTAGCCATTCCCTTCTTTGGAGGATCTTCTGGACCCAGGAATCGAACCCAAGTCTCCTGCATTGGCAGGCAAATTCTTTACTGTCTGAGCCACCAGGGAAGCCCAATTACTTTCTTGCCCTACCCCAAACCCACCACACCTCACTCCTTTCCCATCCTCCTGAGTAACGAATTGGTATGATAATTTCTGACATATTTCTAAGATAGCAATTTAGCCCTGAAAACTTGAATAAACTTAAGGAGGTTAAAATTCTTAATCGGAAACTTTTTTAATAGGAAATTCTTATATGGCATGTGTCTGAGATCATTACATATATTCATCCATTGAATCCTCATAACCCCATGAAGCAGATAGTCATCCACATTTTTACAGTTGACACAATTAAGGCACAGAGAGGTTAAGCAGCTGGCTCAAGAACACACAGCTAGAACTGGTGGAGTTGGAATTTTAACCCAAGCAGTCTGGTTCTAGAACCCTTATCCTAAACTCCCATCCTAGGATGGGACAGTTAGAAACGCAAGATTCTAACTTGGTCTTTCAACTCCTTTTAATCTCATACCTACTTTACACTGAGAGTCCCTTGGACTGCAAGGAGATGAAACCAGTCAATCCTAAAGGAAATTAACTCCGAATATTCATTGGAAGGACTGATGCTGAAGCTCCAATACTTTGGCCACCTGATGTGAAGAGCTGACTCATTGGAAAAGACCCTGATGCTGGGACAGATTGAGGGCAGGAGGAGAAGCGGGAGACAAAGGATGAGATGGTTGGATGGCGTCACCAATTCATTGGACATGAGTTTGAGCAAACTCCAGGAGATGGTGAAGGACAGGGAAGCCTGATGTGAGGCAGTCCATGGGGTCACAAAAGTCAGACATGACTTAGCAACTGAACAACTACTTTACATTGATTATCTTTGGAATTTTTAATCATTTCCAGTTTGGTCTCAAGCTCTCAAAGATGCATGAAAAAGATGAGCAGAAAAATGAAAGATATACTAGGACTTCCTACTTTCTCGGGGCCATCTGTTAAGGTAGCTTATCTGAATCCAGCAAGCCTAGCACTTTCCTGCTACTCTCCTTGCTCTGAGCACAGGTTTCCTATGGATTTATGTCTCAGCACTGGCTGCATTGAACCTGGAGGTAATCTGGCATTTGTCTTTCCTCGGGTCTGTTCCTCCCTCCATCTGCTCTTCAGAGCCTGCATTCTCTGCATATTCTTTAAGGAAGCCATCCTGGCTTCTGCTTTTCATAAAACTTTGGTGAAATATTTTAGGCATGTAAAACTGTGGCAAACGGCACTCAGCTAAAGAAAGAAAAAATGAGAGCAAGTGCATCAACTGAAGCCCCTGTGAACCCTGCATGATTCTTTTTTTCTTCTTTTCTCCCTGAATTAACCATTATCCTGCACTGGGATACATTTTTACACTTCTAATAGGACTCCAGAATACAAACAATATCGAGTTCTACGTGATTTTAAACTGTATAGAAAACGTATCTCATTGAACATATGTTATTCCCTCAACATTATAGGCTATTTTAAAATTTTTTAAAGTCTTTATTGAATTTGTTACAATATTGCTTTGGTTTCTGGTCACAAGGCATGGGGCATCTCAGTTCCCCAAACAGGGATTGAACCAGCACCCTCTGCATTGGAAGGTGTAGTCTTAACCACTGAACCACCAAGGGAGCCCCCTAGATTATTTTAATAATAATAATAATAATAAGTACTAAGGGTGTAATATACAACATGATAAATATAATTAACTAACACTGCTGCATGGTACCTGCGAAAGTTGAGAGTAAATCCCAAGAGCTCTCACAAGCACACACAATTTTTTTCTATGTCTTTTTTATCTATGAGATGACAGATATTTACTAAACTTACTCTGCTCATTATTTAATGAATTATGTAAGTCAAATTGTAATGCTGTAAACCTTAGAATTACACAATGCTATAGGTCAATTACACACCCAAAAAACTGGCAGGAAAAAAAAAAGTCATCATCATAATATTTAAAGTGAACAACTTAACCCCACAGCTTAAGAAAACAAATGTTACTATTACCATAGGAGCCCATTTGATCCCACTCTCCTCTCCCTTGACTCCAAGAATTTAACTATTACCTTGACTTTAGCATTAATTTTTTTTTAAACAGCTGCTACCACTTTTGTCTGTATACCTAGAGCAAGTATTACTCAGTTTTGCCTGTTTATCATCTTATATAATGTTTGCCTACATTCTTCTAATGACTTGCTTTCTCCACTCAATACATTGGAAATTCTTCCATGCCAGTTCACATAGCAGTAATTCCTTGATTTTCACCATGGCATAGTACTACATAATACTTCGCCGATGCTGAGAAAGATTGAAGGCAGAAGGAGAAGACGGCATCAGAGGATGAGATGGCTGGATGGCATCACCAATGCAATGGACATGAACTTGGGCAAACTTCAGGAGATTGTGAGGGACAGGAGGCCTGGCATGCTGCAGTCCATGGGGTCACAAAGAGTTAGACACGACTGGGCGACTGAACAACAACAAAAGTACTGACCTAGTCTCCTGTTGATGAGGTTTGATTTTGTTGTTTGTGTTGTTGTTTTAATCATTTGGGATGGGGGTTATAAATATGCTTGACCATGCCCATGGCAATCAAGCATTACTCCACGATTGTTCTGTAACTCGGGTTTTGGTGGGGAGTAACTTTAGTCACTACTGTATTTTCTCAATTTAGATTTAAGCTCAGTCAATTCAGGACTTTCCTGATTCTTTCATCAGAAAGGTAGTCCAGGGGGCCTTATGGAAAGTCAATTTTGTACAGCAAGGAAGCTTCTGGTCCATTGGCATACTCTATCTTCCACTGACATCCTCCATGATCTATCTCATCCTACTCTGGTTACTTTTGTTTGTGATTTTGGTCTTCATCCTTCTCTGGTGGCTAGCTTAGAGATGTCACAAATTCTCCCTCTTAGCTTTTCTGTACTTTTCTCAAGAGGAAAATAAGGTTTCCCACAGCACTCTGTGGCGACAAACCACTGGAGCACCAATGAGACCTCTCTTCCTAGACTCACACTGGCCAAGAACTTTTCCACAGGTTGTCTGTATTCTCTGACTTTATCAGGAAAAGAGGCTTAGAATCTACCTGGGGCCTTGGGGACATGAACAAGAGAATTCTCTAAAGTCCGAAAGAAAGTGAAAGTCATTCAGTCTCCAACTCTCTGCGACCCCATGGACTGTAGTCCATAGAATTTTCCAGGCCAGAATACTGGAGTGGGTAGCCTTTCCCTTTTCCAGGGGATCTTCCCAACCCAAGGATCAAACCCAGGTCTCCCACATTAGAGGCAGATTCTTTACCAGCTGAGCCACAAGGGAAGCCCAAGAAGACTGGAGTGGGTAGCCTATCCTTTCTCCAGCAGATCTTCCCGACCCAGAAATTGAACTGGGGTATCCTGCATTGCAGGCGGATTCTTTACCAACTGAGCTATCAGGGAAGCCCTAAAGTCTGAGACTGCAGTCAAATGTTAGTCCCTCTTGAGGGTCTGAGCTAATTAGCCTAGTCCCCGGGATGACTTGAATGCAAAGGAAAGACTCTTGTGGAATAAACCAGTGAGATTATCTGAAGGCTCAGCCTCAGTACCATAAAGACACTCTCCAACATGGCAGCCACTTGCCACATACGGGGATTCAAGTTTAAATGGTGAACAATTAAGATTAAAAAGAACTTAAAATTCAGATCCTCAGCTACATCATCCACTTCTAAAGTTCTTTCCCTCACCACAGAAAATTCTATTGGACAGCACTGTCTCAGAGGATGCTTGCAGAGAGAGCCAAGTGGGTACTCCAAAGAAAAGCATCAGAGTCCCTAATAGCAGAACTGATTTTGGCATCAGGTATCCAGATTCACCCTGGTTTCACCTCAGCATTTTGGAGAATGGCTGATGGGCTCTCACCAAAGGTAGTGGTCAGTTTTTGAAAGACCTCAAAAATCACTCCTTCCCCCTTTGGCTAGAGGGAGAGGATGCAGGAAGGGGCTGTGATCATAGGTCATTAGACTGACCTGAGCTAGAGGGGAATAAGACACTGTCTTATGGCTACTCCCCCACATGGCTGGTACCTGTGATAAAGCAAAGTAATTTCTCCACTGCAAATAGTGCACTGCTTAATAACACCAGCCCATTTCAGCAAGTCTCACTCATATAAATTGAAAAGTTGCATGTTTGTTTTTTTAAATTTTATTGGTGTGCAGTTGCTTTACAATGTTGTATTAGTTTACACTGTACAGCAAAGCGAATCATCTATACATATATTCCATCTTTTTTGGATTTCCTTCTCATTTAGGTCACCACAGAGCACTAAGTAGACAGTAGGTTCTCATTAGTAATTATTTCATGCTGTTATTGAGTCGTTAATTTGTGTCTGACTCCTCTGCAGCTCTATGAAATGCAGCCCACCTGGCTCCTCTGTCCATGGGATTTTCCAGGCAAGGATATTGGAGTGGGTTGCCATTTTCTTCTCCAGGGGATCTTTCTGAGCCAGGGTCCAACTGGAGGCTCCTGTTTGGCAGGCGGATTCTTTAGCACTGAGCCACCTGGGAAGCCCCTATTTTATAGTATCAATAGTGTGTATATGTCAATCCCAATTCATCCCACTCTCCTTTTCCCTTTGGTATCCACATGATTGTTCTCTACATCTGTCCCTATTTCTGCTTTGTAAATTAGATCATCTATACCAATTCTTAACACGTTTCAGTTTTAAATGTCATTCTCTGTACTTCGACATGTAGACTTGTCAGTCACTGTATATTGATCTATTTTAACTGCCAAGCTAAACCCTCCTTCCTCTATGTGCCTTCTTTCTCAACAACTTTATAAAAAGAACTTTGTAGCTCTCTTGGTTATGCAGTATTTCAAGTTTTCTTCTCTCCCACTGTTCCAAGCCTGAGCCAGGTACCCAGGTGGAATCCTTCTCCCTCCCCTGGACTGCTCTGGACAGCAGGGAGGCGGCCCTGCACGCTGCACATCCAGGGACCTCTGTCCTTGGAGGATCTGAAATCAGTCAGGGAGGGGAAAGGAGAGGGAGACTGGATACATGGAAGAAAGGAGAACCCAAGCTATTCCTCCTCCTCAGTTCCCTCTGGGGTGTGGCTCATATGACCCACGCTACAGTGACCTCACTCGTCATGGGGGACAGACTCTAGTCTCTGGGCTCTAGGAGCATCAACTCCTTCCTCTGTCCCTCCTGCCAAGGAGTGACACTAGCTTCCTGCCATCCAGTATCAGGCTTGGCTCCCCATCTCCTGCCTGACTTCTCAGCAATTCCATCATTGGCCTGACCAACATTAATGACTCACAGTGTGAACTTTGAAACAACCCTACAAAATCCATTCCAGCTCTCATGGGAAAGCTGCCAAGTGTCTTCCCCAGTAATTGCAAAGCACTCCCATCCCTCCCAGAAGAATATCAGTCTGTCTCTGTAAGCCAAGTTCACAAAATTAAACTCTTTCCCTAAATTGCATGCATATATGGGTGCAAGCACTGTATCCTGGTCTGATTCTTTTTTTGAATTGTAATCTTCCAAAGCAAGAAATACAAAAACCCACCCCTGGGCTTCGCTGGTGGCACAGTGGGTAAAGAATCCATCTGTCAATGCAGGAGATATGCATTCGATCCCTGGGGAGGGAAGATCCCCTGGAGAAGGAAATGGTAACCCACTGCAGTATTCTTGCCTGGAAAATCCTATGGACAGAGGAGCCTAGCAGACTGCAGTCCATGGGATCGCAAGATAGTCAGACATGACTTGGCAACTAAACAACTTCATCCTAGATGTGGCCCAATACCTGTGTCTTGTATTTTTCTATCCAGATATACACAGTGTTATAGACCTGATGTCTTTTACTCAATTGTGTAAACTTCTGATGAGGAACTCTCACAGTCCAGGGATCTCACATTAAGAGGTCCCTCAATTATCTACAAATCCACAGCATTTTTATGTTCTAGATCACAGTGCATTATGACTACGGGTGAATCCACTATGAGTGGATTACCGTTTCCTCCTCCAGGGGATCTTTCTACCCAGGGGATCGAACCCAGGTCTTCTGCGTTGCAGGCAGACTTTTTACCATCTGAGCCACCAGGAAAGCCTGAGGGCAGCACTATTTTTATCCATATCACAATGAAACAGCTATTTTATATTAGCTATTTCTTTACCTGTCATCTTCAAATGTTTTAGCAACACAATTTTGAATAGATCTACAGCCTTCCCTGGTGACTCAGACAGTAAAGGATCTGCCTGCAATGCAGGAGACACAGGAGACCCAGGTTCAATCTCTGGGTCGGGAAGATCCCCTGGAGAAAGCAATGGCTACCCACTCCAGTATTCTTGCCTGGAGAATTCCATGGACAGAAGAGCCTGGTGGGCTACAGTCAATGGGGTCTCAAAGAGTCGGACACAACTGAGTGACTAGCACAGTTTATTTGCCCTAAATCTTGCATCTTGTTTGAAAAGGTACATTTCTGCTTTGTCTCTGTTGTTTTGTTTTGCTTTTTAATAAGTCATGCCATAGCTACTTCTAACAGAGATGGAAGCACACTGTACTTGATCAGCTATCAGCTTCCCTTAAATTTCTGTATTTTGTTTTTAATTCTTGTATTTTCAAATAATGGATGTACTGGACTTAACCATTTGAAAGACAAGCCTAATCAATACAGCACACTGTATGCCACCAGCCAAGCCTGCACTGTTCATGTTTCAGGATTATTTAACAGATGTCAGAAACTGCCGTTCCAGGCCCATGAAAATGGTGGAGCCTCTCTTGATATTAAACCCACAAACACACACACAAAGCAATTCTGCAAAAAAAATAAATAAATAAAAGAAAGAAAGAAATTTTTTTAACTTTCTTTGGTCTTCTGAACTTCAAAAGACAACCACAACTTCATTCCCTGTTTTACATTTTTTTCCCCTTCTCCTTTACAATATCAATTGAGGTCTCTTTTTCTACATCTTTTTAGGGAATTGTTACAGATGCTTCTGGGATTTATAAAATAATTTCCAGCACATTAATGCAAAAATTCTGTGACTTCCCTATTCAATAGAAACAAAAGTGATGATTCCAATTTGAATGCTCTCTCTTCTCTTTCTGATCTTTACCTCCTGTTCCTTTTATCTCATCTTTTCCATTTCTGAGCCTCCAGATCAAACTTTTCCTCTGTTGCTCCATTCTACCCTCTGACCCTTGCACAAAACAGGAATTCAATCAAACACATTCATGCTCAGTCGTCTTTTCCTTGGACCTTCTGTTAGTCACTGACTCTCACTATGCACTCTTTTCACAGTTAAGACTAGTCTCGAAGAATTACCCACCACCAACACTTTTTTATCCATTAAAGGATATAACCTTGACATTGATCTGGTAAGATCTGTACATGTTTTTATTTGCATTTATTTATTTAAATTGTTTTGGCCGCACCACACAGCCTATGGGAGTTTAGTTCCCCAGCCAAGGATCAAACCTGAGCTCCCAGCATTGGAAGTATACGGTCTTAATCTCTGGACTGCCAGCAAAGTGCCAGATTTGTGTATTTTTTAAAAACCAACCTAGTCATCAGTAAAAGGAGAAAGATAAGATGGCAGCTGGAAGATCAATTGGGAGGTAATTACAGTGTCCACGGAAAATATCATAAGGCCCTGTGGAGGCAACGGAAGCAGCCTGGGAGAGAAGACGGAGTTAAAGGACACTGAGAAATAAAACTGACAAGACTCAGTGTCTGGGATGTAGGGTCTGGGGGAGAACAGGTGGTAGAGAAAGACTCCTAAGTTGGTCTTTGGTGGCAGCACAATGCTTTCTTTCAGGAGATACGAAGAACAACAAGTTTTGGTCAAAACATGATTCTTTCAGTTTAGGTTTCTTCTGGGAAACAGTCCTTGACTTCTGTTTCATTGAATTCAAAGTAAACTCTCTCATTAGTTTTTTGGATATCCTTCTAAAGTGTTCATGACAACATAAGAAAATCTGCATAACGCATTTTCACTAAAATTAGGGTATCACGCACAGTGATCAGTTTATTACATTTTCAATATTAACCATTTGGGCAGGTATATAGTAGTATCACATGGCAGTGTTCATTTGTACCCATGATTAATGGTGTTGAGTATCTTTTCAAGTACTTTTTTGCCATTTGTACCAGGCTCCTATGGCTGCTGTAATATATTATCATAAACTTGGTGGCTTAAAATAAGAATTGTATTTATTCAGAGTTCTGCTGCTGCTGCTGCTAAGTCGCTTCAGTCGTGTCCGACTCTGTGCGACCCCAGAGACGACAGCCCACCAGGCTCCCCTGTCCTTGGGATTCTCCAGGCAAGAACACTGGAGTAGGTTGCCATTTCCTTCTCCAATGCATGAAAGTGAAAAGTGAAAAGTGAAAGTGAAGTCGCTCAGTCGTTGACTCCTAGCAACCCCATGGACTGCAGCCTACCAGGCTCCTCCACCCATGGGATTTTCCAGGCAAGAGTACTGAAGTGGGGTGCCATTGCCTTCTCCATTCAGAGTTCTAGAGACAGGAAATCTGAAAATCAGTATCACTGGAATAAACTTAAGGTTCATCATGGCTGTGCTTCCTTGGAAGTCTCTACAAGAGAATCCTTTCCTTACCTTTTTGTTGTTGTCGTTATAGCACAACTCATATACCTCAACTGGACAGAAAAAAATGAGTATCATTTACAGTATCTTAAGATAAACTGTTTTTGAATGAGAGTTGTCTTTATAGTACATTGAGGTCTACAAGATGTAGAAAGTTACTATTCTAGAAAGTTTACTACCGCACAAAATGAAGACTGCTGAAATCGAACAGCGGGTAGGGGAGGGCCTGTGGTTTCTCCTTTTTCATTAGCTGCTATAACACTGTCCTTCAGGTGGCTGAGGGAGTTTCAGATTTTCTTTAGACATCATTAGGTGTTGAAGCTCCTGCAGGACCACTTTGATGCTATTATTAATTCTGCCATTTTGGTAGCATTGATATGGCTCTAATGGGGCTCCACCACCCCATTAGAACTATTAACTTCTTTCATATTAATTTTTGTTACAAATTTCACAAAGGGGGGGTGCTTATGGGTATTTGGGTCCATATTCTATTTTAAGGCAGTATATTCAGTTTTCATAAATTGTTCTTGGAGGCCCAATCATCCCTGCCCATCTTGTAAGTGCCATGTCTTCATCATCTTCTAGACTTAGGCTAACTGTGCTATCTCCTACGCCTTTCTGGCCTTCTTCCAACA
>NW_011494942.1:4600998-4603318 GCF_000754665.1 Bison bison bison | reverse complement strand
TGCAAGGAACTTTTACTCCCAAGCCCATGGTGGCTGCCACTTTGCATCACTGTCATTCCTTTCCTTACAGCGCTTTTAGTTTCCAGAGCTATATTCCTCGAGTTCCTTGGCTCCAGGCCCCTTCCTCCAACTTCAGTGCTGTGGGCAGTCTCTTCTGTTTCTGCACCTATACCCTTCCATCACGTATGAACAAGGCAGAAGTCCTGGACATTTTTATGGTCTGGCCTTGAAAGTCACATAATATCCCTTCCATAATAGTCTATTGATGAAGTCAGTCAAAAAAACCCACCCCAAAGAAGACTACAAATGACCAGTAGGTACACGAAAAGGCACATAGCATCACTAATTAGAGAAATGCAAATCAAAGCCACAGTGAGACATCGCCTCCCACTCTTAGGATGAAAGTGAAAGTCGCTCAGTTGTGTCCAACTCTTTGCAATCCCATAGACTATACAGTCCATGGAATTCTCCAGGCCAGAATACTGGAGTGGGCAGCCTTTCCCTTCTCCAAGGGGTCTTCCCAACTCAGGGATCGAACCCAGGTCTCCCGCATTGCAGGTGGATCCTTTACCAGCTGAATCACAAGGGAAGCCCAAGAATACTGGAGTGGGTAGTCTATCCCTTCTCCAGCAGATCTTTCCGACCCAGGAATCGAACTAGGGTCTCCTGCATTGCAGGTGGGGTTTTTTTTTTTTTTTAAACCAACTGAGTTATCAGGGAAGCCCACACACTGTTAGGATGACTATTATTAAAAGGACAAGAGATAAGTGTTGGTGAGGATGTAGAGAAAAGAGAACACTTGTGAACCATTAGTGGGAAGGCAAACTGCTACAACCATTATGGCAAGAATTTTTATTAAAGTTCCTCAAAAAAATTACAAATGGAACTATCATATAATCCAGCAATTCCATCTGGGGACTTATAAGCAAAGGAAATAAAATCAAGTTCTCAAAGGGATATCTGCACTCCCATGTTCACTGCACCATTAATCACAATAGCCAAGATATGAAACAACCTAAGTGTTCATCAAGGGATGAATGGACGAAAAATGATGTGGTATAAACCATCATGGAACAGAACATGGAAGAAAATAACTGAGTCACTTCACTGTACAGCAGTAGTTAATGCAACATCGCAATTCAACTATACTTCAACAGAAAATAACTTTAGAAAACCATTTAAAAAAAGATGGGGTGATGGATTCATGGATATGTATGGCTGAGTCCCTTCACTGTTTACCTGAGACTATCACAACACTGTTAATCGGCTATCCCAGTACAAAATAAAAAGTTAACACACACACACACAGCTGTGGTGAAAAATACAATGAGATTATTCAGACATGGGAAAGAAATACTGCTATTTGTGACATGAGTGGATCGTGAGTGCATTATGCTACAGGAAACAAGTCAGCCAGAGAGAAACAAAATGCTATCTGTTCTCCCTAATCTGTGACATCGTAAAAAGCTGAACTCATAGAAGCAAAGTAAATAGTAGTTGCCAACAGCTGAGGGGTAGGGGAGATGGGGAGATATCCAAGAGTGCAAATTTCCAGTTATAAATAAATACTGGGGATATAATGTACAGCATGGTGACTACAGTTAATCGTATTGTATTATATACTTGAAAGTTGCTAGCAGAGTAGGTCTTACATGTCTCACCCCAAAATATAAAGGATAATTATGTGAAGTGACGGAGATGTTCACGAACACAATTATGGTCACCATTTTGCAATACTCACAGGTATCAAATCATCACATTATACAGCTTAAACTTATACAATGTTACATGTTAATCATATCTCAAATCTGGGGGAGAAATGAAAATTTTGCATATACTATAGGACCTAGTAATTCACTACATACCCAACAGAACTGTGTACATATGTACCAAAATTATATACCAGCGAATGCTCATTGCTGCACTATTTCTAATAGCCAAAAACTACAAACAACTGCAAATTTTTCCATCAGTAGGAAAGCTACTTGTATGTATCTCATGAGTAGGAAAGTTACTTGTATGTATCATGACACATGCATGCAGCTGTATGCAGGGGTAAAAAAAAATGAGTCAATTACAACTATATGCCTCAACATGGATGAATCTCACATACATACTGTACAATTGCATTTACATAAAGTTCAAAAAACAGGCAAATCTAATGATAGGAAGAAATGATGCTTTTGAACAACAGTGCTGAAGAAGACTCTTGAGAGTCCCTTGGACAGCAAGGAGATTAAACCAGTCAATCCTAAAGGAAATCAACCCTGAATATTCATTGGAAGGACTGATGCTGAAGCTCCAATACTTTGGCTGATGA
>NW_011494942.1:4597080-4600898 GCF_000754665.1 Bison bison bison | reverse complement strand
CTGATGCCAAGAGCCTATTCATTGGAAAAGACACTGATGCTGGCAAAGATAGAGGGCAAGAGGAGAAGAGGGTGACAGAGGATGAGATATTGGATGGCATCACTGACACAATGGACATGAATTTGAGCAAACTCTGGGAGACAGTGAAGGACAGGGAAGCCTGGCGTGCAGCAGTCCATGGGGTTCAAAAGAGTTGGACTCGACTTAGTGAGTGAACAAAAACAAATGATACTAGAATAAACATTTATGTTTTCTCATGTAGGAGTTTCCAAAAGGCTATAAAACTGAATAAACTATGGTGTTAGACAACAAGGACCTACCGTATAGCACATGCAAATCTGCTCAATGTTATGTGGCAGCATGAAGGGGAAAGGAGTTCAGGGGAGAATGGCTCAGATCAGATCAGTTGCTCAGTCGTGTCCGACTCTTTGTGACCCCATGAATCGCAGCATGCCAGGCCTCCCTGTCCATCACCAACTCCCGGAGTTCACTCAGACTCACGTCCATCGACTCAGTGATGCCATCCAGCCATCTCATCCTCTGTCGTCCCCTTCTCCTCTTGCCCCCAATTCCTCACAGCATCAGAGTCTTTTCCAATGAGTCAACACTTCGCATGAGGTGGCCAAAGTACTGGAGTTCCAGCTTTAGCATCATTCGTTCCACAGAAATCCCAGGGCTGATCTCCTTCAGAATGGACTGGTTGGATCTCCTTGCACTCCAAGGGACTCTCAAGAGTCTTCTCCAACACCACAGGTCAAAAGCATCAATTCTTTGGTGCTCAGCCTTCTTCACAGTCCAACTCTCACATCCATACATGACCACAGGAAAAACCATAGCCTTAACTAGACGAACCTTTGTTGGCAAAGGAATGCCTCTGCTTTTGAATATGCTATCTAGGTTGGTCATAACTTTCCTTCCAAGGAGTAAGCGTCTTTTAATTTCATGGCTGCAGTCACCATCTGCAGTGATTTTGGAGCCCAGAAAAATAAAGTCTGACACTGTTTCCCCATCCATTTCCCATGAAGTGATGGAACCGGATTTCATGATCTTAGTTTTCTGAATGTTGAGCTTTAAGCCAACTTTTTCACTCTCCACTTTCACTTTCATCAAGAGGCTTTTGAGTGCCTCTTCACTTTCTGCCATAAGGGTGGTGTCATCTGCATATCTGAGGTTATTGATATTTCTCCCAGCAATCTTGATTCGAGCTTGCGTTTCTTCCAGCCCAGCGTTTCTCATGATGTACTCTGCATATAAGTTAAATAAACAGGGTGACAATATACAGCCTTGATGAACCCCTTCTCCTATTTGGAACCAGTCTGTTGTTCCATGTCCAGTTCTAACTGTTGCTTCCTGACCTGCATACAAATTTCTCAAGAGGCAGATCAGGTGGTCTGGTATTCCCATCTCTTTCAGAATTTTCCATAGTTTATTGTGATCCACACAGTCAAAGGCTTTGGCATAGTCAATAAAGCAGAAATAGATGCTTTTCTGGACCTCTCTTGCTTTTTCGATGATCCAGCGGATGTTGGCAATTTGATCTCTGGTTCCTCTGCCTTTTCTAAAACCAGCTTGAACATCAGGAGAATGGCTATATTTGTATATTCAGCTGAGTCCTTTCAAGTTCTCCTGAAACTATCACAATATTGCTAATCAGCTATACTCCAATATCAAATAAAAAGTTAAAAAAAAAAAAAAAAAAAAACAACTACAGTGTTGTAAATTAGGATGGTGTTTATCTTTGGAAGAAAAGGGGGTAGTGACTGCAGGGAGCTCTGGGAAGTCTCCTGGGTTACGGATAATGTTCTATTTTGTGATCTGAATTGTGGTCACCACTTTGGGGTAACTCGTTGAGGCACTGTCTACTTTTCCTCATATAGATCAACAAGCAATTATTTGTGTGTATAAGACTGTCACCACGTCCTCCTCCTCTTCACCCCCTTGCTAGCATCACTCCATGGGGTATCCCATCATTACCCACTTGAGGGAAAGCACAGCTTATGAGGGCAGCCAGGATCAGCAAGTCCCCTCTGAGAGTGGAAGGTCAGCCCCATCAGGCTTATCAGCACAGGGGTTTAATCAGTTTGATTGGCGGAGTCCCCTTTGTGTATATTAGTTTCCCAGCCATGTCTGACTCTTTGTGACTCCACGGAGTGTAGCCCGCCAGGCTCCTCTGTCCATGGGATTTCCCAGGAAGAATACTGGAGTGGGTTGCCATGCCCTTCTCCAGGGGATCTTCCCAACCCAGGAATCAAACCCAGTTCTCCCACACTGCAGGCAGATTCTTCACTGTCTGAGCACATCAGGAAGTTTTGGAGTCTGCATTAGTACTTCCCAGTTCAGGACAACTTCCCCATGCTGTATTTAAATTTCCAAAGATACCTGCACTACTGATGGCCATGAGGCTTCTGCCCCAAAGAGGCTCTCCTAGATCCGGATATCTGGCTCTGCCATCTGGAAGCGATGGTAGGGAGCTAGAGGAAGAGCCTGCAACAACCCCAGGATGCTTGAGTGAGAGAGATGTGGGTCAAGTCTGAACAATGTACTCTGGCTACATACTAACTACATGACTACTTATTTTCTCAGCTATAAAGCTGGGCTGCAGTGACCTTAACATACTATTTTGGGTTATGAAGATCACTACCATAAGAACTACAGAATTTATTTAATGAATTAAAATGTTCTAAGTAAAAAACAAACAAACTGTATATACAATCATTTACCATTGCCAGAAATGTAAGTCTTCCTCAAAGAATTTAATCAAAGTTCTGAACATCTACCCTTGTGGTATGATACCTGAAATTACGTGCATGCGTGCTCCATTGTGTCTGATTCTTGCAACCACATGGACTGTAGTCTACCAGGCTCCTCTGTCAATGGGATTTTCCAGGCAAGAATACTGGAGTGGGTTGCATTTTCTCCTCCAGGGGATATTCCTGACCCAGGGATCAAACCTGCATCTCCTGCATTGGCAGGAGGATTCCTTAATGAGCTACCTGGGAAGCTGGGTATGAATATGGCCAATAAAGTTTCCAAAAAAAACATTTTTTAAAAAATGGTTGACCCTGGGCCAAGAGGGTGGGACTGGAACTGATTAACAGGGTGGGGTCTGTGGCTTTTTATCGATCAGTTCAGTTGCTCAGTCATGTCCAACTCTTTGCGACCCCATGAATTGCAGCACACCAGGCCTCCCTGTCCATTACCAACTCCCGGAGTTCACCCAGACTCACGTCCATAGAGTCGCTGATGCCATCCAGCCATCTCATCCTCTGTCATCCCCTTCTCCTCCTGCCCCCAATCCCTCCCAACATCAGTCTTTTCCAATGAGTCAACTCTTCGCATGAGGTGACCAAAGTACTGGAGTTTCAGCTTTAGCATCATTCCTTCCAAAGAACACCCAGGAGCTGATCTCCTTTAGAATTTTATCTATAGCCTTCTGCAATATATTTTTTAATCAATTGCATGTATTAGTTTGATCAGTTCTTTTAAGATTATACCCAGAAAAATATTAACATAACTAAGATCCCAGCTGTTCTGACCTTCACAATTACTGACACTCCTGGTCTCACATTAGCCAGGATTTAGAACCCAGATTCTTCATGGGTTTTCCTAAGAAAAATAATCATTGCAGATTTAATGATTTTTTTTTTTAACAATTCTTTATGATGATTTCTAAGACCATGGGAGAGGATCACAGCAAATACAATCAATTGTTACATTCATGTTTTCCTAATTATAATTTATCAAAGTAATTTGATTTTGAAAAATTAAAGACGATAGGAGGCTTATGGTGAAAAGCAACTGCCCCCCCCGCCCCCCCC
>NW_011494942.1:4585067-4596980 GCF_000754665.1 Bison bison bison | reverse complement strand
CCAACCCACTCTCCACCCTTCTATGCCATCCCTGAGGGCCAATCTCTTCTCATTACTTTCAATTAAGTCTATGTTCAGTTCTTTTTATGGTTTTTGTATGAAAAACCCTCCATTTGAAATGTCTCCCTTTCAAGCCTCCTCTATCTTCAAAGATGCATCTTCTTTGGAAGAAAAGCTATGACCAACCTAGACAGTATATTAAAAAGCAGAGACATCACTTTGCTAACAAAGGTCTGTATAGTCACAGCTATGGTTTTTCCAGTAGTCATGCATGGATGTTGAGAGTTGGACCATAAAGAAGGCAGAACACAAAAGATTTGATGCTTTAGAATTGTGGTGCTGGAGAAGATTCTTGAGAGTCTCTTGGACTGCAAGATCAAACCAGTCAATCCTAAAGGAAATCAACCCTGAATATTCATTGAAAGGACTGATGCTAAGGCTGAAGCTCTAATACTTTGGCCACCTGATGTGAAGAACCTACTCATTGGAAAAAACCTTGATGCTGGGAAAGACTGAGGACCGGAGAAGAAGGGGGTGACAGGATGAGATGGTTGGATGGCATCATGGACTCAATGAACACAAGTTTGCACAAACTCCAGGAGATAGTGAAGGACAGGGAAGCCTGGTGTGCTGCAGTCTATGGAGTTGTAAAGACTAGGAGATGACTGTATGACTGAACAACATCTTCTCAACTTTACCCCCAGCTGCACTGCAAGGACCTGAAGCCCTCTTCCCAAAGAGGAATCTGAACAGAAATTCAGTGGGTCCTCTGAGCCCGGGGGGCTCACCTACAGGTCCTGAGCAAGCTCCTCGTCTGCAGAGCCTTGCATCTCCCTTCAAGGAATTTTATCCGTGCTGCTCATAAGAGTTTCTCCTGACTTTATATTACTCTGTATTTTACTTATTTATGTAATCAGTAATGGAAGTATGCTCAGATGCTCCAAAAAAATACCAAGAAGAATGGTTCACTCTAAGAAAAACAGAAGGAAAATATAAATTTGGTAAGTGGGCAGACTGGAAATAGCAATATAACACAGTGTCTTGGGGGAAAACCTGTATTTTTGGAGTAGAAAGCTCCAGAAGAGAAAATAAATGTGAGAAGTGAGCCTTAAAAAGTTAATAGGAGTCAGATGGTCCTTACGTGTGAGGCCAAAGAGCTGGACTTCAGCCCATGGTCCAGGAGTTGACCATTTAAATGCCTGTAAATGCCAAACTGATCATGCAAATAAGAGAAGTGAAATCATGTAAATGAGGAAAAAGACAGGAAGTATGGGTCCTCTGGGAAACTGGCGAGATAGTGCCCTTCCAGATGGAACAGTTTGATTATTTTTATACAAAGTGTAAGACTAGTGTTGCCAGGCATACCACTTTAATAACAGCAGACTATCCAGATTTTTCTATCAAATTCTCTGGTTTTTAAACGTTGGCAACTATTACCTGTTTTTTCAGGCTCACAGTATGTGGTCAAAAAAAAGTATTACATATTCTTGAAAGCTGGTTTCAGCCAACAGATCATTTTTACCTCCCCTAGAAGCAAAAAGGAACAACCATTATGAAACTTAAGACAGGGAGGACCCATGGTCAGTCTGCAGTTTTACAGATTGCTCTGGTGGAAGAATACAGGATGGATTGATTAGGGGAAGGAGAAATTGAAATCAAATGTGGAGAAACCTATCTGAAGGCACCTGCAGATCAGTCTTTGGAAATAGATGTACTGAGAGTCAAACCTAAGGCACAACACTTTTATCATCGATGATTAATTTTTCAGTGCAGGTAGGTGAAATGGCTCTGAGCATTTCCACCAGAATTTGACCCCCAATGATCCCTGAGAACTTTCTATTTCGTATAAATCTTGGGTGTGACAATCAAAGACAGAATGGATTTATCTCTTTGTTACTTTCCATAACTTCAAATTTTTTCTTATAGATGTACTTGTTAGTATTAATAAGAGGATAGAGTATACATCTGGCTTTAGAAGGGCAGCTTGTTGAACCTCTACCCCCTGCTTCTGTATTATATCAATCATAGAAGCAAACAAAGGTATTTTCTGCAAATGGTTCCCATGTGCCCACATCTCCGAATGTAAAATAAACAGTGTAGACCATGAAAACAGAGTATTTTAAACAGAGCACTGCAGCTGCGGAAACTGTCTAAACATGAACCTTATTTTTACAGTCGCTTAACAGTGTCCTTTATCTATTAAATTAACTTTTAAAAAGGAGAAAATGGGGAGATGGAGGGGAGGGTACAAAAGGGGGACAGAGAGAGAGGTTATCCATCTGTTTTCCCGAAACACTTAATACTTCCATTTCTTTTAGATACCAGTATATGTTTCCATCACAAAGTTACTGTGTCTAGGCAACACATAAAGAGAAGATATTAGCCACTTTCAGTGCATTTTTAAGAACTGTTCTTTACTCACTAAGTCGTGTACAATTCTTTGGGACCCCATGGACTGTAGGCTGTCAGGCTCCTCTGTCCTGGGACTTCCCAGGCAAGTAAACTGGAGTGAGTTGCCATTTCCTTCTCTAGGAGATCTTCCTGACTCAGGGATTGAACCCACATCTCCTGCATCAGCAGGTGGATTCTTTACTGCTGAGCCACCTGGGAAGCCCATAATTTTAAGAATATTTTGGACCAAATCTGTGCAAACCTGATCAAATCTCATCTTTGTCTCATGCTCAAACCAATGAAGTCAGAGAGAAACAATGTTTCCCAGCTCTACAGACAGAATCAGACAGGTGCTGGCCATGCTTAGTCCCGTCCCAGTCCCCACATTCACAGGCTATGCCCAGGCATCTGGTCCATCCCACTGGTCCCCAAAACAAAAAAGGAAAGAGATACAACATTGATGTGGCATTTTATATCAGATTGGCTTTGAAGAGAGTTCAGTGAGTCTCAGCCATTTGCAAGTCAACCAGCACATGAAGAAGTCAAGGACTCACAAGCAAGAAAGGGGGAACCCTGGCCTGGTTTCCCACTGAATTCTGAATTCTGGGCTCTGTTCCCACTTTTCACTTAAAGATACGTACGTATGACTAGGATCTGGGCACCAGAGGCCTGACTCTCCCTGCTGTAAAATTGCTTTTCTCTACAGAGATGAAAGTCAACATTTCCACCTGCCATGTACATTTGGGGCAACCTTGTTCCTACTTCTATATGTAGAGGGTCAGCTTGCAGAGGGTACAGTTCCCATGTCTGAGGTCAGAGTGAAGAAAAAACAAAATTCATGTGAATCTTTCTGGAGTAGTGATGAAGGGAGCTGTGCTCCACATAGCCTGAGTTGAGAATCAGTAAGCAGCTTCTCAGGGCAAGTTCAACAAAATTGGTTTTAACCCACAACGTTCTCAGAATATTCCAGAAGGTTCTAAGTAACCCACCTGCACTGTTCCCATTTTCCCCCAGCTTGTGCTTCTTCTTTTTTTTTTTTTTTTTTAACATTCTAGCCCTTTTTATTTTTATTTTACAATATTGTATTGGTTTACCCATGGCGGATTCACGTTGTGCTTCTTTTTTAACTGAAGTCGTGTAGATATAGTACTGCTTTGCCAAATTCTCCAACTTTCTCCACTCAAATTTATAAAGTTCCATTTGTACAGTCCCCCAGATAGTAAAGACGTATGCAGGCGCCACTGATTAGTTTTGCAGTTTCAATGCTGCCTGCCCGCCGCCTCAGGCCATTGACAGAGTGTGGGTATGTTCACAGCTCTTTCCTTCTATCCTTCAGCTTTTATGGAAAATGCAGGAAGTTTGAGGCCTCTTATTTTAAATGGCGACCTGCCAGAGACAGGCCTATTTATATATGTAAGTGTTACATATGGTATCAATTGAGTAATGGGAAAAGAATAGATTGTTTATTAGAGGGGGTTGAGAAAATCGCTCATTGTACAGGGGAAAAAAAACAAATCATTCTTATGGATGTTGAGATTCCTCCCTGCCATGTCATTGGAGAAAAGAGGTAAAAGCTGGAACCGAAGTACAACTGACTCATTAAATATACAGCATGCGTGTGTGTGACTCTTTGTGACTCCATGGACTGTAGTCTGCCAGGCTCTTCTATCCATGGGATTTTTCAGGCATGAATACAGGAGTGAGTTCCTATTACCTCTACAGGGGATCTTCCCCACCCAGGGACCAAATCTGCTACTCCTGCATCTCCTGCATTGGCAGGCGGATTCTTTACCACTGAGCCACCTAGGAAGCCCTGAAATATACAGACTGGACTTCAATAGAGTTTATCAAAGTCAACCCACACACAGCACATGGTGCTCTCTTGAAGGATGATAAGTTACAGCCATCAGCAGGGCTCCCACTGACCGCCTCAAGACAGCCACCAGTGAAACTCATCAGGCTCCAAATCTTGATCCAACTCCTCCTCACCTGGAGCAGGTGAGGACCTCTCACTCCAAGTCCCATCTCCTATAAGCAATGCCCCGTCTCCCCTAACCCAGCTGCCCTCCTCTGGTCTCAAGGGTACAGATGAGGCCAATCTCATTCTTCAGGTTTCTCGCTAATTGTGTATGTTAGAATCTAAATTCTAAGTCTTAATTCCTTCAGGACCTCTCCTGTGACTCTCAAAACCCTGTTTATTGGAAGAAAAAGAGAAAAATGCTGAGATTCAGTTTTATTGCTCTCTTCCTTAAGGCAACAAGAACACCTTAGAACAACACAAGGAATATCAATATTGTGGAATTATTCAATAGCATGTGGAATAATGCTATTGTGGAGAATCAAGAACATAAAGACGATTGCCTCTAGAGGTTATAAGACTGCATATAAGTAACTCAGCAACATCCTTAAAGAACCACAGAGGAAAGCGCACATGACCTCATTTAAAAAAAAAAAAAAGCTGGAGGAGGTCTCTGATTGGTCCATCTAACTTCTCCCATCTCTGATCAAGCAGTTCTCCTGCTTGGGAAATGAAGTAGTGTGAGAGCCCCATCCTATGGTAGAGACAGCCTCACCAAAACCATGTGTTTGGACTAAGAAAGCATCAACAATTCTCCAAAAGAAGATGGAAGCACTTTTCCAAGAAAGGATAAGATTAAGTGGAGGTGAACTTGGACAAACTCCAGGAGATAGTGAGGGACAGGGAGGCCTGGCATGCTGCAGTCCATGGGGTTGCAAAGAGTCGGAAAGGACTTAGTGACTGAACAACAATAAGACTGTATTTGTTACACAAGAAACTATTCTAGAAGTCATCCCAGGAAGATTTTCTGAAAGTGTTTAACAAATGATTAGATACTCACAGAATACACCTTTTTACAACTGGAGAGAAAAGAAACCACCCAGGTTCATATACAAATATTTGGATATATATCCTGTGCTCTGAGTGAGGTCAGTCCTGAGAACATTTCTCAAAGGTTATGTGAGCTGGCAGGGCACTCGAGGGTCCCGGGTACCCCGTGTTTGCACACAGCAGACCCAAGGCCTGTAACTTCTTTCAGCCTCCAACCACCTCCTGGTTCAGCAGCAACATTCGGGACCTTTCTGCCCTCCGTCCTCTACCTTCAAGACCAGCCAACATGGCTTTTTGTGCTTAGCACCTCACTGCCCACCAACCAGGAGCTCCCAGATCCGTTAGATAAAGTCCACCCGTCAACCCTCGGGTCAACTGAATCTGTGGGCCTCCCACACTTACCTCTCCTGGGGCTTCTACTTCCACCTAAAGAAGTGGGTCTGCAGGGCCTACGCTGCTTCTTCTGCGAATGGGCTGAGAAGCATCAGGGTGCCAAGCCTCTCTTGAAGATGCAAAACCATGGTGTCAGACACACCCTTTCTAGGACAGGCAGAAACCGTCCCCCATGAGTGGGCTGAAACCCTGGACGACATGGAAGCCGCCATGGTCTGGGAGGAGAACCTGAACCAAGCGGTTTGAGCTCTGTGGGCAGACTCCATCCAACTTCCTGGAAGCCACCTCCTTAACTAGATGAGCAGGTGAAACTCATCTAGAAGATAGAGCCCACCTGCCTGCCCTCTGCGGCCTGCAGGCTGGGCAAATACCCCTCACCCTCGCACGCATTAACTAGGAGCCTCGGGAGCCCAGCAGCCCCGCAGGGCCTCTCTGGCAGTCCCCCAGCGTCAGGTTTTCTGCCAAGCCTCTCCCTGCAGCCACTAGGCAGCTTTTTAACCATCTTGGAGTTCTAATCCAAGCCATGGAGCAGATGGAAACAATAAAGCTTTTCGCAAGGGAAAACAAAAAATTCTAGGCTTGCAAACTATTTGCATCAAGAGGTTTCTTCCTACACATTGTATAATCCAAAAATCCAGTAATTTCAAGTTTGGTAACTCAATGACCACATGTAGACCATTTGTTGCCCTCAATCAGAGAATGTACCAGGCTCAAAGGACAGAATCAATTGCACCCCTCACTCCAGGTCTTAAAATTCCTCAAAATGGAGGGCAGCTTTACAGATAACCAGGGAGGCCTCAATTATCCCGGAGTTAAAAGGAAGAGGAGTCTTGGAACTGAACTTATGTGGCAGAAATAACAGCCATGCCCCTGCCCACACAATACAGACGATGGCATTCTAGAATTCTGCAGTATTATACTGAAATGCCGCGAGTAAAACAACAACAACAAAAAAAAACCAGCTGATTTTCTTTTTTGTCATACCATGTGGCTTGTGGAATCCCCAACCAGGGATCGAACCCTGGGCCTTCAGTAGTAAAAGCACAGTCTTAACTACTGACCTAAGGAAAATTCCCCTGATTTTCTTAGTAAAGAAAACCAAAAGACCTTTTATATTGTCTATAAAATCGGACAGTATATCAGTTTTAGGAGTTTCAGAACGTTCATGATTCTTTACCAGTGAAACCAACATCTAATTCCCATGATTAAACAAAAACAAAAGATGAATGATTCTTTAGAAGCTTATTCTAAGTCCTTCCTACCAGTCCCCGAACAAACAAGATCAAGCAGGTAGCTGCAACATTAGTGCCATGTAAAAAGAGAGTTTGAGGACATGCTTACAGTAACATTAGTAACTACATTCAGCATCTAGTAACACTTGAAAGGACTGACATAGCTCTGTGACTATTCAACACAGGTAGTTCAGCTTAGACTTCAGATGGTCTTATTCTGTAAGTAACATAAAAGATGTGGAAAATTGCAAAAATTGCCTCAAATTCTATCCCCCTGCCAATGTAGATTTACTCTTGAATCTATGTAGGTCATGTGACTCCCTTTGGCTAATGTAATGCAAGCAGAAGCTTAATACATGCTTTCACACTGGACTTCATCCTCGGCTGTTCTTGGAACTCTCCCACCATGTAAACAAACCTGGACTATTTTGCTGGAGCATAAAAGACAAGTGACCCACCCAGTCACCCTGGCTCAACAGTCAGCTCACCAGCTGATTTTCTGATGAATTTCTCAAGCTGCAACTAAACATTTGTGTTTCAACCATCACTGTCTACACTGATGGGAAAAGTCTTCATTGTCTTGCTCAAAGGTAAGTTTTGTGATATTGATTCATTTGGCATACAAAATAGGATTTTTTATTATTATTATAAGATCTTACTATTGAGTACAATTTCATTAAACAGTATATTAGTCTGCTAGGGCTTGCATAATGAAATACCACAAACTAGCTGGCTTAAACAATGAAAATTTATTTTCTCATGGTTCTGGAGGCTAAAAGTCCAAGATCAAGGTGCTATTAGGTTGGTTTTGGAGGAGGCTTGTTTCTGGTGGATAAATGGCTACTTTCTCACTATGCCCTCATACAACCTTTCTTCTGTATACAGGTGCAGAAAAAGAGTTTCTTGTATCTCTTCTCCTTGTAAGGACACCAGTCCCATCGGATGGGGCTCCAAACTTTCTGCCCTCATTTACCCTTGTGCACGTGTTCCAAGTCACTCAGTCATGTCTGACTCTTTGCGAGCCTATGGACTGTAACCCACCAGGCTCCTCTGTCCATGGGATTCTCCATGCAAGAATACTGGAGTGGGCTGCCATGCCCTCCTCCAGGGAATCTTCCTGACCCAGGGATCAAACCCACATCTCCTGTGGCTCCTGCATTGCAGGCAGATTCTTTACTGCTGAGCCACCGGGAAAGGCCCATTTAACCTTAATTATCTACTTAAAAGCTTGTTCTTGATATAAAGTCACATTGGGGGTTAGGACTTCTACATATGAATTGGGGGGGAGACACAATAACTCTAAGAGTGATTTTTAAATTTCAATAACTATTTATAACAATATTTACTGATAATTTCCCATGTGCCCTAATCTATACTATGTAGTTTATACACACTTTCTCATTTGATATTCACAGCAACCTTCCAAGATAGGTATTCCCACGGAAGGTGAGGTAACTGAGGCTTAAGTTAAGATGCTTGCCCCAAAAGACACAAATGGTGGGTGGTAGAGTGAGTTGCGGAGAAGGCAATGGCACCCCACTCCAGTACTCTTGCCTGGAAAATCCCATGGACGGAGGAGCCTGGAAGGCTGCAGTCCATGGAGTCGCTGAGGGTCAGATGCGACTGAGCGACTTCACTTTCAGTTTTCACTTTCATGCATTGGAGAAGGAAATGGCAACCCACTCCAGTGTTCTTGCCTGGAGAATCCGAGGGACGGGGGAGCCTGGTGGGCTGCCGTCTATGGGGTTGCACAGAGTCAGACACGACTGAAGTGACTTAGCAGCAGCAGCAGAGTTTAGTTGGTCTTAATCTAGGTCTTCCCGACTCTAGAATCCAAGATCTCAGTTCCTGTGCCATGCTGCTTTCATTTTCAACTGTTTTCATATATATGATTCAGATTGAAATACAATAAGAACAATCATTTCCCGGAGAATTAAAATACAAAGATGAAATATTAAAAAAAAATAAAGCAGACATGGTGAATATGGGATCTGGGTGGCCTTTTCTATATGGATTTTTTTCATTAAAGATAGTTTTAATGTTTATTCATGTTGTAACATGTATGAATCCTGCATTCTTTCTTTCCCCCATAGTAATTAAAAACAAATAACATGCCATTTACCATTAAAAAAAAATACAAAGATGTGTAAGTGATTATGCAGACCAGTAGAATGTGCAAATCATGCTGAAAAAGCCTGTATTCTTATTCAATTAAATCGAAACTCTTAGGTCTAGGAGTCCAAGTCTTCCAAAATGTACCCAGCCCTTCATTTCCAATGATATCTCTCATTACAGTTCACTATGGATATCACCACCATCCACTCCAGAAGGGTACCCTACCACCCAACAATAACATAAAGAAAATGAAGTCACGTCATATGACTGGAAACGCTGCAAAGGTAATGTATTTTAGACCAACCTGTTCTTTACCCCAGGAGAAAAAAAAAAAACAACTGGCCATACAGAGTTCAGAAGGAGAAAATCTAGGACCCATCTCTCCTACTTTACCAGTCCCTCCAGTCCTTAAAGCAAAATTCTCGAACAGATCTGCAGTCTCTAAAATCACATTACATTTCAGAATTACTCTTGAACATGATATCAGAATCTTGTTTTATTCTTTTGAAAAAGAGCAGGAGTAGCAATTTCTTAGAGGTCAATATAGACTTTCTGAGAAGATATTTCTATGACTGTGTGGTATGTATGAAGCAACATTTGACCAGTTTATTCAGATGAATGATTTAGAGAATGTCTCTCTTCATACGAAACTTCAGAAGAGGAAAGGCTGATGGAGAAAAAAAAATGTTCATCTAAGAAAATTTCTGTGAAGAACAGAAGAGATCTGGCTGTTGTTCAGAGTCATTTGTCAGGTGGCAAAGACATCTGCAGACCACATGTTGCTCTTCAAGGTCAGGAGAATGCTCTGGAAAGTGAAGTCTTAGAATAGCTATCCTGTGGATGGCAATTCAAACTAAAGATATCTAAGTCTCTAGGAAATCAGTCTTACCCTTTGAAGGACCATGAAAACTATTTTCCTCCAACTTTTTGATGATTTTCAAGCAGGTTTACAAGCATAACTCCATCTGCTCATCTTTGATTTCTCTGACAACTATCCTATAGTTTGGAAGCATCAACCATAGGATTTGCAGTCTTGTCAACTGAACTGTTTCCTTTTTAAATGAAAATACATTATAAAGCTTTGGAGGAAAAACATTTGGCAACAAAAGTTTGGTTTTATTTACATGTTGAACAAATGAGACCCAAGAGGGAAAAAATACAACCTTTTCACTGTCATACTGTGACAAGTTCTTAAACAAATTTCCTGGGATTTCCACTGGCAGTTCAGTGGTTAAGACTGCACTTGTGCACTGCAGAGGGCATGGGTTTGATCCCTGGTTGAGGGATTAAGATCCTATATGCCAAGAGGCCAAAAAAAGGAAAGAAGGGAAAAAAAAAAGGATGTGGTTAAACAAATGAAAAAATTCAGTATCTTCAGTTTAAATAACACCACATGACATATTAGTATCCAACTGACTTGCTCAGTGTTGCCAGTCAGTGTCAAAATCTAGAGGGAAAATCTAAATATTTAAAAGGATGTGTAGGTCTATTTACTGGTAATTATAATTATTTGCACCAGAGTAAAAGAATTATAGGATTTGAACAAATTGCATATTTTGCCTTGGACCTTTGCCTTGGGAAAGAAGTAAATAATCATTGCTAGTTGATAGCTAAGTCAAAATTAAGTCTCAATTCATCAATTTAAATGGCCTTGAAAGACATTCTCTTCATTCTTCACAAGTTTCCATGCACTGCATTTCAGAATTTTAATTTTTTTGGACTCTGGATTTAGAATCTCTTTTCATATAAGATCTTTTATAACCCTCTCTCTGTCCCTTTTTTCCACGTAAAAATGCCATAAACTTGTAACAAGGACGTTGAACCTTTACAATGTGTAACAATATTTTGTCACTGTGAAAGGAGGCACGGTTTCCCAACTATAACCATCGGAAGTTTAATTATGATTTCTCTCAGCAAAACTCGTGAACAATGAGCATCTAATAAACAAGATACTTGGAAACAGAACACTAACATCTTCCAAATCAGCATTCTTACTAATTAAAAGATTAATCTGATGTTTGGATGAATTTTTCTCTGAAATTCGTATAGATTAAACAAAAGGGAAAATAATTAAATCAAAGCACTTTAGGTTTTGTTAGCTATTAGAACAGCTATTTAAGATACTATTATATCTATTACATTATAATATCTATTGGTTCTTCTCAGGAAGGAAATACCTCCTTCAGTTTTTTTTAAAAACATGCATTAATATCAAAATAATAAATCTTTTCAATGATAGTTTTAGTTTCATTGTATCAAGTATTAAAATTTTTCAAAGGCTGATAACCAACTTACATAAGGCTGTTCATGTTTTTACGATCTTTTTGAAATTTAAATATTATTTTTATAGAAACCAGCTTTATTGATAAACTATCTTTTTCTTTTTTATTTGAAATTTGTATGTGTCTGTATGTTTGTGTGTGTGTGTATATATATATATTTATATAATGTTTAGTCTTTCCTCACTTACTCTGCCTTGATCTCCTTTATTTGACCCTTGACAACTATAGAAATATCTCATGAGTTTTCTATTCCAAACGAGTTTGTCTTTGCTTCCTCCACGCTCCCAAAGCAGAGGGCTCAGGTTCTATCCCTTGTAGGGGCACTAGATCCCATATAATGTAACTAAGAGTTCACAACCCACAACTAAAAAAAAAAGTAACACCTAGGGCCCACAGGTCATTGTCTTTTCCCTCTGTGTTATATTGAAGCTACACCCACCTATCAGGTCAAGTTCATCTCACCTAATACAGGTGTGACATAACAAGAATATACATTTGATCTCTACTTCAGGTTCCTGACACAGAGTTCCTAAATCCCTTGGGATTTCCCCAGTCATTGTTCTAATGAGGTGATCCTTGGTGGCTCCTGGATACCTTCAGGATGGTGGCTGCTCACCAAATGATTAAGCCATGATAGCTTAGTTTGGGATTT
>NW_011494942.1:4543281-4584967 GCF_000754665.1 Bison bison bison | reverse complement strand
TTTTTTTCTAGCCCCATAAACAATTTTCCAGGGAGGGGAGAGGGGCTGGAGAATGAATTAATAACCAATCATGCCTATGTGATGAAATTTCCATGAAAATCCCAAAACCATAGGGTTCGGAGAGCTTCTGGGTCGATGAACACATCTACATCCTGGGAAGATGGTACTCCTGACCTCCAAGGAGCTTCTTTTCCCTTGAGCTCTTGCACTC
Organism: Bison bison bison; assembly: GCF_000754665.1. Lineage (NCBI taxonomy): Eukaryota > Metazoa > Chordata > Mammalia > Artiodactyla > Bovidae > Bison > Bison bison. The sequence continues at coordinate 4,584,756 of NW_011494942.1, read as the reverse complement.
AAGACCCTTCTAGATTTTGCCCTCTGTACCCCGTCATCTCGCTGTTCTTCTGTATCCTTTATTATATCCTTCATCAGATCAGATCAGTTGCTCAGTCGTGTCCGACTCTGCAACCCCATGAATCACAGCACACCAGGCCTCCCTGTCCATCACCAACTCCTGGAGTTTACTGAGACTCACGTCCATCAAGTCAGTGATGCCATCCAGCCATCTCATCCTCTGTCATAATAAACCATAAATGTAAGTAATGTTTCTCTGACTTATGTAAGCCATCTAGCAAATTACTGAAGTGGAGTAAAAAGTTGTGGGAATCCCTGACTTATAGCCAGTTGGTCAGAAGTACAGAAAAGACATCCTGAGATCTGCTATTGGCATCGGAAGTGGGGGCAGTCTTGTGGGATTGAGCCCTCAACCTATTTGGGATCTCTGCTAATTCAGAATAGTTAGTGTCAGAGTTGGACTGCAGCACCCAAATGACAGATGAAGAATTTTTTGGTTTGAGGGAAAAAAAAAAAAAAAAGCTATACACATTTGGTGTCAGAAGTGGTCCACGGGTAGGGAAAAATGTTTTTTCTTTTTAATAGGGATTCTGGCTTTCCTTATTCTAAGGATCCTGTAATTCTCTTCTTCCTCCTTCAGGCCACTAACTGGCATTTTCTCTACAGAGAAAAATCTCCTTGATACCGCTCTTGTTTAAGGGGATGACCAGCTATTGTTTCGCTGTGTTAATCTTTGAGAAATCAAAGTATAATTGTCATCATCACTTAGCAAATGAAACTGGAGGGTTTCTCTGAAGGAACTTTTGACATCTTCTAGCCAAACCACTTTCAAGGAAGGAAATTTCAAGGAAGTAGAATTGACTGATTTTAAGGTGCTAATTTTTTTTTTCATTGTGTGTGCTTCATTTATGTGGCATGATGATACTTCAAAGCATTAATGATGCACTCCTTCGCACATGCCCAGTAAAACGACTGATCCTCCTAGGACTTGTCAGTGTATCTGTGACTGTAACACAGGGAGAAAAAAAGATGTCATGATCTTAATCTCTAAGTCAAAGGAAAGTGCACTCCTCACTCCTACCCAGATAAGACAACAAAACATTACAAAAAGCAGACACACACTGGAAGGACAGATTTTCCTTGTTCTCCCTTATTCCTCACTCCAAATAGACAAAAACATCTCAGCAGAAGGAAAAAGGAGAGCTTCAAGAAGGAAGTAGCATGGTGGCCAGTCACCAGAAGAGAGAAGGCCGTATGGAAAACCTTTCACTGGGGAAGCCCAAAGTAAAGAACACGTGTTCAGCTCCAACTTCGAAAGCCCCAGACACACAGAAACACTCTGCATTGTAAGGGGACAAGACTGTGGAGAATGCAACCAGGAAAAGTTAGAAACAGCCCCCTAGGTTTCCTTGCGGCTCCTAAGGGGATGGTGAAGACCCAGAAGTTTCCATGGGCCCCCCCAGGCATAGCCACAGCGTCCACCGGCCAGGAGACCATCTGCAGAGCAAAGGTACAACACATTACTTGGGCCTCCTGACATGAAGAAAAGAGGACACTGAAGATCAATTTCAGAGCCATAATTTTTGCCAGGTTGTTTGAAAGAAGAAAGTGAAAGTGTTAATCACTCAGTTCAGTTCAGTAGCTCAGTCATGTCCAATTCTTTGCAACCCATGGACTCTAGCCCACCAGGTTTCTCTTGTTCATGGAGCTTTCCAAGGAAGTATACAGGAGTAGGTTTCCATTTCCTTCTCCAGGGGATCCTCCCAACCAAGGGATCTAACCCTGGTCTCCTGCATTGCAGATTCTTTGCTGTCTGATCCAGCAGGAAAGCCAGATTGTTTGGTGTGAATTTAAAAAATACAAGCAGACCTGGCATTTACTCCCCGGGGGAAACAAGCCAAGAAAAGACCAAGAAGTGAAGTGTCCCTTTCTCAGTTATCTGGGGTAGCCCTTGCGAGTTTGGAACTGGGGACCTAGGTAAGGGAAAACGCACCTGGAGGAGAGCATGGCAACCCACTCTAGCACTCCTGCCTGGAGAATCCCATGAACCGAGGAGCCTGGTGGGTCGATAGGGCCCATAGGGTCACAAAGAGTTGGACACAACTGAACGACTGAGCACACATACACAAGGGAAAAGGACAAAAATCTTGAGATGGGCTCCTGTCTACACTGGAATCACTTACACTGAAGTTGACATGGAAATGAGGAGACTGGACTGAGATAAAGAAAAGGAAGAAATGGACCAGACCAAGCTGAACACTACTAAGGACCTGAGAGCTTGGGGTGGTGGGGAACCAGCTGTTAGATTTTAACCAAGTTTTTAAAAAATGTCACTAAAAACACCAACTTTGAATACACAGTTAACTCCCATTCAGTTTTCTTCATTTTTATGCAGACCTTAAATTATAGCTTTTTCAGCCACTGGTGGCTCAGATGGTAAAGAACTGACCTGGGTTCAACCCCTGGGTCAGAAAGATCCCCTGGAGAAAGGCAAGGCAACCCACTCCAGTATTGTTGCCTGGAGAATTCCATGGACAGGCTGCAGTTCAAAGGATCACAAAGAGTCGGACACTACTGAGCAATTAACACTTTACTTAGCATGTATAATATACACCGAAAAGGTAGTAACTCTGCAAGTCCTTTTTTTTTTTTTTAATTCAGGCTTGCTTGTGGCCTCTCCTGTAAAATTAGGCAGGAGAGTAGACTTACCCTAACAGACATTAATCAGATTCATCAAATGCCAGGTGAGGCTCAGATGCTTCTACTCAGTGCTTGCTCATGTCAGAAAGCCACAGAAAGCTGTGTGGCCAAGTCACATCAGATCAGATTAGATCAGATCAGTCGCTCAGTCATGTCTGACTCTTTGGAACCCCATGAATCACAGCACACCAGGCCTCCCAGTCCATCACCAACTCCCGGAGTTCACTCAGACTCACGTCCATCGAGTCAGTGATGCAGTGATGCCATCCAGCCATCTCATCCTCTGTTGTCCCCTTCTCCTCTTGCCCCCAATCCCTCCCAGCATCAGAGTCTTTTCCAATGAGTCAACTCTTCGCATGAGGTGGCCAAAGAACTGGAGTTTCAGCTTTAGCATCATTCCTTCCAAAGAAATCCCAGGGCTGATCTCTTTCAGAATGGACTGGTTGGATCTCCTTGCAGTCCAAGGGACTCTCAAGAGTCTTCTCCAACACCACAGGTCAAAAGCATCAATTTTTCAGTGCTCAGCCTTCTTCACAGTCCAACTCTCACATCCATACATGACCACTGGAAAAACCATAGCCTTGACTAGACAAACCTTTGTTGGCAAAGGAATGTCTCTGCTTTTGAATATGCTATCTAGGTTGGTCATAAATTTCCTTCCAAGGAGTAAGTGTCTTTTAATTTCATGGCTGCAGTCACCATCTGCAGTGATTTTGGAGCCCAGAAAAATAAAGTCTAACACTGTTTCCACTGTTTCCCCATCTATTTCCCATGTTGTGATTATTGTCTAAGCTTAAGGCTTATGGTAAATTTTGGATATTTAAAATTTTTTTTCTCATGAGACAAAGTAATTATCTTTAAAAGTAGAAGTGAATCACTGGTTAAAGAATTAAATCTAATGAGAAAATAAGATTGTAAGTAAAATAAGATTGTCTCATGACGAAAGTGCCAATTTGGCACAAAGTGATAATCAAGAATCAACCACTGTAACAACACTGTATGAAATGAAAGCAAATGTCTGTAAGTTTCACAGGAGAGCTTTTGAAGTCAACAAAGTAACAATGAGAATATCCATCACTGAAAGTCATTTCAGTGTATCTAAGACTGCTCAACTTCTTGTATTTCATTCAGTGAAGTTGTACCATCTCTAACCTTGCACAGTTATAGGATTTGGAAACAAAACACAGAAGTTCAAAAGGTAAGGAACTCAGATGTTCCTGCCTGGTGTCAACAGCACAAATTTTTTTGTGAACCGAATGTAAATCTGATAATGAAAACTAACTCCTTAACAGGAGAATCCAAAGCTGTAAGTAAGGAAAAGACAAATTCTATCAGAAAGAGGTTGTTCGAGGTTCAGCTGTGTTAAATAAACAGACATTTTTGCGTTGTTTAGTGGACAAGTCGTATCTGATTTTGTAACCCCATAGACTGTAGCCCACCAGGCTCCAATGTTCATGGATGTCCAGGCAAGAATACTGGAGTGGGTTGCCATTTCCTTCTGCAGGGGGTCTTCCTGACCCAGGGGTCAAACCTGCATTTCCCACAATGGCAGGTGGATTCTTTACCACTGAGCCATCAGAAAGCCCAAGCTGACATGTACAGAAACATCACTACCCTCATTTTCTGCTAGCATTTCAGATGAGACAAGTACAAGTTACTTGGCAACCTTCGTTCAAGGAACCTTAGTGTCAAGCAAAATGCCCCCACAGATTTGCAAATAAATATCCTTGAGGACCCATACCACGGTGGGTAGCACCATTCTTACCCGAAAATACACATCAAAATACATCTGGTGAATTCCCTTAAAGCTTTTATAATTCAGCTGAATGAAAATATGAATTGGCCGATCTCTGCATTTTGCTTGTGTTTTATATGAAGTAATCCAAATGAACCCAAGGAAGACGTATTAGATAAAACACAACAGGGGGAGAAAATGCTTTTAGATTAGGATATTGAACAACTTATCAAAAATGAACCATGTATATACTGAAGCTATAGAAAGAACTGTTCAGATAAAAGCAGTTACTGAAACCTGCTGGTGGTCACTGCACTCATGCTGAAAGGTTGTGCAGCAATTCTGGAAGAAGTTGGATAAAGCCATAAAAACTGTCAAATTTATTACAGGTCTTAAAATGTCCCCAGTCTGAAAACTGGGGACATTTCAGAGTTACTTTCATGATAAAGATGGTAAGTTCCAGAATGCATGTTTTAACACTGAACACTTTAGTAGTTTCAAAACAAGGTTCTGGCGCAGATATTTCCAATAAAAATATAAATTACTTATGTATTAGAAGAGTGTTAATTGTTAGTCACACAGTCGTGTCTGACCCTTTGTGACCCCACGGACTGTAGCTTGCCAGGCTCCTCTGTCCGTGGGGATTCTCCAGGCAAGATTACTGGAGTGGGTTGCCATTCTCTTCTCCAGGGGATCTTCTGACCCAGGGATTGAACCCGGGTCTCCTGCTTTGCAGGCAGATTCTTTACTGTCTGAAACACCAGGGAAGCCCTACACCTCCATTAATGAAACATCTCCTGGATATGACTTAGTTGGACCAGCTGGAGTAGCTGGACACTGTTTTCAACCAGTTGAAAGGGTTCCTTTGGATTTCATGCTCCCCCCATTACGGCTCACAATAGCAGTAACGACACTATTTTTACTCTTTTGAAATTCTGAAGGAATGTGACAGGACACGTCACTAGTGAGATGTTTTCAAACAGTGCCATTAAACTTGGGGTATGATGATGTTGGAAAACAATGTCAGCCAAATATAATGATGATTTAAGCCTCCTCCAGAGTCCATTTATCAACTCCTTTAAAAAAGTGAACCCTCTCCAATAAGGAAGGTGAGTGTTATTCAAGAAATTGTCAGTAATTTAATGTTGATGCATACATTTCCCCACATGGCTCTTTCAGACCTTGGGATCAGTTTAACTGAAGGGATCGAGACTGCAAAATGACATGTTTATATTAAAAAAAAAAAAAAAGACCATCATTTATATTTACTGATTAGTGTGCACCAGTATTTTTCTCCATATGGTATTACCAAAAAAAACACAGAAGTGAATTGGTTACTAGTGTTAATACAACCCTGCAAGTGTCATCTGTCACTCTTATTACTGTTGAATTGACCCCCCCATATGATAGGTTGAAATCCTAAACCCCAATTCCTGTTAATGTGACCTCATTTGTAAATAGGGTCTTTATATTTAAAAAAAAAAAAAATAGGGTCTTTGCAAATATAATTAAAGTGAGGTCAAGTTCAGTTGGAATGGGCCCTCAACCCAATGTGGGGTCCCCTGTTGGCTCAGATAGTAAAGAATCTGCCTGCAATGCAGGGGACTCAGGCTGGATCCCTGGGTCAGGAAGATCCCCCGGAGAAGGGATTGACTCCCCACTTCAGTTTTCTTGCCTAGAGAATTCCATGGATAGAAGAGCCTGGCGGGCTACAGTCTATGGGGTTGCAGAGAGTCGGACATGATTTAGTGACTAACACTTGCACTCAACCCAATAACTGATGTTCTTAGAAAACAGACACAGAAAAAAGTTCTCCATGTAAAGACACAGAGACACAAATACAGAGGAAGAACGGCCATGGGAAGATGAGCAGAAATTGGAATTATGTTGGTGGGAGTTGAGGAATGCTGGGGTGGCCAGAGGTGGAAGATGCAAGGGAGCATCCTTCTCCAGACTTTGCTAGGAGCATGGCCCTGACCACACCTTGATTTTGGACTTCAGCCTCCAGAACTGTGAGGTAATAAAATTTCTGTTGTTTAAAACCGTAAGTTTGGGACTTTCCTGGTGGTTCAGTAGTAAAGAATCCACCTTACAATGCAGGGGACAGAGGTTTGATCCCTGGTCAGGGAACTAAGATCCCACATGCCTCAGAGCAAGTAAGACCCCTGCCACAACTAATAAGCCCACGTTTCTAGAGTTTGTGTGCCACAAGGAAGATTCTACAAGTTGCAGCTAAGACCAGATGCAGCCCAATAAATAAATATTAAAAAAAAAAAAATACCAGCATTTTGTGGTAATTTGTTACAGCAGCCTTAGGAAATTAATATGACTCCCATTTCAACTGTTAAGGCTCAAACAGCCTGTTTTCATGGCTTAACTCTCTAATGAAGATTAACTTAGAATTCATGTATTATCTTTTATCTAAATGATGTACTAGAGTTTATGTAAGTTTACAATTTGATAACAGGACACTGCAGTGGAAAAAAGAACAACAAAATTAAATCAAGTTTAAACTGATTTAAGCAGGCTGTTTTAACCATATCTTCATACTGATCAGTTCACCACGGGGTAAAGAGAAAGGAAAAGATTTGCCCAGGAAGACAAAACAAATTTGCAGTAGGTATTGAGGTCAGCTTTTACATCTCTCGATTTCTAATCCAGAGTTTCTCCTCTGCCCTTCTGCGATGAGGCTTCACTCCCCAAGGCAGGAAGCCAAAAGTGGTTTGGGAAAGCACAGAAATATTTAAATAGCATGGTTCCCACAAAATGCTCTCAAGAGATTGCCTTTCATATCTCAGCAAGTGTACATTCTTTACCCTAGACCCAACTGAGATGTGTCATAAATTTTAAAAATAATTCTCAGGTATTTGAGTAGAGAGCTAAATTCTGATTTTTATGACAACAAAAGCAAACTGAAAACAAACAAAAAATGCATCTATTGAGAGCGGGGAAAAAACAGCGGGGGTACTTATGATGGCTACCATTTCCAATATGAAGGAAAGAATTATCTTTTTTCACCCTAGGATATTACTGATTAAAAAGAAAAAAAAGTAGTAATAGCCTCATGTTTTTTTATTACATTTGTGTTGCTGAGAGACATGGTTTTCAGGGGTTATTCGGGTCCTTGGGATGATAGAAGCCCTGACACTGTGTTTTGGACGCTGTTCAGAAGTTTGATCCGGTTAAATTTCTTGGCTGAGGTCGTGCCTTTGTTGAATTCTTGCCAAAGGCTGAGGTCATAGGGCCCTCACTAACAGCACGCAGCCATCTCTCCAAACAGAGGAAAGACTCAAATTGGGAAAAGAATGCAGAGGCAGCGATGCCTATTTGATTTCTACAAATCATCAGTGATACAGAGGGTCAAGCTAGCAGGGCAGAGCTGGAAACAGTGTGTTTCCATTTAAAGAGGAATGTTAACAGCATGGGAAAAACTCGCAAATATGAAGGTGGGCGGACTTTTACTGAGACTCCAGGATTGAAGGCGGAAAGCTCCCAGCAGCGTTAAGATATTGATAGCCTAAGCAAAATGGAACTTGTAAACGGGGCTGCTGCTTCAGGAAAATGTGAAAGAAAGCGAAAGTGTTAAGTCACTCAGTCACGTCCAACTCTTTGCCATCCTTTGGACTGTCGCCCACCAGGCTCCTCTGTCCATGGAATTCTCCAGGCAAGAATACTGGAGTGGGCTGCCATTTCTTTCTCTAGGGGATCTTCCCCACCCAGCAATCAAACCTGGGTCTCCTGCATTGCAGGCAGGTTCTTTACCACTGAGCCACCAGGGAAGCAAGGTACGGAGGAAAAGGTACGGAGCCCAATGTGATAAAGGGAAAATAGTTCAGTCCTTGGTTAGAAGGAAAAAAACCAAAATTCCCAAAACCTGCAAAGTAGCTTGTTTCCCTTGTTTTTGAACTGCCGACACTCACAGTTCTGAACTTGAACATGACCCTGAGAGGCTGGTGGGTTACCCCCACTCTGGGAGTCCTAACACCTCGTTTTTTGAATCACGCTGTCTTTCAGCAGATCTAGATCTTGCTGTAGATCTAAACATCGCCACTGCCACCTGGAAACTGGAAAAGTTGCCCAGAGAAGCAGGCTTTCCACACCGTTTGGCTGTATAAGGGCTGCCGGAGCTGAATCTGAGTTTTCAGGCAGGCTTCACGTACTCCAAATGAAAGGCTGAGGGGGGTGGCCATGAACACAGGTTAACATTATTTCATCCTGGGCTTCCTCTGTGACTCAGTGGTAAAGAACTTGCCTGCCAGTGCAGGAGAGGGGGTTCAATCCCTGATCCAGGAAGATTCTACATGCCTCAGGGCAGCTAAGCTTGTGGATCACAACTACTGAGCCTGTCCTCTAGGGCCTGGGAGCTGCAACAACTGAGCCCACATGCCATGACTACTGAAGTCCACATGCTCTAGAGCCCATGTTCTGCAACGAGAAGCCACCACAATGAGAAGCCACAACTAGAGTGGCCCTTGCTCATCGCAACCAGAGAAAAGCCTGCACAGCAATGCAGGCCCAGCACAGCCAAAAATAAATAACTTTTTTTTTTTTTTTATTAACACAAAAGATTATCTCATCTTTCTTTCAAGCTTTCAGAAAAAAGCTTGTCACCAGATTTGTTGAAAGAGATTCCATCTCACGTGAGGGATTCCTTGGCATGAAGAACCTTTTCTTTCATGTTCTATTAAGAGTGTGTGTGCCACATTTCTTCAAAGGGCAAGTTTTTCCTCTCAAATAGAAAGCAAGCTCACAGAACATATAATGATCCTAAGCAAAGCTACATTTGGGCATCCCAGTCCCCTAGCTTTAGAAAAACCTGAATTATTAATACATTTACATCAAACATCAAGGCTTCACCTGAATATGTCCATACTTTTTTTTTTTTGGCTAATAAGAAACAGTCTTTGCTTTTTTCTTTTTCAGTCTTTGCTTGTTTTCACTTGAAGTCATCATTGGGCTTCTGAGGTAAAACCAAAGATGTGATGTAAAAAAACAGACACGCAGCTCCTGGGGAAAATTTTCAGATTTTTGTTTTGAAATTAATTTTACTCCTCCACAAAAAGACTGTGAGGAAAATGGGAATATCATTCTACTATAACTGGTGCAGACACAGAAGCCAAACATTTTATTTAGCAATTCCATGATCCAGGACTAGACCATTTCTTTAGATACTCACGTAACACCAAAATATATTCTATCCAAATAAAAACTAAACACCAGTTGGACACAACCAGTTTTTCCCACCACAGCAGCTAATACTGGATTCCTAACAGTACTGTCATCCTTGCTCAAGTGACCCATGAAAGTGAAAAGTGTAAGTGTTAGTTGCTCAGTTGTGTCCGACTCTCTTGTGACCCTATGGGATTTTCCTGGAAAGAATACTGGAGTGGGTAACCATTTCCCTTCTCCAGGGAATCTTCCCAACCCAGAGATTGAACCAGGTTCTCTTGCATTGCAGGCAGATTCTTTACTGTTTGAGCCACCAGGGAAGCCCAGTGATTAAGGAGTACAGCACCAGATACCTCATCAATGAACTGATCACATGCCATAAGCTCAGACTCAAACTGCAGCCCACGCCTTCCCTGATGAGCTGCGCCACACCTCTCTCCAGCTTTGTCTTGGGAGTCAGGAAATATCCACCATTATTCATGGCAACTAGAAACTGGGTTTTAAATGTCTCCAATAACAAAAGCCAAGAATACACATGCCAATAAGATTTTTTGCAACTCCAGTTTGTTGTGTGCCCATCAGGTGCCAGACGACATAAACACCAGAAGGGGAGTGGGGAGGACAAGAGAAATAAAGCTCTTAGCTCCGTCGGACTTCTACTCCAGAGAAGACTGGAGCACGGATACAAAGGAGGACACAAATATGATCGGTATTTTGGCGCTGATCCCAACACAAGGCAGTCTCACCGAGAGAAGGGCACCAGAGAAGGCTGTGCTGAGGAAGTGGTGCTCAAGCCAAGATGAGAAGGATGGATGTATGATCAAGGCCAGGTAACCAGGAGGAAATGTATAGAAATGTCCCAGGAAGACGGAACAGCATGTTTACAGACACAGAAGCAGAAGATGGCAGGGAGTGCTGGAAGAACAGAATTAAGTGCAATAGGGCTTCTCTCCATGAGCCAGATACTCACCTCTAAAGGACAAGAGAGCAAAGAATCCCCATGTAATCCATATGCCAAGATTCAACATATTTATTGAGCTTCTATTTATAAGGCTTAACTAGCTTTAGTCTCCCAGGGCCAGACATTCTAGAGTGCAAAGTCAAGTGGGCCTTAAGAAGCACTGCAGTTAATAAAGCTAGAGGATACGATTAAATTCCAGCAGAACTATTTGAATCCTTTAGGGATGATGCCATCAAGGTTTTGCATTCATTATGCCAGCAAATCTGGAAGACCCAGCAGTGGCCACAGGACTGGAAAAGGTCAATCCTCATCCCAATTCCCAAGAAGGGTAGTACCAAAGAGTGTGCTAACCATCAGGCAATTGTACTCATCTCCCATGATAGTAAGGTCATGCTTAAAATCTTGCATGCTAAGGTTCAGCATTATGCCAACCAAGAACTTCAAGCTTGGTTTAGAAAAGGAAGATGAACTAGAGATGTTCAACCAAGATGTCCAAGCTCGGTTTAGAAAAGGAAGAGGAACTAGAGATCAAATTGCCAATATTTGCTGGATTTTAGAGAAAGCAAGGGAATTTCAGGAAAACATCTCTGTTCCATCAACTATACTAAAGCCTTTGACTGTGTGTATCATGACAAACAGTGGAAAACTCTTAGATGGGAATACCAGACCATCTTACCTATCTCCTGAGAAACCTGTATGCAGGTCAAGAAGCAACAGATAGAACCCTGTATGGAACAGCTGATTGGTTCAAGATTGAAAAAGGAGTACAACTAGGCTGTCTGCTGTCACCCTGTTAGTTTAACCTATGCACTGAACACATAATGAGAAATGCCGGGCTGGGTGAGTTACAAGCTGGAATCAAGACAGGCAGGAGAAATATCAACAACCTCAGATATGCAGATGATACCACTCACAGCAGAAAGCGAAGAGGAATTACTATAGAGCCTCTTGATGAGGGTGAAGGAGAGTGAAAGAACCGGCTTAAGACTAAATACTAAAAAAAAAACTATGATCAAGGCATCTGCCCTTATTTCATCATGGCAAATGGAAGGGGAGAAGGTGAAGGTAGGGACAGATTTCCTTTTCTTGGGCTCCAAAATCACGGCAGATGGTGACCGCAGCCATGAAATCAGAAGACGATTGCTTCTCCGCAGGAAAGCTATGATAAACCTAGACAGTGTGTTCTCCTCCAGCAAAGGTCCCTATAGGCAAGGCCACGGTCTTCCCAGCTGTCACGTGTAGTCGTGACAGCTGGATCTTAAAGAAGACACAATGCCTTCAAACGGTGGTGCTAGAGAAGACTCCTGAAAGTCCCTTGGACAGAATGGAGATCAAACCAGTCAATCTTAAGGGAGATCAACCCTGAATACTCACTGGAAGGACTGATGCTAAAGCTGAAGCTCCAGTATTTGGTCAGCTAATGAAAAGAGCCGACACATTGGAAAGGTCCCTGATCTGGGAAACATCAAGGGCAGAAGAGGGTGTCAGAGGATGAGATGGCTGGATGGCATCACTGATGCAATGACCATGAACTTGGGCAAACTTCAGGAGATGCTGAAGGATAGGGAGGCCTGGGCAGTCTATGGGGTCAGACATGACTGAGCAACAACTAGTTTTACGGGCTTCCCAGGTGGCATAGCGGTAAAGAATATGCCTGCCAATGCTGCCATCTATGGGGTCGCACAGAGTCGGACACGACTGAAGCGACTTAGCAGCAGCAGCAGGAGACTTAAGAGACACGGGTTCGATCTCTGAGTCGGGAAAATCCCCTGGAGAAGGACATGGCAACCCACTCCAGTAGTCCTCCTTGGAGAATCTCCTGGACAGAGGAGACTGGTGGGCTACAGTCCACAGGGTCGCAAAGAGTCAGACGCGACTGGGCGACTAAGCACACACATATACACAACTAGCTTTACGTAGCACATAGTAAGTGCTGTGAACGTAAGTGCTATGAAAGTAAGTAAATAAATACCTAAATCCATAAATGCATCACTGGTCAGCACCTCAATGTAGACTATTCATTCACAGAAGACTTTTTAGGAACTGCTTAAAGCAAAGAAGAAATATCCTTATCTGACACTATGACATCCTTGAGAAAGTAAAAATCAAATTGCAAACTTTAGTGCAAATAGATTCATTTTCCTGCTTCCTTCTGACCTAATTAAGCTTTAAATAATTCCTGCTGCTGCTGCTAAGTCGCTTCAGTTGTGTCCAACTCTGTGCGACTCCATAGACTGCAGCCCACCAGGCTCCCCTGTCCCTGGGTTTCTCCAGGCAAGAACACTGGAGTGGGTTGCCATTGCCTTCTCCTAAATAACTCCTATCTTATCATAAATATACTTTGGCTACTGAGACACACTGGTTGCTCAATACTACACATTTCAGAATCCTTGTTAATAGAAAGACTTTATACCCTTTAAAATTATTTACATACAAAAACTAGTAAATGTCTCAAATGTTAAGCAAAATATGCAGAAGTATAACGACTACTTTCTAATTTTTCATCACGCTGTACTGGCAAAAAGGGTGAAAACAGCTTCTTAAAAACTGTTAATTTTAGGAAGTCTCTTATCTTCATTCATTAACAATTTATTAAAGACACTGTAACATGTAAAAATACATTATGGTAGAGACTGAGAAATAGAGACATGAGATAAAAAGTCAGTTGTAATCACTGAAAAGTATTTTGACTTTAGATTTTGGTGACAAATGTGTGGTTGTATCACTGACAAACACTCTGGATCAATGAATTCATTAACTGATGCTTCAAGGAAATAATGCTCAAAGACATTACTGCATTAAAAGGGCAATTCCATTCTTTACCTTTCCAGCCCTTTCTTGCTTCTCCCAACATGTATGATAATTGAGGTTTTCATGTTTATAAAAATGCTTCTACGAGAGTAGAGGTTAGCAGTTGTAACAGAGACCATGATGTCAACATTAAAAAAAAAATACTATTTTTATACAAAAGAAGTTGCCTGATCCTTGTCCTTCATTATGCGCCCTTAGTCTCCCCTCACTTGCTGTATTACACTAGTACAAACAGAAGGGAACAGGTACCTAAGAGGTTAACTGACTGGCCAGAAGTCACAGAGCTGATTAAAATCAGCAATTAACCACCACCTTCCACTCACTCGTCATCATTCATGTTCACTGAAGAGTCTCACTGGCTTCCAAGCTTACTGCCTTGGTCTCCTTGATGACTCTGATGATCATTCTGACTCCAAAACGCACATGATAATGGCTCGCTCCAGCCTCTCAGTTCCTGGACTCCCTGACACCCAATCGCCACATCCTCAGTCATATCCGTTACTCACTCTCATGGCCGTGTGCTGGATCTCAGTGGTAGCAATTAATGCCTCAAGAGCAAAATCTGACCAAACGCCTGCTTTTCTATTTCACTTCCTCCAGTAACAAGGAGTCCAACAATTCAACTCCACCAGGACCTATGACCACTCATTTTTTCACTCCCCACCCCAACTGGAGTCCACAGACCACGTACTTTCCTAGGACTCACTCCCTTCATTCTACCTGCTTAACAAAATCCAAGTTCAAGTTCAAGCCAACCCTCCAGTAACTCCACACCTGCACCCACCCAGCTCATCATGGCTGGGGGAAGACGTACATGGTAATGGCATCTACTCTCGCTACACGCCTTGTGCTATTTCGGGGCTGTCTAGTATTTCTCTTTCCTTATTCCATTCACTCTCCCAGATGATTTGCACACCTCCTCCTCTCCCTGGAAGAGCTAAGAGTGGAATACATCCAACTGCCTGTTCAATTCTAGCACCTGGATGTCTAACAGGCATCTCAAGCTTAACCACACTTGGTTTCTCCACAAAATCCCATCCTGGTGAAGTCTTCTTGAACCTATCTTTTCATTAAGTTGCTCAAATAGTCTTAGAAGCCTCTACACACACACTCTCTCTCACTCAATCTCATTCGCTTTTCATCTAACACCCCTTCTTGACAATGCCACTGCTGCCACTGCCTCAGTTCAAGCCACCATCTCAACTCACACAAAACCCCCAGTCGCTTTCCCTGCTTCATTCTTGGTTAGAGAAAATGTCTGTTCCCCATGAAGCAACCAGTAATCTTTTTAAAATTAATCCTCTCATTTCACTGGTCTGCTCCTAACACTCCAGTATCTATGATTATATTTAGACTAAAACCCAAAGAGCTTTCCAATGGCCAATGAGACCCTATGGTGAGAGTTAGCAAAGTTCAGCCAATGTGCAAAATCTGGTTCAGTGCCTGCTCCTATAAAAAAAAGTTTTCCTGGAACACAGCTTCCCATCGGTCTATATAATACCTATGGCTGCTTTCTTGCTCCAACGGCAGGGACCTTAAAGCCCCCATAGTTAAAAAAAAAGTTTTTTTATTGTTTCTACAGTTTGCCGATTCCTATATGCCAGGCGTCACCCACTGGGTTCCAGCTTCACCGACTGGCTTTCCATTCATAATTGGGCCAAGCCTCCTGCCCCCTCAGGCCTCTGCATTGAACCTTCTGCCCAGAACACCTCTTTCTACACACCCGCATGCCTTGATCCCTTGTCAGAAAGCTCTCTGGTCAAAGGTTACCACCACAAAGGGGCACTGCCTGGGCTGTGCTGACTTGAACTGCACCCTCCCTTTCTCATGGCCTCATCACTAACTCCATGTATCTGTTTAACATCTCCGCCCTTTCCTCCCCATCAGCTTATGGGTTCCAGGAAGACATGTTCAATCCTGTATCTCCGGAACACTGCGCATAGTAGGAAATCAGTAAGCACTGAACTGATGAGTTTTTTCGATCCTCATTGGATCCCTCCTTTCCCTTCAGGTTCTTCCATTTGGGAGTGCAGTAGAGGGAAAACTTCAAAATCATGGAAAGAAAATAATGTTGTCTGAGGATGCTTAATGTAAGATGGTATAAATCATATGACATACAGTCTGAAAACACTATCCTGATCCTTATACGTGCGTAACTATCATAGTAATGAAGCCAAAGCAATGGATGAATCATTAGCAAGATCAAACCAGTCGACCCTAAAGGAAACCAGTCCTGATTATTCATTGCAAAGACTAATGCTGAAGCTCCAATACTTTGACCACCTAATGTGACCAGCTGACTCACTGGAAAAGACCCTGATGCTGGGAAAGATTGAGGGCAAAAGGAGAAAGGGGCAGAAGAGGATGAAATGGTTGGATGGCATCACTGACTAGATGGAAATGATGACCAAATTCTAGGAGACAGTGGAGGACAGAGGAGCCTGGTGGGCTACAGTCCATGGGGTTGCAAAGAATCAGACACAACTTAAAGAGACAAAAGTAATGATGACAATTTCTAATGAATTAAACTTCTCATTTCTGGTCTGGCATGTAAGGCAGTTGGAAGTCGTCATTCGGTCCTAACAAGTAAAAATCTGGATTGTCAAACAACTCTTCTTAGAACCATCAGAGAACTGTGATCACAGGGCGAACCACTGCCCCTGAAACTGGAGGGACAGGCAGATACAAAAAAATCACAACTCGGTTGAAGCAGAAGCCTCCACAGACCAATACTGGGGTAGGAAAACCCAGACTGTAATTGGCAAACTGCTAGATGCTCAGTGTGGACAAGTTTGAGAGCTATAGACTCCAATGAGACCTAGTTTCAGTGGGCCTCTGTCACACTTTTGTTGAGTTTTACCTTCACTTCTACTAGACTCTCATAATGAAGACAGAGAAAAGCCCTCTCTTGCTTTTCACAGGAGAGGAAAGTAATCGTTTTGAAATATAGTTGTCCCAGGAACCTGCAGATACCAAACTCATATAAATTTGCATGTAAGTACACATATCCTCCTCTATATGTTAAATCATCTTTAGATTACTTATATCTGCTGCTGCTTCTAAGTCGCTTCAGTTGTGTCCGACTCTTTGTGACCCCAGAGACGGCAGCCCACCAGGCTTCCCTATCCCTGGGATTCTCCAGGCAAGAACACTGGAAGGAGTTGCCATTTCCTTCTCCAATGCGTCAAAGTCGCTCAGTCGTGTCCGACTCTAGCGACCCCATGGACTGCAGTCTACCAGGCTCCTCCGTCCATGGGATCTTCCAGGCAAAAGTACTGGAGTGGGGTGCCATTACAATGTAAAAGCTGCATGCATGTGTGCTAAGTCATATCTGACTCTTTTGCAACCCTATGGACTCCTACCAGGCTCCTCTTTCATGGGATTCTCCTGGCATGACTACTAGAGTGGGTTGCCATTTCTTTCTCCAGGGGATTTTCCCCAACCAGGGATCAAACCCATGTCTCCTGCATTAGCAGGTGGATCCTTTACCACTGAGCCTCCAGAGAAGCCTGCATAAAGGCTGCATAAATAATTGCAAATGCAAGGCACATGCTGTGTAAATAGCTGTCCCGAGTATGGAAAGTTCACATCTTGTTTTTGGAACTTGCTGTAATTTTTTTTCTTCCAAAATATTTTGGACCCATGGTTGGTGGAATCCAAGGACGTGAAACACATACAGAGGGCCAAACTATACACCCAAAGCATGCTGCGATTCTTAACAAGGCCCGCCCTTGAGAGAAGAAACCACTTCACCAGAGTTTAACCCTCCTGGAGTTTGTTTTCAGATACTATTATTTTTTGGCCATGCCATATGCGGCATCTTAGTTCCCCAACCAAGGTGTGAACCTAAGATCCCTGCAGTGGAAATCCGGAGTATTAACCAGTAGAACACGAGAGAAGTCCCCCTCCTGGAGTTTTATCAGAGCCTAACTGACCTGGGAAAATCTTCCAGGTGGGAGAGGGAAATTCCCAACTCCAGCTTCCTCCAGGCACCCTGCCCTATTTAGCAAGAGAAAGATACCCATAAGCACTCCCAAGGGCCACAGCCTGGGGGCACATGTTCACCCACTCAAAGGACAGGATCCAGGTATTCGGTCATAAGAAGTTTGATGCAAGCAGTTTCACCAGACAACTGACCGTAAGACGATTTTGCAGTAAGAGACAGAATAACTGGCTGACAGTTTGGTTTGACAATTTGGTTTCGAGGGTTTAACAGTTTGGTTTCAGCTCGTTAGCAGTTTGGTTTTGCTTCTCTATTGAGGCAGTACTCCATTTTTATATAACAGCAATCTTGGGCCTCAATGGTCTATACAGTGACGAGTAGATGTGGAAGTCTTAAGATGTGGACGATAACAGTGTACCAACTTGATTAGAAAACTTACTGGTGGTGTGAGATAAGAGTGCAAAGCGCCAGACTGCACACTTTAGTACAAAATAACAAATTGGGTTTGCAGATGCTTTTGGTGAGCACCTCCACCCTCCCACTTGCCAAAACCAAAAGCTTACCAAGCTATGGCTAATAATTCACAAATCTTCAGGCACATTCATTCTTGACTTTTTTAGTTAATTGAGATCCAGGAGTTTGTTTTCTAACACCATCTTTACCAGATTTTTCATGTAACATTAGATGTTGGAGGCAAAAGAGGAAATCAAGTTCCTCTGATTCCCCTGCAAAAGAAATGGTTACGTGACTCCTGTTAAGTTTGATTCTTCAAAATCATCAGTCTTTTGCTATTTGATAGTGAAAAACATGTGGCGGCTGGAATTTTGGTAGTTGGCACAGAATTTGGCTTAGATGATTCAGTGAAGTATAAGGACTGAGCATGTGACAGAACTTTTAAAGGCAGTCCAGACAGGTAATACCATTTACATATGCTGTGCGTGCTCAATCAGTCATGTCCAGCTCTTTTCAACCCAAGGACTGTAGCCTGCCAGGCTCCCCCATCCATGGGATTTTTCAGGCAAGAATACTCGAGTGGGTTGCCATTTCCTCCTCCAGGGGATCTTCTTGACCCAGGGATCAAACCCACATCTCCTGCCTTGACAGACGGATTCTTTACCACAGAGTCACCTGGGAAGCCGTTGCATCCATCACATGTATGAATAAGAAACAGCAGCATCCCTGTTTGTTTACTTCCAAGGAAATGTCAATCAACTCAAAGGAAATTTCCTTGTATCGTAAAGAATTTATGTCTACAGTAAGATTCTGAATCTTTATGACTGACTTTAACAAAGTATAAGAAATTCCCTGGCGGTACAGTGGTTAGGACTCCACATGTCCACTGCAGGGGGGCTGGGGTCAATCCCTGGCCATGGAACTAAGATCCCACAAGTTAGGCAGCGTAGCCAAAAAAACAGAATAATTTCTTTCCGAAAAATATACCCACATACAACCATAAGCATGAATCTGTGCACATTTTAAATGTATTCAAATATTTTGTTGTTTTTCACAATATTTTAAAATTTGCTGTTGATTTTTTCATGTTTTATTATGTCCTTTTTAATGTGCCTCTTTTATTTTCAATTATTTTATCTTTCAGAGCATAACTGCCTTATGGCCAGTGAGTGACATGGTGAAGCCACTTGCAGTTAAAGATGCTTACAGTGAAAATACTGAACATGCATAGAGGACTAAAGAACACTTCACATTGCTAAAAGCCACAGTTCTTTATACCAGGTACATCCTGTCCAGCTTTCAACAAATACATGGATACTAAAATGCAAAAAAAAAAAACCCGACATTTTAAAACAGAGCAGGCATTTTGCAGTTATCAGACTGAGAATTTAAAATAATTAAAGTTAATATATGAGAATAAGTATTCATATGCTATGAAGAAAGCAGACAATATTCAAGAATAGGTGAGTAATGTAAGCAGAGATGGAAACTAAAACAATCAAAAAAAAAAAGAAATGCTGGAAATGAAAAAAGACTGACGGGCTCAGGAAAGCACCTGTGAGCTAGGGGACAATCAATAGAAACCTCTAGAGCTGAAAAGCAAAGAGAAGAAAAAGAAAGGGAGCAAGCAAGAAAGGAACAGAATATCCAAGAGCTATGGGACAACTACAAAGGTATAATGTATCTGTAATGAGAATATTTCTGAGAGAAAGGGCCAGAAGAAATAACTGAAGTGATCAAGATGGAGAACTTTCTAAAATTAATGTCAGACATAGGATTGGAAACTCAAGAAAACAATAAGCAGGATAAATGCCCCCAAAAATCTGCCAGAGAATATCATATTCAAACTGCAGAAAATCAGAAAAAATCTTGGTAGAAGCCAGAGGGAGCGAAAAATACCTTATCTTTTAAGGATCAAAGAAAAAAATTACATATCTCCTCAGAAACCATGCAATCAATGAAAATGGAATGCAATATTTAAAAGTGTTGAGACAAAAAAAAAAAACAACCCCAACCAAGAATTCTGTATCCTGTGAAATTATTCAAAAGTGAAGGAGAAACTTTTTCAAACAGAAGTTGGGTAAACTCATTGCCAGTAGACCTGTCTTGCAAAAAATAATAAGAGTTCTTCAGACAGAAGGAAATGTCACAAACTCAGACCTGCGTAAGTAAAGAACATTAAGGAAAAAATAAATGAAGATAAAATACTTCCAATGGTTTTATACAATACTTACCTTGCTGTTTGTCATAAATTAAAAGTAATTTCAATCCTTAGGCAGAGTTGCATTAAGTGGAAGTTGTTTGCAAGAAGACAGGAGAAAGATGAGCAAGACTTGGTTAAGATCTCCTTGACAGTAACTAAGATGTTTTCTTTCAGAGATACTTAATTCTTTTAACAGAGCCTAGCAAAATACATTCAAATGTCAATAATAAACCACTTATCCAAAAGGCATAGTTGTAAAACCTTTAGGTTTAGAATCAGAAAAAAGTGGTTCAAACTCCAGGCTCAGCAACTTGCTGGCTGTATGTAGTTTTGAGTAAGTTGCCTGAGTAACTCATCTGTAAAACAAAAATGATGAAACCCATATTTCATGTATTACTGTAAGGATTAAATGCAAAGGATAAGCAAATTCACCTAGCCCTCTGAACAGCTAATTCTAAATGACTGAGCTGTAAGCAGTATGAACCTAGACTTTCCCCTTACACTAGTTTCACAATGAGCTAATAAGTTTGTGGCCAATCTAACAAATGTACAAAATTTCAAAGCATGCATTTTGGGGACATCACTCGACCTGTATTTTGAAGTTTTTCCTATATGTTATGTTTATTATTAATAGTTTTTGAAAACATTATCTTGCTTTGGAACAGTATGAAACCTTTTCAAACAATTAGAGAAATAAAAAGATAAGAGACCAAGCCAACAGTTTCATATTTTTTCCAAGGAAGGGATGAAATAATTCTCAGAAGTATCTTCTAGAAGCACCTCAACCGCCAACCTTCAAATATGGCATCCAAGGCAGGCCCGCTGGCCATGTTCCCAACCACAGGATGCCTACCACACACATATATACTGGTCACTATGATTAACTTCTCCCTTCCCCACTTTTTCCCTCTGGGAAGGATTAAACTTCAATTATTTGATGTTTACCAAATCAGCTTGAATATCTGCTTCATGTTCAAATTTCCTTACAAACATCAACAAACCTCTCTATACAATAAATACCATTCCTTATTTTAGGAAACATTCCCTAAATTGCTAAGCTCCTAAGTGATCTGCAAAATGTCACAAAAATTCAAGAAGAAGAAGAAAAAAAAAAAAACCCAAGTTAATTCTTGGCTCAGTTCAATGTTAATGAGACTATGCTTTCCCCTATTTGTAAATTTATCTAGGTAGGACTTGTCTGCCAGTTTGAATATGGTTTTCCATAAAGGCCAAGGCCAACTTTTAAGTGCTTTAAGGACATTTTTGATGTCTTACCTCTCACAAAGATAAAATGGGCAATGTTCTGTACTCTGTACTTTATATCCCACTTTAAAAGAAAACACGTAATGGTATAATTAGAGCAACATATAGAGTTAAAAGGTCACTTAGTTTAGTCCCCACCTTACCAGAGACAAGTCTGAATTTAATAGATAAAACTGTTTAAGGACTGTAAGAACAGAACATATATTAACCACCCCAGTAATGAACTATTTTCAAATCTTGAAAAGGTACTTTTCAGGTACTTTCAATACATAAAAAATGCTTTGAAAACATACACTCCTTTGAATATTATGATGTTCTTATTTCTCCCTCTGTGGAGAGTAAGGCACAACAGCCGCGTTTGAACTAGTTGTCCCCCACCAACCCACCAGGCCCAGCTTCTCACGTACTACTAGGCACAGTGCCAAAAAAAGAATCTGACCATTAACTTCCTTCCAGAAACCTTGAACAGTTTCTCACATCTTCCATAGGAAACCCAAACCATGACAATGCATGGTAACAAGGCCGTTATCACCTCCACCACTCCCTACCTCCCTCTTCAGCACACTCAGGCTGTTCCAGGGATTGGGCACATGAAGCTTCCTCCATCCTAAACCACTCCATCTCACCCTCCACTCAACAGAGTCCCAAGTAATCTTTACAAGGTAATTCGGAGTTCTCTTCCAAGGGGAGCCTGCCCTGATGCTCCAGGGTGACCAAATGCTCTCAGTACTTTCACGATCGTCCAGGCAAGCCTCCAGCACAGCCCTCCACGCTGCACAGTGGTCATGTTAATGCCACTGGCATCTTCTTCCTCCTCTTAAGTCTGGAAAGTATGAACAGAACCCCTTATTCATTTTTATTCAAAGTACCAAGGACATGCTTGGCACTAAATAGTTGCACCACTGTTCAAAAAATTTTGGTCTTTTTTGCACATGCTATTTCCTCTGGCAAAGGTCACTGCACCCTTCTAAGTCAAGTTTGAAAATCACTTCCTCTGGGATATTATTCACAAATTGCCCAACAGATTTGTCCAAATGATCACTATGTAATCTTGGAAACATCACTTAACCTCTCTGCACCTGCTTTCTCCACCATACAATGCATGATCCCAGCTTCTCAGAGCTATTTTTGAGGATTAAATTGATCAGTGCACCTAAGGAACTCAGAGCAGAACCCAGAAGTTGGTGTCTCAAAAGATGTTCACCATTCCTGTTAGTACAAGTGATAATGCCCACTTAGCCCATACTTTGCCAAAAACATTTAAGGTAATTCATTTAAATCTGTGGAGGATGTAGTTCGGTTCAGTTGTTCAGTCGCGTCCGACTCTGCAACCCCATGGATTGCAGCACGCCAAGCCTGTCCATTACCAACTCCTGGAGTTTACTCCAACTCATATCTATTGAGTCGGTGATGCCATCCAACCATTTCATGCTCTGTCATCCCCTTCTCCTCCCACCTTCAATCTTTCCCAGCACCAGGGTCTTTTCCAATGAGTCAGCTCTTCCCATCAGGTGGCCAAAGTACTGGAGTTTCAGCTTCAACATCAGTCCTTCCAATGAATATTCAGGATTGATTTCCTTTAGGATGGATTGGTCGGATCTCCCTGCAGTCCAAGGGACTCTCAAGTGTCTTTTCCAACACCACAGTTCAAAAGCATCAACTCTTCGGCATTCAGCTTTCTTTATAGTCCAATTCTCACATCCATACATGACTACTGGAAAAAGCATAGCCTTGTCTAGACAGACCTTTGTTGGCAAAATAATGCCTCTGCTTTTTAATATGCTGTCTAGGTTGGTCGTTAACTTTTCTTCCAAGGAGTAAGCATCTTTTTATTTCATGGCAGCAGTCACCATCTGCAGTGATTTTGGAGCCCCCAAAAATAAAGTCTGGCACTGTTTCCTCATCTACTTCCCATGAAGTGATGGGGCCAGATGCCATGATCTTAGTTTTCTGAATGTTGACCTTTAAGCCAACTTTTTCACTCTTTCATCAAGAGGCGTTTTAGTTCCTCTTCACTTTCTGCCATAAGGGTGGTATCATCTGCATATCTGAGATTACTGATATTTCTCCCGGCAATCTTGATTCCACCTTGTGCTTCTTCCAGCCTAGTGTTTCTCATGATGTACACTGCATAGAAGTTAAATAAGCAGGGTGACAATATACAGCCTTGACGTACTCCTTTTCTTATTTGGAACCAGTCTGTTGTTCCATGTCCAGTTCTAACTGTTGCTTCCTGACCTGAATACAGATTTCTCAATAGGCAGGTCAGGTGGTCTGGTATTCCCATCTCTTTCAGAATTTTCCAGTTTATTGTGATCCACACAGTCAAAGGCTTTGGGATAGTCAATAAAGCAGAAATAGACCTTTTTCTGGAACTCTCTTCCTTTTTCAATATAAAGGGTATGCAACTGTCTTTCTGCGCCAATTTTTTTTTTTTTTTTAAATCACAAAGCAGGCTCAGCTGTAAAGAAACTGCTGGCAACACAGGAGATGAAGCTCAATCCCTGGGTGGGAAAGATCCCCTGGAATAGAAAATGGCTATCCAATCCAGTATTCTTGACTCAGAAACCCCATGGACAGAAGAGCCTGGCGGGCTACAGTCCATAGGGTCACAAGTGTCAGACACAACCTAGCAACTAAACAAGACTCAAAAGGAAGCTTTATGAACTCTTCACTGGAACTGAAATGATAAACTCAACCTGATGAATGTTTAACCTAGATGTCAATGGAAGTGTGTAAACTGCATTCATAGTCTTCAACTTTAAACCATTTCCACTGTACATTCCTTTCTGACTCACACACTACTACTTGGACGTCTAATAAGCAATCCAAGTGTAAACCACTCAAAGCTTAATTCACCCTCCAAATGTGGAATCATTCTAGAGTCACTCACACCTCATCCAATCTCAGCAAATCTACCTGCCAATTAATGCCTAACTTTTTACCACCATTCACTCTGGTTCCAGCAGCTGCTTATTTTAAGTCTTTTAACTGCTCTTCTCGCCTCCTCAAACATGAAGTCCTTTTGCATCAACCCCAGCCCAACAACACATTAAGCTTTATTAAAACACAAGCTCCAAGAAGCTGAAATAATTCTTTTAATGCTTTGTTCAAGGTACCATCACCAATGCTTGGGATTATGCTGGGATGGAGTCAAGTACTTGATATATGTATTTGAAATGACTGCTCTTGCCTCAAGGGTTTTTAGACTTGCTATTCTCTGCTAGAAACATTCTTCCCTGAGATACCTTAATCTATATTAAGGCTCTGAACTTAATATCTTCAGGGACTTGCTCTCGTCACCTTATCAATAAGGTTTTATCAACTACCCCACTTACATTGCATCACAAATCCTCTTCCATCTTCGTTTTTCTTCACAGCATTTATACCACATAACCCACTGTATATTTCATTCATTCGTATACTGCCTTTCATGTCCCATCCAGTTTTCAGTCCCATGAGATCAACAGTGGCAAGCCCTTGCCGTTTACACATGCACTTAAGATTTTACTTTCTACTAACATTTTACTAATTTTGTATGTAAACTTCATGACATTCTAAGTGTGACAGCCCTATTTCTTTGCTAGAAATATTTATTCTCACATCTCCAATGTAAAGAAACAGCTAAGGACTTCGATCCTAAGTCATACAACACCTTACGTGTTAGTCGCTCGGTTGTGCGTGACTGTGTGATCCCATGGACTGCACCCCACCAGGCTCCTCTGTCCATGAGATTTTCCAGGCAATGATACTGCAGTGGGTTGCCATTTCCTTCTCCAGGGGATCTTTCCAACCCAGGGATCGAGCCCGGGTCTCCTGCATTGCAGGCAAATTCTTTACCTACTAAGCTACAAGGGAAGCCCCAACTACTTTAGAAACAGATATAAATTATGAAATTATAATTACCATTTGTTTGCTGATCCATTTCAAAGTCATTACACTGAAAGAAACCAGACACAAAGGAGCACGTGTGTGTGTGTATAATTCCATTTATATAGAATCTTAGCAAATGCAAACCAATCTGTATTAAAGAGAGAATACTGATCAGCAGTTGCCAGAGGCTGGAGCAAGGGGAAGGATGAACTGCACAGGAGGAAACCTACAGGAGGTGACTGACACATTCTGTATCTTGATTGTGTTGGTAATTTCATAATTATGAGTGTCTGTCAAAACACACCTAAGAGAACAGGAAAAATTGCCTACGATAAATACTTCACAAAATCATTACAAGGCTAAAATGACTTTCTGAAATTTGGGGAGCTTTTTTTACCCAAGCATAATCAGAAAAACTAAGAAAACTACATGAGATTTCTTCCAATGACAACAAAAGATTGCATCCAGAGTGGGCTTAAAGGGATCATAAGATATAAAATCCCATGGACAGAGGGGCCTGATGGACTACAGTCCATGGGGTTGCAGAAGACTCAGACACGACTTAGCAACTAAACTGGAAAACAAAGACCTCTCATTACTCACCTACTGTCAGAATCAAAAAGCTTTACCTGAAGAACATTATTCACTACTTCAAATGCATCAGAAAAGGAAATCAAACACCACAAGAAACCACAGTAACATGGTATCACAAGAAGAAAACAACAATTCTCCAAACACTGAACTTAAAGTCACAGAATACTGCAATCTGATTCAGAAGGGCTGTCATGAAGAAACACAATGAGCTACAAGAAAATTCAGAAAAAGTATTTTAAAAATTCATGAGCAGAAAGAACGCTTTAACAAACAGATTGAAACTGTTAAAGAGAACCAAATGAATTCTGGAATTAAAGCACTCAATAACTGAGATGAAGAACACATTAGAAAGCACTGGATATAAAGCAGATGGTAGGGAAGAGAGAATTGCTCTTCAGGTGAGTCTGAAAACAGAAATCTAGAAATGATACAGGTAGAAAAGGAAAGAATAAGATCTAAAAGGAGAAGAAATTCTACGAGAACTATCAAGTTATAAGAAAAATGGGTATCCCAGAAGAGAGGGAAAAGAGAATTTATTTAAAGAAGTAATTGCTGAGAAGTTCCCAAACCTGGAGAAAGAACTGGATGCACAAATCTATGAAACTAAGAGAACACCTAATACCCTCAATGCAAAAAGACCTCTTTCCAGATACATCATATTAAAACTGTCAAAAGCCAGTGACAAAGAGTTTAAAGACAGTCAAGGTAAAAAAAAAAAAAAAGAGTAACCTATGAAGAAACTCCCATGAGACTACCAGCAGCATTCTCAGTACCAGCCTTCACCAGTGGCTCAGTGGTAAAGAATCTGCCTACAATAATGCAGAGACCCAGGCTCAATCCCTAAGTTGAGACGATCTTTTTGAGAAGGAAATGGCAACCCACTCCAGGATTCTTTCCTGGGAAATCCCATAGACAAGAGGAGCCTGGTGGGTTACAGTCTATAGGATTGCAAATCAGTTGGGACATGGTTGAGCTACTAAACAAGCAGTTTTCTCAGTAGAAACACTACAGGACCGGAGAGAGTGGAATGACATACTCAAAATACTGAAAGACAAAAACTGTGAGCCAAGAATACCCTATCCAGCAAAGTTACTCTTTAGATATGAAGAAGAAATAAAGGTTTTCCCAAACAAAAGCTGATGAGGTTCATGACCACTAGGCAGGTAGCACCAAATGAGGGTTGGATCCTTGGGTTAGGAAGATCCCCTGGAGCAGGAAATGGCAACCCGTCTCAGTATTCTTGTCTGGAAAATACCATGGACAGAGTAGCCTGGCGGGCTACAGTCCATGGGGTCACAAAGAGTCAGACTACGATTGAGCACACACACAGACACAGGACTGCCTTACAAAAAGTGCTGAAAGATCTTCCTTCTGAAATGAAAAGACACAAAACTTTGAGTAAGGTAATAGAATTTCTAATTCTAAGAGAATCAGAAAACTGTAAATTCTGTACTAGAAGACGCTGTTAAACATTTAATTACAACATAAAGGTTAAAGAGGAAAAAGAAGTAAAAATAACTAAAGTGATGTCAATTTGGTAAATAATAATTTGGGACCACAAAAATATTGCAGAAAATTCATATAGGCAAAGGAAGATAAGATGCTATCAGCAGGAAAAGAACTACTTTATCTATGAGAAATTTATACACATCCCATGGTAACCATGGAATATAATTCTACTGCTAAGTCACTTCAGTCGTGTCTGACTCTGTGCGACCCCAGAGACAGCAGCCCACCAGGCGCCCCCGTCCCTGGGATTCTCCAGGCAAGAACACTGGAGTGGGCTGCCATTTCCTTCTCCAATGCATGAAAGTGAAAAGTGAAAGTGAAGTCGTTCAGTCGTATCCGACTCTTAGCGACCCCATGGACTGCAGCCCACCAGGCTCCTCTGTCCATGGGATTTTCCAGGCAGGAGTACTGGAGTGGGATGCCATTGCCTTCTCCGAATATAATTCTAGGTAAGATACAAAACACAACAAAAGAGGAACTAAGAAAAACATTACAGAAAACCACCAAGCTAAAATGGCAGACAGAAATAGACACACACAAAAGAAACAACAAAGATACAGAATAACCAGAAAATAAAAGATAAAATTAATAGTAAGTCCTTATTCATCAACTGTTAATACCATCCTAAATGTAAATGGATTGAATTCATCAATCAAAAAGATACAGGGTATGGGAATTCCCTGGCACTCCAGTGCTTAGGACTTGGGTGCTTTCACTGCTGTGGCCCTGGTTCAATCCCTGGTCAGGGAACAAAGATACTACAAACCACATGCTTCAGACCAAAAAAATAAGAAAGACACATACATGCTGGTTGAAAAGATTAAAATAACAAGACCCAACTACATGTTGCCTCCAGAAGACTCAGCTCTAAAGACAAACATAGGCTCAAAGTGAAAGAAAAAAGATGACATTCCAAGCAAACAGCAGACAAAACAGACCCCAAAAGGGTAATAAGAGACAAAGATGGACAGTATATGATGATAAAGGGGACAATTCATCAAGAAGGTATAACAGTTAATAATACATATGCAAATTACATAGGAGCACCAAAATACATAAGGCAATTATAAACAGACCTACAGAAAGAAACTGACAGCAACACAGTAACAGTACAGGACTTTAACACCCCATTTACATCAATGGACAGATCATCCAGATAGGAAGCCAACAAGGAGACAGCAGTCTTCAGTGAAACAATACATCAGATTGGACTTGATAAATATATATGTAGGACATTTCATCCAAATATCGCAGAACACACATTCTTCTCAAGATCACATAGAACATCCTCAAGAACAGACCATATTCTAGAATGTAATACCAAGTCTCAATAAATTAATTAAGACACAGATCAAACATCTTTTCCAACTCACAGAAATGAACTATAAGAAAAAACTGGAAAATTCACAAATATGTGGAGACTTAACAACATGTTACTGAACAACCATTGGGTCAACCAAAGAAGAAATGTTTTTATACCTGAAGACGAATCAAAACGTAAATACACCATTACCAAATCTACGGGATGCAGCCAAAATGGTATTAAGAGGGAAATTCATAGCAATACAGGCCTACCTCAACAAACAAGAAAAATTTCAAATAAAAATTCAAATCTTACACCTAAAGGAATTAGAAAAAGAGCAAAGTCCAAAGTCAGCAGAAGGAAGGACATAAAGATCAAGAGGAGAAATAAATCAATTAGAGGGTAAAAAAAACAATAGATTAAAAAAAAAAGAAAACTGACAAACCTTAGCTAAACTACGAAAAAAGTACCTGATAAATAAAACCTGAAAATGAAAATGAGAAATTACAACAGATACCACAGAAATACAGCAGACTATAAGAGAATACTATGAAAATTATATGCCAACAAACTGGACAATGTAAGAGAAATGGATAAATAGTTAGAATCATGTAACCTTCTAAGACTGAATCATGAAGAAACAGAAAACCTGAATGGGCCAATCATTAGACCAATCACTAGCAGAGAAATTGAAATACTAATCAAAAACCTCCCAAAAAACAAACGTCTAGGACCAGATGGCTTCACATGTGAATTCTACCAAACATTCAAAGAAAAGCTAGACTCAGACTCTTCCAAAAAACTGAAAAGAGGAAATGCTTCTAAACTCATTTTACAAGGCTAGCACAAGGACAATACAAAAAAAAAAAAACACAGACAGTGTCACTGATGAATACAGATGCAAAAGCACTCAACAAATATGAGCAAATCAAATACATGTGTGGAAGAACACAACAGGTAAAGCAGGTCAACTGGTATTAGACTGAAACTCAACTTTTGATGATGAGCAAACTGCAGTGTGTCAAAACGAACGTTATGGGAAATCTTCTGACCTACTCTTCTGCAATGCTCAATGACATTAACACAAAACTACATGCACTGGGCCCAGCAACCAAGAGTAAATGCTCACCATGCTCACATTTTACAATCTTAGCTACACACTAAATTTGTGTAACTTAGCTACAAAAATTTGCTTTTCTAAAAGTAAAAAATTCCCTCAAACATGTAATAATCTTATATGAGTCTTATTAGGCATCCCAATATAAATGAATTCCTGAAATGGCTTTCTTTAATAGGAATATAAAAACCTTTAGCAATTTCATAATAAATTTGTAAGACTTAAAAAATGTAGCTCTCTCACTAGCAGGGTCTTATAAATACTGAAAAGGAAAAAAGGTCCTTACAATGCTGTAAGATAAAAGCATTAAGATAAATTAATCAAATACTAGGTAACTCCATTAAAAGTGTTATTACTTCAAAACACATTACTCATACCATAAATGTAACTGAAGTCTTATTATTTTAAAAAGGGCTTCTACAAATATGTGTGTGTGTGTCTGTGTGTGTATGTAAGAATCACTTTACAGTACACCAAAAACTAACAAAACATTATAAATCAACTGTGCTTCAATAAGGGGAGGGGCACTCTACAAAAACAAGATTGAGAACATTTTTCACAAAAGTAAACTAACTAAAAATACTCCTATTACAACTGAGTATGCAAAAATATAATGTCAATAATTCTTTTCATTGAGAATGTTCAGGCAAACTGTAGTTCCCTTTATAGGTTCAAATATAAATATTACCACAGAGTATCATTTAAGACAGTGTGCTTCAGCCATACTCTCCAAAATACCTTTCTATAACAAGTAATTCACCTATAACACTCATTCAATAAATATTTTAGAGACTAATTTTGTACCATGTATTATGTTAGAGACTGGCTATGGCTGAAACACTGAAAACAACTTTGTAGTGGTATTACAGCACATCTATTTTCTCTTTCACACTGTGAAAAGCCATTT
This sequence comes from Bison bison bison, assembly GCF_000754665.1. Taxonomy (NCBI): domain Eukaryota; kingdom Metazoa; phylum Chordata; class Mammalia; order Artiodactyla; family Bovidae; genus Bison; species Bison bison. The sequence goes on along the minus strand of NW_011494942.1, from coordinate 4,554,216 downwards.
GGTATAGTAGAAAGACTATCGACCTAGAAAAAAAAATGCGTTCCAATTTCTGCTCTGTTTACAAGTCCTTTTTAATTTTCACAGTAATATAGAACCATGTGTTATATGCCATGCAAATCTGATTCAGAGAATGAACTGCACTATGTAAATATGTTTTAAAAATTTTAATTTAAAGTAATACAGCACCCGTTACATTCTCAAGGCTACTGAAGCTCATAACCATTAGTAATGACAAAATACTCTAAAACCATTAAAAAACAAAAAAACTCCTCAGACTTTATTTGTATTAAAGCTAGTGTTTGAATTGCAAAACATCCTCTACTAGGTCAGATTCTTGTAAGAATTAAAAAATAAAAATATATAAGACATTTCATCTTAAAATCTTACCTTTTAAGAAACATTTCTTACATTTTAGAAGTAGAAAAATACTATTCATTAAAACAAACGAACAAAAAAAACTTCTCTCAAAAAACAAAAAACCCCCAAGACATTCAAATGACATATATGATTGTACTCTTTTTAATAAAGGCTTTATATATAAGCATTCCCTTGTAGGTGTGCAACCCCCAGCCTTGCTATACATATAAACGTATCAGTTTTTCCAATAGGGAATCTACCTAAATAAGAATTTCTCTTTGTCTTTTAGAGAACATATGAAAAGGTATTAGACTATAAAAAGAAAATAAAAAAGTTGTAATCATATAGGAAGCCCCCATCAACTATTTTAAAGACTTCAACTATATTTACCCACTTTTATACTTTATTCAAATATCTAACACTTTTTCTAACCAACCATATGATATTTTTAAAAGAATTCAAAGAGCAAACAATAAAAGATGTATTAAATAACTGTGGCAAATTCTATCCTTTTATGAGTACTTGCATATTTAAAATATTTTATTAAGGTGTGGGAGGAGAAGTTTCACAAAGATTTGCTGATATGATTATCAATGCTTTCAACGAGAATAAAACAGATCTTAAAATACGCATTGAGAGTCAACTACTGTCCATCTTAATTTTCCTTCGTCTGAAGTTCAGAGGTAATGTGTGTCCACTTTAGGGAAGATTTTATATTTGAAAAAGTTTATTAGAAAAATAAACAACTTTAAATTTTACAATATTTTCCACTTCCAAGAGTCTTTCAGATAGAGAAGATGAACCTTATGATTTAAACATGATCCAATTTACAAAATCTCATTTAGTCCTACTGAGTAAAACAAAATACAATAACAAATGGGGAAATGTTAGTAACTATTAAGAACTCCAATGTAAAAGTTAAAAAAAAAAACAAAACACCATTTGTTGCATGTATCTTAGTCTGGCAGTATTTATACTCTTATGTATATTAAAAAGCTTCACCAAAATTTAATGTGCTGCTTTATTACCAAGATAATACTATCATATTAAAATATAATTTGTGCAATCTAGGTTTATTTTATAGAAAAATTTATCAACTATAACCAGGGATTGACAAATTTTTCCTTAAAAGGTCAGATAGCAAACATTTTGTGCTTGCAGGTAATAAAGTGTCACTACTTAACTCTGTCATACAGGAAGAAAGCAGCCACAAGTAAATGAATGGGTATGTCTGTGAGCTGCCGTTTTGCCTGCTGCTGAAAAGACAATGCATATTTTATATATATATATAGGGGTGAGAAGAGATGCAGAAGGGTGGGGAATACAGGGATAGGGATAATATAGATGGATAGCTATTACTAAATAAACAGTATAAAGTAAAAATTTCCACACTTATTTCCCAATCACAATTGCATGTGTGTATATTTGTATACATACAAGTTATAAAACTATTTCATTTTAATTCCATATTCTTTTTTGGTGTGTGTAAATAGTATCAGAACAAAGTCAGATAAGCAGCAGAGTATCATGAGTGACTGAGTACTCAGAGGGTAATCAATAACCATGAAATTTGGTTTTGACCATCTTAGTATTTCTACACAATGGGAAAACTAATTTATCTGCTGTGCCCCTGAAGAAAACATTAGATGTATAATTCAGATGTCGTTTTAAAACTTAATTGAATTGTTACAATTCTGAAACTAAATGTGATTTGCTTTGTTTTATTAGAAAAAATACTCAGGCAAGGTCTACAATCATCGGTCAATTAAGAATGACTTACAAGAACATGAGGCAATAAAATAAAAATACAGGTACAAACTATATATCTGAAACACTATTTGGCAATTTTATAACAAATCAAAATTTAAAAAGAACAAAGGAGATTGCAGATTACTTCATAGATACAGAATAAAGCAACTGATGAAGTGCTTAAGCAAAAGAAAACAAAAAATAGTTAAGAAAACACACTGCTTTTCTTCTTTTCAAAAATAAAATCACATTTGCTACAGATCGTATGAATAATACCCTTATTAAACAACCATTCCAGAATGTCTTACAGAAGCAGTGCTTTTATTTGCACTTCATTTAACTTTATATGACTTACTTCATGTATATAGCTCTTTAACCCCATTGTTAATGAATAAAGCCTCCCGTAATTTTTATCATTTTTTAAAATTTTTTTAAAGTAAATGAGAAATGATTTATGTATCATGGAACCTTTCCCATTTTGGAACCAAAAGGCTTATTAATTCTATATTTTTGTCTATTCTTTCTTTAAAAAATTTTAGTGTAAAAACTGCTGGTTTTTTTATATCACTGTAGTAAAGTGAAAACTCCTCAATCAGGAGTAGTTTCTGCAGTTTGACTGCATATAACCACATACTTTACAATATGTCCTTCCAACAGTAAGGAAATAATTGATTTCACGGTCACTGTCAGAAATGAGTGCCATAATTCTATTATGGGTAATAGGTCCTCCCTCAAAGACTTTCTGGAAGGATGTTCAATGTGTTTTGCTCTTATAGATATTAACAGTAGTACATAGTCCCTTAAGTCTGCAAAAGACATTTATTGTTAAAGAAGGTGCTTTATTAACAATTCCTCTGGCAGCACTAGTGAATTACAATATCCTTCAATATTATTTCTACCCATAATATATACATTTAACTTTTCATGCCTCTAGAAAAACATCTACAGTACATTTCATAATATAAAAATATATTACAAATCTGAATTATTTACAAGCAATGTTCTATTAACTCTATGCAACATTTGTTTGATACAATACTAACAAGTTACACATATTTCCATTTTTGTAAGTTAAAAAAAAAAATCCATATGGCTTCTTGCTTACCAAGCAAGAAAGTGATTTTATTTTCCTTTTCAAAACCAACTTTGGTGCATAAAGGATTCAGTTTGAAGATACTTGTAAAAAAAATACGATTTTTCTTATGTTAAGAAAAAAACAGCTCACAAACCAAATGCTTTCCTCAAAAAAAAAAAAAAAAATAGAGGCTTATTATATAGGTTAAAATGAAAATATGAGGATTATTCAAATAATTTGAAATAGAGGTTTTTCAAAAACCGTTAACAGATTAGTTATATAGGTAAATATTAACATACTGTACTCCATGAGAAAAAACCCTACTCCTGAAAGGGGAGCCACCAGACATTCTGCAACACTCTTTAACAGAAATTCTCAGCCCTAATTCGATAGACGAATTTTTAGTTGATTGCAAATGTCGTTCACTGTTTGCTTAAATACAAATTGAACACTTTTCTTATCAGAGTTCTGCAAAAGAACACAAATGGCAACCAATCACATCTATTTATCATAATTGAAAGGTAAATTATCTCTCGATAATTTTCATTGTCTAAATAGTTCCTAATAAGACTTCAAATCAATAGACACTGTCAAGACAAATATCCTTACAGTGCTTTTGGTATTTGTAAGGGCACATGTTGTAATTGGTTTTCTTTCCAATATCAACTACTGTAATCACTAAAGGGTTTAAAAAAAAAAAAAAGCAGCTTAAAGCAGCAAGCATGCAAAGCCTTTAAGAAGCTGTTCCACTAAGTTGCCAGAAGAGTGTTTGCTCAGTCTCCCACAGTACCACTCCATGAAAATGTGGATATACAGTAATATATTAATATATTCCACAGAAGAGCCTACTTCATTCACAGAATGTTTACACTAAGCATAAATATTCTAAATACTGGATTTAAGGGAAAAAAAGGAAGGGGGTTGATTCTAATGTGCAACTTTTACTAAAACCCATTGTCAGTGACTAAGACTGCAGGTGTCCCCGCTTGTTTGCTTTTTATGTATTTATTTATTTTTTACCTCTTCAACCTCTTCTGCGGCATTGTTCTAGAAAAAGAGAAAAAGGGATAATCTTTTATTCAACTGAATGAAAAACACATATGAAGTGCTTCAAAAATACAAATATGTATAAGAAATAGAAAATGTGACAATCACCATGAAAATTTATTTCCTAAGCATTCACATGGTGGATATAAATTTAGTTACATAATATACAGCTTTTTAACAAATCCTTTTCATGTAACCTATTAATGTGTTTCTAAAAAAGAATCTCAAGTTTAAATTTATATGAAATTTAAATTAGTGTTTAGTGTTTAAATTTCATATAAGTATGTCCTTTTTACTGCTACTTTTGAAGTTAATATATTTTTGGAATGTTTGTCATGCTTTCATTTTGAGATGTTCATAAGCTGCAAACTTTTTCTCCTAAAACAAATTAGAATAATTGCTTTCTTCCCCTCGTAATTTCACATGCTTTCCCACTCAAAGTCCAAGCATTACTAAGCTGCTACAGCATGGCAAATGTAGGGAGTTCTGTAACTCCACACCACTTTAGGGTAGATTTGATTCTAATTTCCAGAATGGTAGAAGCATGAAAGTTTATAGACTCAAGATTAAATGTTAAGATGGCTGGAAGATGGTTTACAACTAAAGAAAACTAACTCCACATAAGTACCAAATACATCTTAAGAATGTGTATCTTCATTACCCCAGAAATTAGTAACAATTGCAGAATTATACCCTGAGAACAGGCGATGCAAGTCCTATGCACGTCTGGACATCAGTTTTGAGCTTGAACGACTTTTTTGTCACTTTCACCAAAATATCTAAATTGCTTCCTATATAGCATAAGAACAGCAAAAATAAGCTGATTCTGTGAAAAAGGAAGACTCTCACAGACAGTGGGAAGTAGAATGCAGGGCAGAAACACAAGTTAGTCTCAACCTTTTATTTAAAATTCATGCCCCTTTATCAACTCACTGCTTAAGGCATGTTTAGGACCATTCTTGGTTCTCCCAAAATACCACTATTTTAGGATGCTAGTTTTAATCACTCCCTTCAAAGAATAAGCAGAAATAAGCCCTAAATTAGGAGCCAGTAAATAATAAATATCCAATTATTTTTCTTTAAAAAGAGAAAGGTAAATCATTTAAGGTTATTTCACTGTTCTCTCTGCTAGCTAGTTTCTTGATTAACCTAGTTCATTCCACAAGTTTTGGAAAAAACACAAGTTTTCATCAGACTTAGCACCTTCACCAAAAGATGCTTTCAAAGTCTGGAAGCATCTCAATGTCTCCTTGCAGCAAGGCCCATTATGTGAGAATCTCACTCTCAAAAGATGTCTCACATTCCAAGAAGTTGAGTCGTGGAATGAACAAATCCTTCAAATCAAAGTCTCTGTTTCAAATTTTGGCACAAGACATAGTGTACTTTAGGACAGCTGAAATTCACATCTGGGATTATCAATCATTTTGTCACTTTATTCTTATCCAACCTACTACTATATAAAGTATATACTAAAATAGAATTCCTTTTTAAAATACAGGAAGTTCACTCATTAAGAGTGCCTTTTAACCATTTTCAACCACTTTTTTAATCACCGTAGTATATGTCATTTGCACAGATGCAGAATGGAGTTCAGTCACACCCCAGCTGTGTCACTTTGGGCAAGCTATGTACCTCTTGCCTCAGATTTCTAACGTGTAAAACAGACATAGGAACACCTACTTCACAGGCCTGCTGTGAGGAGGAAGTGTTATGTAAAGCACCTGCACAGTGACTCAGCAAATAAGACAGAAATGGTGGTCTCTTCTCCTTCCCCCACTAAACATACTCCATATGCACCACACACAAAAACAAAGGTAAGATCAAAAACCTTAGAAATGTGAACACTCTAAGCTACCTCTTAAAAACAAGCACAGTAATATCTGAACTGCTCTTCTGAAAAGTCTGGGAAGAGCTTAAGTTTAAGAACTTCAACCATTAATGGTATTCAGTGAACATGTGATATTATGACCAGGTCTACATGTTTGATATTATTAAAAAAAGAATTACATACTTAAACAAAAGGCACTTATTTTCAAAACACTCTATATCACAGTCTAAGCTACTCAAGATAAATCTGGAATTAACCGGGCATATAAACTTGACCAAAATATTGCCCTTCTAGAGTTTACAATGTATGTATCACTGTGATGTAATTTCCATACACAAAGCTCCAGAAAGCAAGATGTGCTTGATACTGAAACTCAGTACTTATTAAGTCCTGACCTTATATCCAAAATTTAAGATTTATGATTACAATTCAAAGTGAAACATCAAAACAAGAATTAAATTACCTGTATATGTTTGGGTCCAAAAGCAAGGCAGTATCTTTGGGTAGCTTTGATAAATGAACTACTTTAGTTTTTAATTGATGTCGTTCACTTTCATTCACCCACACATCAGGCAGACTGTGAATTTAAAAAACAAGTCATATATAAAATAACATTAAGTTTAAATTTATCCTTCACATACCTTCACATTACTCACATTACCCAGCTTTTTCTGACTTGTCTGACCGGGTCACCTAGGTTAACAAGCTTATCAGACACCAAGGAAACTCAGTCATCTAAGTACTGGGATGTAAAGACCCAGCCAGAAAATGGTATGGTGAAATTTTAGACATAAATCTGGAAATGAATTTTGATGGCAAAGTCATCCTACAACTTGGAAACACATATTAACACACTGTCTATCTCTTAGCTTGCTAAGTGCAATTAGATCATGATGTGATAAAAAGCTGAAATCTAGTTTCTTTATAAAGAAATAAGAAGTAAAAACCCACCAGATTTTCACTTTGAAAAAAATGAACTTCGGAATAAAAGCATTCTGATATTTGGATTGATCGATTTCTAAAATATTAAGACTACAGACATCCGAATATAATTTTTTTTAAGGAACAGTTATAACCTTACTATAAAAAGAGCTCTTACAAATCAGTATGAAAAAAGTGAACTCTCATTAGGGGAAAAAGAATAGGGGAGACAAAGGGCATAAACCATTAATTCACCAAAGATGTAGTTGCCTTATAATCAAAGAAATGCAAAATGTAAAAACTCCAAGAGCCAGTGTTGATAGTAAGTCAGAAGTAAGCTCTCTAATGTCAGAGATGATATTAGAAGCTGACACAAACTTTCAGGAAGGCAACGCCTATCTCCATAACATTTTCCATAGCTTGTAAATAAAAACAAAGTTTAATGTTTTTTAAACAGTGGAGAAAAATGGGTAGCTTTAAATGTTCAGTAAAAAGTTCATTAAATAAATGTTACATGAACATTTCAAAATATTTTAGAGTGGCATTTTTTAAAAACCTGGAAGGGAGGGGGTAAAAGCAAGTGGAAAGGATGTCCTACACTCACAGACATTTGATAATCACAGGATTTTTAAAAAGTTAAATAGATTGCTTTACTTCAATATGCTAATGTGCACTGTAAACTCCTATCTATTTTTTAAATTTATTTTTAGTTGGAGGATAACTGCTTTACAATGTTGTACCAGTTTCTGCCATACAATGTGAATCAGCATGTACATGTGTCCCCTCCCTCTTGAACCTCCCTCACCCCTCACCCCATCCCAAATCTATTTTTAAAGCTCTTAATTCATATCATGTTCATTAACATCTCTTTGGACTGGAGTTTGGGAAATGATGTTGTAGAAAAATATATAATAACAAGAATAAGTATGGACCATATCTTATTAATTTTTAATGAGATTCCATTCATTTCAATTTATTATATTATTGGTGCTTTTCTATGATATACCTTCATTTACCTTTTGCAACAACTAAAAAAATTTTTAAGAATAAAAGGATTATTGAACATTAAATATCCAAATTAAGGAGCACATGGGTCAGAACCACTCTAATAAAAGGGTACTAAAACTCAAAGAAAAATGTTAACACTCCTAGAAAACTCACCAATTGCTTTTTTCAATAAAATATCATTAATAATGTCCTGAAAAATGTTTAGAAATTGTTAAAAATAATTGTCTCAAAGGCATAACTAAGGTTGCTTATGCCCTATCCTACTTGAAGGTTATTAAAAGTTCTAAAAATAATCACATTCTAAAAATGATTAAAAATTGCTATGACAACTTACATTAAAAAAACTACTATTTTAAAAGTTAATTTTAAAGTTTATACCTTGAGCCAGGTACTCTTAAGAGCCTTTACAGATTATCTTTTTCATGCTGACAACCTCAAAATGTTCTGTGATTTCATTCCTGTAAGTCTTCTATATTTGAACCCAATAGCTTAAGTAATTTTTGAGTAAAAGACTTTAATAAGAATAAGACATCAGTCTATTAGTTATATATGTGGTATTCCAAATACTCACATGTCTTCAGGCATCCAATGAAGCAAAAGTTTTATCTTTCCAGAATCCTCTTTTCTCTTAGCTATTACCTAGCAATGATAAAAAATAAATTACAAAAACTATAAAACATCATTCTTATGTGCTTTAAAAAAGCTTTCAGTCCTAATCAAGAAATGAAGTGTTCATGTCTGGGACCAGATGTTACCACCACCACATCTTGTCCTGCCCTAGTTCACAGCAATTTCACCCTTGATCATCTATTTTCACAAAAGAAAAAGAAGAGAAAAAGTGAAGTAGCTTTACACAGCCAAAGACAAAAACCATATTATCTCTTAAAATGCTGTTTATTTTACTAAGTTTTTAGCTGAGCCAGAATACCAACCAAGAATCCACATTGGCTAAAATGGGTATTTTGGGGGCGGGGGTGGGGGTGGTGGTGAAATGTGTTTGAGGAACAGATGAATAGTGAAGGAAAAAATAACACTGGGAAAGGACAAGTCTCCTTTTTATGATTAAGGTATTTGTCATTTGTGTGGAGGCTTTTTGTTTGTGGGTTGATTTGTGTTATTTTAAATGAAACATTAACCAATCAGTGTTTAGGTTTGATTTTAAGGAATTTGGTTTGATTTTAAGGTGTGATTTGATAAAGGAATCTAAGTTAAGGTGTGGATCAACTAGAACTATAAGGACCTATGTAAGTGTAAAAAAAACCCAAAATGCTTGTCTTCCATTACCAGATTCTAAAAACTGAAGTAACGATTCTTAAAAATCGATCAAAATGGCATTTTATAACTCTGAGAACTTCCATATTAATGAAATTAGAACACTAGTGTTTTAATAATCTACATGTCAATATTTTTACCAAGTTTTTAAGTTTCAAATAGCCTCACAAAGTAATGCTACGTGTCATCCTCAAAATATATTAGAAGTAAAAGCAGTACTTCAAACAAATACAAAACACTTTCTAGCCTCATTATTTAAAACTCTATAGTTAAGTACTCTAATTCTAGACTCGGTAATGGGATTAATTAAAAAGCCCAAAGACAGATCTGAAGACACTAAAACAAACTATCTCTACAGGCAAAGAAATAAGATATAAAAATAATACAATGCAACCAAGTATAGCAAGTCAACTGATTGCTAACTGGGATTCTGCTGACCTCTTCTGGAGAAGGCTCAAAGAAAATGTTTCAATTAAGGAAGACGAAGTAGGCAAACTGAACAGCACAGTACACCACGTAAATATTCTTATGTAAAATGCTTCACTATCAATACGGCTATCAAATTAACTATAAAAGCTAATTTGATACTAGAAAACTTCTATTTACAGTTAGTACTGAACACTGACTACTAACAGAAATGATTCTGTATAATACAAACCGCCTTCATCAACCTTTCTCAGTCACAGTCATGGAAGTTTCAAGGATTTCCTCACCTAGCCCCTTTCCTTTCTATTGTGTCCAAGGAAGACCATTACCCATCATGGATGTTTCTTCCTTCCAATTCCCCCAGGAAAAAGCATTCTTCAGATTATATTACACCTTTGTTACTCCTCCTCAGTCAAGGTACCTCTGCCACCACAATGTCGCTTGGGGTGCAACATCACTCTTATTTCTAGGTTTTTAAAAATTTATTGATAACAGCTATCAATCATGTTCTTAAACCCTCGCAGATGTTTTCTACAAATGGAAACCTTTTCATTTTCATAGACTATGTTAACAGAGTAAATTTTAAGTTTTCTTCCAGACTCCTAATATCACATTTTTAGTTCCTCCATTTTTTTTATCATTTTACTTCTCCTGTGTCAATTAAGGATTTCATCTCAAGGATCAGCTCTAGTGAAATCATGTGAAAACCGATGCTACACTTTTTAAAACAGAACCTTAACTATCATCGTCGCCTCTATTCCCTAACAGGTAGAGGTCCCTGTTAAATATTAGACCATTATTTCATCAGATTTATTACCCTTTTAAATCATTAAATGTTGATAGGTCCAAACCTCAGTCCTTCAATTTCTTCTCTTTTCTATTTAATATGTCCTAGGTAATCTTATCCAGTCTGGTATCTTTAAACACCCTAATACACGAATAACTTCCATTCTTATCTGTAGTCACATCTCTCCTCTAAGCTCAGACTCATATCCACCTGCCTACATGACAAAAGCATTAGATTCTTCACAGAATGTGTTGAAATTACGGCTCTTGATATTCCCCTCTCCTTCAACCTGGGCTTCCCTCGTGGCTCAGTGGTAAAGAATCCAGCAGCCAAGCAGAAGACACAGGTTTGATCCCTGGGGCAGGAGGATCCCCTGGAGAAGGGAATGGCAACCCACTTGAGTATTCTTGCCTGGAAAATCCCATGGCCATAGGAGCCTGGCGGGCTACAGTGGATGGGGTCACA
>NW_011494942.1:4492771-4543181 GCF_000754665.1 Bison bison bison | reverse complement strand
CCCATGGCCAAAGGAGCCTGGCGGGCTACAGTTGATAGGGTTGCAAAAGAGTCAGACATGATTTAGCAACTAAATAACGACTCCCTCAACCTGCTCATCTCACAGACTGTTAACTGCAACCACTCTGGTCTTTTCTCACTTGAGATACTGAAAAGACTGACCCCTTCTCTCCCCCACACTGACCTACAATATGTTCTCAATACAGAAACTGAAGTGAGCACATTAAAACCTGCATGAGAGGCAAGAGACTGGTAAGTTCTCTAAGGCAGAGGGCAGAGACAGAGATGAACACACAAAGCTACACCAGTAAAGTTTAACTGTGGTGATGGTGGTGGTGGTTTCATTGGTAAGTAAAACTGTCAAAATTCAGAGAATTGTATACTTTTTTTTTTTTCCCCCTGGCCACACAGCTTGCAGGATCTTAGTTCCCAGATCAGGAACTAAACTCAGGCTCCAGCAGTGAAAGCACAAAGTCCTAACCACAGGACCATAAGAAATTCCCTTGTATACTTAAAATGGGTGAGGTGAGTTTATATTTACTACACCTCAACAGAACATTTATTTAAAAGATCACATCAGAGCATGGCTACTCAAACTTCTCCAACGGCTTCCCAACACATACAGAATAAAAAGCCAAGTGTCAGTGCAACCAGATTCTCCCATTACTTCTCTGACACTTCTACTCTCTCTGCCTCAGTCATTTCCTCCAGCTACACCAGCCTTCTCAGTGGTTTCAAACCTACCTGGCATATTCCAATTTAGGATTCTACCCCTGCCTCTGGCCATGATGCCCCTCCCCTAGTAACTGAATGGTCATATCCTCACTTTCAAGCTTTTAATTCATTTACCCTGTTTATCATGTATCCCCTATTAAAGTGTAAGCATATCCGGTTTCTTGTTTTTCATCCATTTTGTTCACTTCTGTATCATTAGTACCTGGCACGTGTAGCTGCTTAATATTTAAGTAAATGAACAAATTAGCCCTAATGCCACACTCCTCTTGAGTCTGGGACCACATCTTACTAACCTTTAAAAGAAATTATAATTAACTTAGAAGGTGGAAAGGGGGAACAAATTAGAAGTATGGGATTAACAGATACAAGCTACTATACATAAAATAGATTAGGAACTAGAATTTATTGTATAGTATGGTAAATAATCTGCCTGCAATGCAGGAAACCGGGGTTCGATCCCTGGGTCAGAAAGATCCCCTGGAAAAGGGAATGGCACCCCACTCCAGCATTCTTGCCTGGAGAATTCCATGGACAGAGAAGCCTGGTAGGCTACAGCCCATGGGATCACCAAAGAGTAAGGACATGACTGAGCAACTAACACTTTCACAGGTAATTATATTCAATATCTTATAATCTATAAAGGAATATAACCAGGAAAATAACATATATATATAACTGAATCACCTTGCTATATACCTGAAACACAATATTGTAAATCAACTGTATTTCTAGAAGAGAAAAAGATCACATGGATAAAATTTAAGTAACTTATTTTCTATCTCACATGCTTTTTATTCAGCAAAACCCTTAAAAGTCTACTTTTAAGTCTACTTTATCAAATCATCATGAAATATTTTTTATGATCAGTCAATCCTCAGGCTTTTTTTTTTTTTTTTAATTTTTTTTGATGTGAACTTTTCAAAGTCTTTATTTAATTGATTACAATATTGTTTCTACTTTATCTTTTTTGGCTCTCTGGCCCTAAGCCATGTGAGATCTTAGCTTCCCAACCAGAGGTCAAACCCACACCCCACTGCATTGGAAGGCCAAGTCTTAATTCACAGGACAGTCAGCAAAGTCCCAATCCTCAGTTTATTTCAATTTGTAAAATGATTAATATTTTCTATCTCCTATATGTTAATACATAAATGTAAACTTGGATAATAAATGTTAATTTCAACTTAAAACAAACAAACAAACAAACAATTATAGACCTACCAAATCATAAACCTATGTTATCAAATTCCAAAGAAGGACTTTAACCATCACTGCTGAGCAAGCTCCTAATATTGCTGAATCCCAACAAAATTTCCAGCACAGCCATTTTAACTTTGTCTTCAAAGCCTCTAATGTTCCTTCTGACCCTTTCTTATTTAATAAATGTATTTCCAACATTCTTTAAAAGCACATACGTATGGCAAACCTTTCCTTAAACCCAACTCACACCTATTATGTACTCCAAGCTCGGAAAAGATTTCCTTTCCTTGTGTCTAATCTTCTACCTTCTTGTCTTTAAGTTTGGGAATCAAAATCAGGGACTGTGAACTGAAGCAGTCATAGAAGAAAAAGTGAAAGTACAAGAAAACCTCATTAGTAGAGGAGTTGGGAAAAATAAAAGATTCAAACCAGTAGAAATATCCATACTGCTCTTTTATATTTAAATTCTCATGCATTTTTATTAGAATATATAAAACATAAATTCTATTTCAACTGCCAAAATTAAAGAAACTCTAGGGATTCAAATCACTGAGTCTGGTCTAAAGTTTATCTCTACTAGCTCACCTACATCAAAATACAGCAATATAAAGATGACTGGATAATAAAATGGCAAGGTGAATGAGAAGAAAATAACTCTCTATTAACTTCTAGTTAACCAAAAACAAACTAGTTATTTTTTTTTAATTTGATATTTTGCTTTTTCCAACAGTTATCCAACAAATATACACACAATTCTACATGCTTCAGATACATCCACAGGAAAAAAAAGAAAGATAAAAATTCCTTCTTTCATGAAGCTTTCATTTGATAACCATTATCTTATTTTCTGTTTAACACTAGCTTTAGATGTGCATTTTAGGGGAGACAGACAGCATACAGAAACATAGACAGGGATGTACCTTAAAGGAAGTCTAACGCTCTAACGTTACATATAAGGAAACCAGAGGTCAGAAAACACACCTCGTTTACTTAAAGTCAGAGACTAATCTTCAAATGCTTAGTAACCCAAATACTATCCCAATTTCCTAAATAGCTCAAATTAAAGGCTAAAAAACTTCATGTGATCTTTTAAACATAGAACTGTGGGAAATATTTGAAAAATAAAATAAAATCAGATACTTACAGTACTATGAAAAACAACACTGTGTCCCTTTCCTAAACTTTCTATATGAGCTGAGAGGTTAAAGCATATGGCTCGATGTCTTATCGCATCCAGTGTTTGTGCATCGAAGAAATCATGCGGCCGTGCTAAAAGTCAATACAAAAGCAGTAAAGAATATTTAGGAAAATGTCTCAGAACAGCCATAATTAGTGATCCATTTTTCACAAAAATACATACTAAGTAGAAAAGACTGAAACAATTCACTATCTATCTATCTAGTGTTTAAATATCAAGATTTTCTTTGCTTTCAAAACAGAACCAAGCTGACAAGGTTAAGGGTGTAAGAAGCAGAACTCTAAGAAGGAAGTGTGGTTTAATTCTGCTCCTTGGTATGTGAGATTTTAACCTTCAACCTCATGACTGTACACGTTAGCTATTCTCTTTTTCATCCAGTTTTGCATTTTACTCCAGGACCCCTCCTGAGCACCAGTCCTGCGTTTTCAACAATATGACAAACGTCTTCATCTGTGCACTACAACAAGATCTCATTCACCTTGGCCAAACATATGATATACATTTCATGAACAGTTTACATTAATATGTAATAAAAATTTCCTTCAGATTTGACAAAGTAGTAATATTAAAATTTAAAAATTTTGACATTTTCCTGATTATGAGTAACTCTTCTAATGATAATCTAAGAAAATTATAAATACATTTAAATGCCAATGAGTCCTCCAAAATTCTTTCAAACATCCAATCCCATCAGTTATCACCTATGTGATTTTGCACAAACTGTCTGATCTTTCTTAGTCTGTTTCCTAATCTGAGAAATGGAAATGCAACAGCTATAGATGATGAGTAAAATAAACGCACAGGAAAAATGCCTTAAGCCATAATGCAATTATACTGATACGCTTAAGTCATTTTTTAAAAAAATGGACAAACCTAGAGTAAGCAATCTTTCAGTATAATCACAACAAAGTTATACACTAAAGATTTGATAGGATCATTTTTTAAATTTCTATTTTCAACCCATTAATAACTATAAATTGTATTGTTTCTATTCCTAATAACACTGTTCAAAGTAAGGAAAGTGCATTTATTATTTTACAATTGTGGAGCTTTCTAATACATGTAAAATATCTCAATATCATCTGTAATTAAAAATTAAATTTTACTGACAATAAAAGAAACAGCCTAATTTCCTGGTACAGCATATTCTAAATTACATATATGCTAATTTACCACACTATTCTGACTTAACACACGGGTAGACTAAAATTGTCTCTACTACTCACGTACACCTACACATCTACCAGTTGGTATACTCAGTAAAGCAGTCTGAATAGCTCTTTTCTCGTTGGATTTTTGCTCAAAAGGAAATAAACAGAACAACAGCTAGTAATAAACTAACAGAACCCACAAGATTAACAAAGCAATGACAATGGGAAATCAGTTTTTAAAAACTCACATTTATTTATGAGAGGAAAAAAGTCATGATTTTACCTAATGCTAAGAAACAAATCCCCTTCCTACTTCATCTGCTGCTACTGGGTGAAAAAATGCGTACTTTCTCCATACTCTCCAAATATGCTTTCTCTTGAGAAGAATAAGCTTATTAATAATGACTCACCCCTCTAAATCACTCAAATCTATCACTCCTCAACTCAAGATTAAATAAACACAGAGGTCATCACTTGAATTAAATTCAGAATAATAAAAAGAGCGCTCAAATTTCAGATTCTATGCATCAGACCTTAACCTTTTTATGTCCACTACTAAAGGATCAAGAATCCTAAACTAGAACAATAGTCTCCAAAGCAGGTGTGTGTCATGATCCACTATCATGAGGAAGAAAATAATACTTCTTTCTTTTCCCCATTTCTATGTTTTTCAGTATTCCTTCTTGTCAGTGTACACTAGCAGTGTTATCTCTATACACTGTAAGTACACCAAGTTAAGACTGAATGGCCAACCATTTTTCTTAGTAAATTATATAATCAAAAACTTTTTGTTTGAAGACCACAAAAATAAAGACTATTTCCCTGTGGTTCAAAAGTACACAATCACCTAATTATGTTCTGTCCTAAACATGGAGGCTACATCTAATACTCTTGTAATTAAGCACATAAACACTATACATATGCATCACAATAGACTGTTAAGCACTGAGACAGACTACACTGAGTTTCCCTATTCACACACACCACTTTGGAACAGACAGGTTACTTTATTTTTACCTGATTTTTAAATCTTTAACAAGTTCAAATTTTCTCAAATATTGTTACAAACAGGAACTTTGTCATAATTTAAATTATTCAGAATTACTGCTGCTGCTAAGTCGCTTCAGTCGTGTCCAACTCTGTGCGACCCCATAGAGGGCAGCCCACTAGGCTGCTCTGTCCCTGGGATTCTCCAGGCAAGAACACTAGAGTGGGCTGCCATTTCCTTCTCCAATGCATGAAAGTGAAAAGTGAAAGTGAAGTCACTCAGTCGTGCCCAACTCTTAGCGACCCCATGGACTGCAGCCCACCAGGCTCCTCCGTCCATGGGATTTTCCAGGCAAGAGCACTGGGGTGGGTGCCATGGCCTTCTCCATTCAGAATTACAACAGTCCTCAAGTCCACATATACTGCTCCCTTAGCTACTAAAGATAAAACATACATCTGAATTCTCACAGGGACAGCCCAAGATCCTATCTGTTCATTACTATTAACAAAAACAGATAAGCAGAGTTGAAGAATGGTAGAAACTGAATTTGCATGAGAGTCTAAGATAAAAACTAAACCATCTGACACACACTGCCTTTCAGTGTGTACTGAATACTTACGTAATGAGCGTCGTCTTTTGTTCTTTAATTTCCTCCTTTTGTTCATTCCAGCTTTAGAAGGAGATTCTTCTTTGGCCTTTGGCTGGCTAGAGACTTTTGAGGAGTTCTGCTGACTGAAGTGTGTGGGTACATGGCGAGCTAGCCCTCCCTGAGAAGCAAAGCTGGCATTGCAGCCACCGACAACACACTGAATAAAAAAATAATAATAATAGTCAGGGAAGCAGTACATGATGCAAGCAAAATAGAAACAAGTAGATATTTTGTATTTTCAGAAGTAAATCAGTAACACTACTGAAGTAATTCCAGAAAGGATCTATGATCCATGGACAGAGAAACCTGGTGGGCTAGTCCATGGGGCAAACATGACTTAGCAACTAAATCTCACCACCACCAGTCTTCTGTACTTGCAAAACTGAGAAAACAAGGTCTACTTAACTGCCCAAGTCTCCTGGCAAATGCTATTCCAACAATGGATGCAGAGTGTTTGCAAATCACTAAAATTACAATTTTAGTAAGATTTCTAGTTAGATCTTAAAAAATAATATTTTCAGGTCTTCTAAGAAATGAATGTTACTAACTAACACATTTTCTAGAACTGATCCTCAAACAGTGAAATCCACACTGGACTGCTGGGGGGTTTCCATCAGTGATTTACTCAAGTTGTTTCGTTTCTGACTTGACAACCAAACAACAAGCAGGCAAATTTGCCTTGTAGGTCACTAAATGTATCCAACACATTATTCCCAGATGGTTCAACTTAGGTTTCTCTAGATTAATACCACAAAAGACTCCCCATGTTTCCACAATACTGCCCTCTAGTGTGTGTATTCTTTCAGTTGAGATACCGCTACCATTTCAAACTTCTAAAAGCACAATACAGTGAGAGAGAAAGAGAGAGAGAATGTGTGTGTGCATGTGCGCGCACGCAGAAGCGACCGAGTCTTTGCAACCCCATGGACTGTAGCCCTCCAGGCTTCTCGGTCAATGGGATTTTCCAGGCAAGAAAACTGGAGTAGGTTGCCATTTCCTCCTCCAGGGGATCTTTCAGACCAACAGCCCTCTATTAGTAAAATTAGTAAAAATCATAACTTTATTCACAAAATCTCTTTAAATCTGACCACGTGAAAAGAGTTCACCCTCCTGTGAGGAACATCCTCACATTTTCAGATCATAATTAGAGAATTTATCCCAGCCCATCTTTTCCATGCATTTTCAAGGCAAGAATATACTTTTATGAATATATACATTACCAGAAGCGTCCTACAAATCATAGCTATCTCTAAATATACTGGCTTACAGATTCTGATAAAAATCAGTGCTGGCTGAAACACTTCACAGCAAAATCCTTGCATAGTACCATTAAGAATTATTCTACTCATTTCACTATATATAGAGACATGTTAAGCACTCCAACGGTACTCAGTATTGCTGACAAAAACCTTTGACCATTCTGAAGTGCACACTAGGTTAAGAGAAGGCAATGGCAACCCATCCAATACTCTCGCCTGGAAAATCCCATGGACGGAGGAGCCTGGTGGGCTGAAGTCCATGGGGTCGCCAAGAGTCGGACACGACTGAGTGACTGCGACTTCACTTTCATTCATTGGAGAAGGAAATGGCAACCCACTCCAGTGTTCTTGCCTTGAGAATCCCAGGGATGGGGGAGCCTGGTGGGCTACCGTCTACGGGGTCACACAGAGTCGGACACGACTGAAGTGACTTAGCAGCAGCAGCAGGTTGAGAGAAGAATGACTCAAGATTTTAGTTCAAATACTTATCTATTCCATATTCGGTACTATTAACGTTAGATGCTAGAAGTGTGAGGATGGATAAGAGATATACTTTTTGTGGTGAAAGTGCTTATATGTGATCAGCAAGACATATATATATATAAAGCGGCAACTTCAAAGGACTGTCATCAAGGGTAAGGCACAAAGAGTTATGGAACCTTGAAAAGAAACAATCAGACATATTCAGGGCTTCACAATTCATTTAATTCTTACAACTCTTATCAGTAGTGTGGTCCTCGGATTGCCTACATCACAGAAGGCTCAGCTATAGATTCTGACCTTGAGAAAGAAGCTGGGCATCTGACGGTTGCTGAATTCTTAGAACCTAAAATCTTAACTACACGTATTTTGAGCACCAAAAAAGAATAATGCTTTTTAAAGTTTCCATCTTCTGCAGATTACCACACTGCCAGAAAACACCACCATCTACTACAGGACCCACTAGTCAGATGCTGCTACTTACCACTATAAATACATGCTACTAGAAGAAACTGAATTTTTATTTTTATTTGATTTTATTAATTTTTTGAGGTGAATTTCATATAACATACCATTTTAAAGTATATAATTCAGTGGTATTTAGTGTATCTACAACCTACAAACAAATACAAGGTTTATAAGGACAGCTCCACATCCTTGTCCAGACTTGTCATTTTTCGTTTATTTTATTAAAACCATCCTAGTGAATAGGAAGTGGAATCTCACTGTGGTTTTCACTTGCATTTCCTTAATAATCATTTAAATTTAAAACCTGATAATTCCTTCTAAATACCGAAAAAAATGGAAAACATGAGTGTGTGAATCTACTTCTGCAACTGCAAATTTTATGATATCTAAATATAGATGAAGATAGGGAGGGAGGGGCAAATTAGGAGGAGACTGGGATTAACATACACACACTACTATGCATAAAACAGATTAACAACAAAGACCTACTGTTTATATTCAATGTCTTGTGATAACCTATAATGGAAAAGAATCTGAAAAAGAATATACGTATGTATGTATAACTGAATCTGTTTGTATACCTATACCTAACGTAACAGTGCAAATTAACAATACTTCAATTAAAAAATGGCTAAAAAATAAAATAAATGAGATAGATGCAAGTGTTCAGAGACTGAATTAAGAGTGCTAAAGGAGAATCACCCTGAAGAGTTAGCTGTGCACTGTTCAATACATGCCAGTCATTAGACACATAGAGCTACTGAGTCCTTAAAATGCGGCTAGTTCAAGTTTTTTTAAAAGTGTTCAGTATAAACTCCACACCAAATGTGGAAGATTTAGTACCAGAAAATGCAAAAGATCTTATTAACTATGTATATTGACAAGATGCTGAAATGATCAAATAGGTTAAGTCTAAGATGTTATTTAAATTATTTTCATTTCCACTTGTTTCAAGTATTTTAACACAGCATTGAAAATTTTTAAATATTAAATAACACATTCAGTTCACAAGTCATTTCTGTTAAAGTGTACAGTACTGCCATGGACTAAGACATGCACTACTTATTTTTCTTGCTTTTCCATTTTAAAAGACATCACCCCTGTATTTCCTAACACCTATTCTAAAAACATACTTTATTATTTATTTGGCTGTGTTGAGTCTTAGTTGCGGCATACGGTATCCAGTTCCCTGACCAGGGAGAGAACCCAGGCCCCCTGCCTTAGGAGCTCAGAGTCTCAGCAACTGGCCCAACAGTGAAGTCCCAAAACAACATACTTTGGGTCAATTACTTATTTTGTGCCCCATGTGACAGATACTTCAAGGAATGCAATAAATAAAACAGTTTTCCCCTTAGATTCTTGTTTAAGTACTGGTTATTCAAACAAATTTATGGACAAATTCCACATTCCAAATTTTAGAATTGCTACCTGACTACAGTTAAGGCAGCAATGACAATAACTGTTCAGACCCAAGTCCCCAGGGTTTAAATTTCTAGGGATTTTGTCATACAAATCCACCCAGGATTATCCTTAATTACAAGGATTCGAATAAGATAACAGATTCATTTTGTCCTGGGTTCCTTCAAAACTGCAAAACATAAGCCCTGGCAGTACCTAGAACTAAGAGAGTAAATATCTCAAGTTTATTTTAATCATTAATGATTCAATGCTCAGGAAATAAAATCAATAATGAGAATTCTAATGGAAAATTACTTTATCTTTGGTTTTGATTATTCATCAATCAAGAATCAAAAAATAAACAAAGAATCAAAAACAAATCCTAAAAAACATAAAGTAAATGAGAATTTAGAATGACAGAAAAGAGCACTTTTAATGAAAACAAATACAATTAGAATCACACACCTTTCACTAAAACACAAATTCATTTACCCTAACAGAAAAATTTTAAATGTCACTAATCAATATTCCACTAATTTAGTGTTTATCACAGAGAACAAGGTGAAAGACAAACCTGCTGCCTCAAATGGCCTTAGTGCATTCACTCCTCTTAACACAAGCATTTCACGGTGTTGAGTGATTTTACTGTTCAAACAGTCAATGTTTCATCCAAACATACAGCAATGACCACTGAACATAAACTACCACACACGGTGCTGATTAAAAAAAAAAAAAAGAAAGCAAACCCATTTGAACAATCAGGGGAAAAACTGGTGGTTGGATAAGTGTTTCAAATATTCTATCTTCCGAATCCACGGAAACATTTGTTAGCTGCTACTGTGGGCCAAGTAGCTGTTATAAAGTTTGAAACATGGAATGACAGTTTTTTCAAACAGATTTGTTCAACTGAAGCAGCACCAAGACTGTCATTCATAGTCATATTCCCATAAGTGCTATAGAAATCTACAAGAGGCTACTGAAACACAGAGCAGAAAACGGAAGACACAGGAGTATTTATTAGCAAGTAATCTAAAAGAAAACAAAAATTCCAGGTACAAATGTTGGTTTCTTAGTTTTGACAAATGCACCACAGTACGTGAGATGATAATATCAGGGAAACCAATGAGGTGAAGGTATGTGAGTACTCTTTGTACTATCTTTGCACATTTTCTGTAACTTTAAAAATTTTCTGAAACAAAATTTTCTGAAACAAAGTTTTTAACATTCCCTAGCAGAAAGCACAGCCTATACAAAAACCACAAGGAGAGAAAAAGGAGATCCATTTGAGATGTACAAGTAGTTCAGTATTTGGCTGGAACACAAATCCTATGAAGATATATAGTAAAGGAATGAATGAGAAGAGAGAAGCAGATAAGTATCAGATATGATATTATACATCATGCTAAGAAATATGGATGTTTTCATTTACAGAGACGGAGGAGTTACCAAGGATTTCAAATAGCAATAACTAAGTGATTCTTAGAAGATAAACTGGTAGATGAATAACAAAAGAGCAGAATGAGAAGTAGTAAAGGTACTCAGAATACACCAAGAGGCAAGCAAATTGATAGGATTTGGGAATGCATGTGGGGGCTGTATACGAGAAGTTGAGAAGAATCAGGAATAATGCAGGACTCTTAAAGTCAGGGTAACTGGATTGAAGATACTACTATTCACTGAGTCTAAAATAGAACCATGGTTGAAATGGAAAACCAAGCTTCTGTACATATTAAGTTTGAAATGCTCCATAAGACATCCAAGCTGAATATTCTATTCTGGAATCCAAGAGGGAAAATTAGGGCTAGATGTAAACATCTGGGAGTAAGCAGAATATACAGAGTATTTAAAACCAAAGAACTTGATAAGATAAAAACACTTAGGGTGAGAGTTTTTGATAGCAGTCTCCAACATTCAGAAGTGAGGCAGAACAGCAAAGCAGACTCCAGAAGGAACAGCCACTGAGTTTCGGTGGGGATGAACAGGCAAGTGTGGTACCAAGGAGGCCCAGAGAGGAAAGAGTAAGTTAATAAAAACCAAGACCCCATACGCAACATGCACAGAGTAAACAGAGCATACATCTTTCTTCCCTGTGCTTTTCCCCCTCCTTTCAAAGAGCTTTGAGTTGGTATCCTCATTTACTAGAGAAATGTTTAACTAACCACGTTCACCCAGTATTGTAACAAGTGGTACTTCTCTTAAGGGTCCCCTCGTAAGAGAAAAACTTTGTAAACAGAAGTTCTTGGATTTCCCTGGTGGTACAGTGGATAACAATCTGCCTGCCAATGCAGGGGACATGGATTCAATCCCTGGTCCAAGAACATTCCATATACTGTAAAGCAACTAAGCCTATGAACCATAACTACTGAGCCTGCTCGCCTGGAGCCTGTGCTCTGCCTGCAACAAGAGAAGTCACCATAATGAGAAACCCACACAATGCAACTAGAGTGGCCCCCGCTCGCCCCAACTAGAGAAAGCCCACATGCAGCACATAGATCCATAGCAGCCACATGAAGAATTCTTAAGCACGGGTGCACATCCAAATCACCAGGAAGATTTTTTAAAATAAAGGAGCGACCCGCAGCACATCAAAAAGATTCTAATTTAATTGGGCATGGGTGCAACTCAGGCACCAGAATTTGAATACCCAGTGGCACCGCTCGTATAGTCAAGAAAGAATGACCTCAAGACTGTTCTTAGATTTCCAGATAACCAGATCCCTACCATTCCCCACCAGTGACCAATTAGCTTCATGGGTGGGTGGGTAGATAGGTGTGTGTGTGTTAAGGAATCATGTTTTTTCAGTATCATCATGTTCATTACACTTATTTTCCTTATTTATACTCAAATTGTTATCATCTTTGGTCAGTGGAAACCTAAAATCTGGCTGCCAAGGCTAGGGAAAATGAGTGCTTCAAACACAGAGACACAAAAAGGCAAAGGAGAATTAAAGACAGAACAGGGTGCTTAAGTCTTGAATTATTACAGAGAATGTTGAAAAGGAAAATATTCTCACCCCCACAAAATATACATACATATATAATTTAATATATATATAAAATATGTGTGAGGTGATGGATGTGTTAATTAACTACATGGATGGAATCCTTTCACAATTGTAATGCATATCCAATCATCACAATGTGCACTTTAAATATCTTAGAATTTCATTTGTCAATTATATCTCAATAAAACTAGAGAGAAAAAGCAAAAAAATTTTTAAATTATCAGTATCAACTGCCATTATCAAACACGTTACACAGGAACTGAAGAAGGAACTTTTTCATCACCCGTCACCGTGAATGATCTAATACTGGCATCACTGTGTCTTGTATGCACAAGACACGCACAGTTAACGAGGGTATTTAATAGTTTAATTCTGGTCTGATGAAATTTCTTTTTTCTTTATCACAATTTAGGCTACGTTCTTGACTCCAAAACATTTAAAAGGACTGGCTATTTTGTATATCAGGTCTGAAATAAAGTCTTAAGTTTTTCAAGCAATACTCTATCACAATGAGAAGTCATTCAGATATGTCACTATTATGAAAGAACACAATCATATTGTGCTGTGGGAGACTAGCTGCTGAGGAAAAGTTATAATAAATACTATAATAAATACACTGACAGACATTTTAACCTCTGAGCCACCAGGGAAGCCCAATAAATACATTAGCCCATGACAACAAAGTGACTACAAGTACTGTGTTCAAAGTACACAGAAATACTAGAGTAGAAGAGAAATGTGTAGGAAGAAAAAGGAAACTATGGAGACTATCTGAAAAGTACAACTATGTAATTTCTTCCACACTATACAAATTTGTCCAGACAAGTAACTGTCACGCTGGCAAAATGGAAATCAAAATGATCACCAAACATGCTGTGTATGACTAATTTTTATTTTCTTCAGTTAAATAAAATATTAATAAGCATGGTGAGCTGAGGTTAATTAGCCATGATAAAGTTTAATACCAAATGACCAAGGAGAATGAAAATCATTAAAAATAAAGACCAGAGAATAGCACAAAGAATTTCAAAATCCTAGTCCTATTAACACATGTAATGTTTTTCAAACTTTAATAATAAAAGGTTTCACTACATTTAACGAAATGGCAGCAGCAACTCCCCTCACACAAACTCTAAAGGCACATACAAAGCAGGGGTATATATACAAGACAAAGTGAATGTGGCGGGAAAGGGGGTTGCTTATTAAGGAATAATCTTTGCATTTTCATTATATAAGACAAACATTATTAAAAGAAAAAAACCTGTATCTGCATTTCAGGAGTATGATTTTATAAAACTAAAATCTGATAATGAGCTACCAAGATTATTTTCATATGACATTAACTTTTTTATTATCAAGCGCAAAACAAGTAAGTATAGGAAATATAAAATTCAGTTTAAACCTAAATGACACATCCGTGACTTTCATTGATTTCCCATATCAACTCAATTACGTCTTTCTGGACTTTTCGTTTCCAACCTTTGCCATTACCAAAACTCCAACAGACTTTCATCATCTCAATCTTTAATCTTCAGACAGTTGCCCCAGAAGCCACATGAGCAAAAACTGATAAAATTCAATATATAAAAATCTGTATTAGATTAGGATCAAAATGATAGCCATGTATTATAAGCTTAAGAATAACATAATACATGAGTCCATTCTGTAGCTACATGATAGAACAATGGGTAGAAAGCTCTGAAAATAAGAGTATCAACTAATAAATTCAGATGGGAATAAAGTTAGAAAAATACTCATTTTGTAACCACCCTCATAGTAATAAATGATTCAGGCAAGAAACATCAATGGATACTAAAACTAGTTCTAATGGGGAACAATGTTATTTATATAGATTCAAAGTGTCCTCCACAAACTGATTATTAATTGTAAAGGTACAAACGAAAAGTTTGTGGTAAGAGAACCTGGAAATTCCACCTTAACCGAGTGATGCTAGGTAACCTCACCCATGATGGAACAAACTCTCAAGAATTCCCTGAAGTGGTAATAGTGAGAATTTTTATTTTCTCCAAAGACATAAACTGAATTTGATCACATCAAATAACTCCCAAATAGGAAATATACTACAAAATAAAACATTTATACTTCTCAAAAATATTACTGCCATAAAACATAGAGAAAAGCTGAGGAAAGTAAGTTTTAAAGAGTCATGACAACTAAATATAATGCATGATGCTCAACTGAATTCTAAACAAAGAGAAAAAAATGACTATGAGGGACATTATTGGGACAGTTAGTGAAATCTGAATAGCTAATAGCATCAATGTTAAATTTCTGGACTTTGGTAACTGTACTAAGGTTATGTAAATGAGTATTCCTAGGAAATACACAATTTAGGGCTACTGCTTCTCTTAAATGGCTCCTCAAAAACAGTGTAGTATGTGAAATGTGTTTGCAAGAAGCAAGGGAGGAAAGAAGAGAGAGATGGGAGGGAGGAAGACAGACGGAGAGATGGATAGAGAGAAAGCAAATGTGGCAAAAGAGTACCGGTGAATCTGGCTAAAGGATATATGGGAGTTCTTTACACATACATGTGAGAGAGAGAAATATATGGGAGTTTTCCCATCTTTTTTGCAAGCTGAAATTATAAGTTTAAAAAATTTGCACTTTAGAAAAAGGTCAAAATGGGGAAAATATTTAACTCCTATCACAGGAGGGAAATATTTTTCCTACTCTATAAAAAAGAATAATGAGTAAGCTCAATAAATTTTCCATCCTAAAAATACAAAAATAATTAACATAGGGGGAAAAACAATGTGAATATACAGAAAAGTATTTATACTGTATTTACATCATATGTACCTGCATGGTATCTAAGTAGAAAGGTATTACCATACACTGGCAGACGGGCAAAATAAAAGGGAATAAATAATAAGCCTCAAGAAGGCTGTTGGGAAACAGGCACTACTATATTCTAACACTGCTGGAGAGAATATAAATTGGTACGTTTTCTGCAGAGGGAATTTAACTGTATCTTTCAAAAGCAAGCTTAGACATGTACTATTTGACTTAGCAAAAGAGCTTCTAGGAATTTATATTAGTTCACAAAAGTAGTATACAAAAATGAGCTCATAGGTTATATTGTGAAAAACTGGACCAAAAAAACCCATTAAGGAATGATTAAATAAAATATAGGGAAACTATTACACAGAAATATTGCATAACCTGAAATGATGTCCAATACAAAACTAAAAAGGGAGGCTAGGGAATTCCCTGGGGACAGTCCAGTGGTTAGAGAACACCATGGTTCCACTGCCTAGGTTATGGGCTCAACCTCTGGTGAAGGAACTAAGATTCCCCCAAGCATTGTAATCAATGTGCAAATTGATTACATTTATTTCTTTACTTTGTACATATATGCTAAGAAGTCAAATACAACAGATGTTAGATTATATTTACACTATTTAAACTTTTCAAAATCAAATTCCTTAAAATGAAGCAAGCATGACTTTTTTAACACACTTATTTCCATCTGACAGAGTGCAGGAGAAGAGCAAGAGACAACTAGCAATTAAGAAAAAGCTTTGTTGGCTGTGTATGGCCAGTCTGTTGTAGCCAGCAACGCTACACTAGCCCTTTCTTTTCCTATCTTCCATCCCTTCTCTCCCTTCAGGCTTCATTCTAAAGAATTAACCAGAATTGAAAGAGACACGTGTACCCCAATGTTCATCGTAGCACTGTTTACAATAGCTAGGACATGGAAGCAACCTACATGTCTGTCGGGAAATGAATGGATAAGAAAGCTATAGTACACATACACAATGGAATATTATGCAGCTATTAAAAAGAATGTATTTGAATTAGTTCTAATGAGGTGGATGAAACTGGAGCCTATTATACAGAGTGAAGTAAGTCAGAAAGAAAAATACCAATACAGTATAATAACACACATATATGGAATTTAGAAAGATGGTAATGACGACCCTATGTGCAAGACAGCAAAAGAGCCACAGATGTAAAGAACAGACTTTTGGACTCTGTGGGAGAAGGCAAGGGTGGGATAATGTGAAAGAATAGCACTGAAACATGTATATTACCATATGTGAAACAGATCACCAGTCCAGGTTTGATGCATGAGATAGGGCACTCAGGGCTGGTGCTCTGGGACGACCCTGAGGGATACAATGGGGAGGGAGGTGGGAGGGGGTTCAGGATGGGGGACACATGTACACCCCTGGCTGAATTTATGTGATGGTATGGCAAAAACCACAATATTGTAAAGTAATCAGCCTCTAATTAAATAAATTAATTTACAAAAAAAATTAACAATTTAAAATGTTTTCAGTAAACACAGTATACATTTCTAAAAATCCTTCATCAAGATGATTCTATCAATTATCCCACACACAAATCACCAAACCAGAGCAGCCAACATCAAGGCTGCTTAAGATAGGAATAAAATTGAATTCCTTGGCAAATGCTTGAAGCATATGGTAAATATAAAAGACAAAATAAATAATGTAACTCCTTGTAATAACTGGATTCCAGACTAAAAGATAGTAAAATAATAAAAGTATGGAAAGACAACATTTTGCAACCAACTGCTTTTATACTTAGTTTCTAGACAGTCCAAGCTTACTAGTCAGAATTTTTTTAACGGTTTCAAATTGCCACCATAAAGTATCACTGAATATATAAAATTGCATGTTATTCTTTAAATAGTTCACTTACTCTTCTATGCCTGTCTTTTTTTCAAAATCATGTATTTCTTTAAGTAGCAGTGATACTCGCAGAAACCTATGAATACACTAACAACAACTTAATTATATACTTGTTAAGTATTGAGATAAGCAAATTATAAACTTCGACAGCATACTAAAAAGCAGAGACACTACTTTGCCAACAAAGATCCATCTAGTCAAAGTCATGTATGGATGTGAGAGTTGGACTATAAAGAAAGCTAGTGCCAAAGAACTGATGCTTTTGAACTGTGGTGTTGGAGAGACTCTTGAGAGCCCCCTGGACTGCAAGGAGTCGGACAGGACTGAGCGACTGAACTGAACTGATACATATATACACACACCTCTTGAAATGATCCCCTCTATCACTATAAGACAAAACTCTTCTCTGTAAGATCCTCCTCGTCTTCATATACCGAGGATTGGCAAAGATTTTTTAAACACAATACAAGAAACGCTAACCATAAAAAAATTGACAGATTAGACTTCACTATAACTAGAAACTATTATTCAAAAAATCCTGTTAGGAAAAGGTAAAAAAGATAACCAAAGACAGACTGGCGTTCAAATACACATATCTGTCAAAGTACTTCTATCCAAAATACATATAAAATTTTATATAATAATAAGAACAAATCTTTCGGTAAAATAAAAAAGGGCTTGAATAGGCACTTCACCCAAAAGAGGAAATTCAGATAGCCAAAGCCTCTGAAAATGTGTTCAACCTATCATTACTCAGCAGGGAAGTAAAAAATAAAGTCACAATGGGATACCACTAAATAGACACCAGAGAGGCTAAAATTAATAAGAGGCAAATATCAAGATCTAGAGCAGCTAAAACTCTCATTCACTGCTGGTGGGAACATAAAATGTATGACCAATTTGGAAAAGAGTCTGTAGTTTCTAGAGCTAAATATATACTTATCTGTGACTCAGTAATTCCACTCCTAACTATACAACCAAGAGAAATGAGTACATGTCTGCCATCAGAACACATGTGGAAGAGCATGTTTAAGACAGCTTGATTAGTAACAGCCAAAGACTAGAAACAACCAACTTGCCCATCAGCAGGAGAAAGAATAAACTGGTTTACTGTACAGTGGAATACTACACAGCAACTATTTATTTAAATGACTGGTACACAGGGAACTTCCCCGGTGGCTCAGCGGTAAAGAATTTGCCTGCAGTGCAGAAGACATGGGCTCAATCCCTGGGTCAGGAAGATTCCCTGAAGAAGGAAATGGCAACCCACTGCACTATTCTTACCTGGAGAATCCCATGGACAGAGGGGCTGGTGGGCTACAGTCTATGGGGTCACAAAGGAGTCAGACACAACTCAGACTAGGTAAGAGTAACAACCTCCAACAGGACAAATCTCTGTTATTCTGTTGAGTGAAAACAGCCAGACACAAAAGTTCATACAACTAAGTCAAGATGACAGAAATCATAATCTGGTCTAGGGGAAGGAGTGAAAATATTCCTCATCGGAATGGTGGTTACACAGGTACATACAAACACAGGAAATACTTAAGTATACTTTAAACACTTTAATGTACACTGTGATATGTTACAACTAAAAAAAAAATTTTCCAAATCACATGATTCCCTTTCTGTAGTCAACTCCCACTCAACTTCTACTCCTCTTTCCCAGTCCCATTAATTGGTCACTAATCCATGTTTCCAGAGAACCTTTTGACAGACATCTATTGGCACTTCACATTTTATTAGATAGTGGAGGACACAGGAGCCTGGCATGCTGCAGTCCATGGGGTTGCAAAGAATCAGAGATGACTTAGCAACTGAATGACAACAAATCAGTGATTTGTTTATTTTCTAGGGCTCCAAAGTCTCTGCAGATGGTGACAGCAGCCTCGAAATTAAAAGACACTTGCTCCTTGGAAGAACAGCTATGACAAACCTAGACAGCGTATTAAAAAAGCAGAGACATTACTTTGCCAACAAACGTCTGTCTACTCAAAGCTATGGTTTTTCCAGTAGTCATGTATGGATGTGAGAGTTGGACTACAAAGAAAGCTGAGTGCCGAAGAATTGATGTTTTTGAAATGTGGTGTTGGAGAAGACTCTTGACAGTCCCTTGGACTGCAAGGAGATCTGACCAGTCAAACCTAAAGGAAATCAGTCCTGAATATTCACTGAAAGGACTGATGCTGAAGGTGAAACTCCAATACTCTGGCCACCTGGTGCAAAGAAATGACTCACTAGAAAAGACTCTTGATGCTGGGAAAGACTGAAGGCAGGAGAAGGGGACGACAGTGGATGAGATGGTTGGATGGCATCACCGACTTGATGGACATGAGCTTCAGCAAGCTGCGGGAGTTGGTGATGGACAGGGAAGCCTGGCGTCCATGGGGTCGCAGAGTCACAACTGCACTGAACTGAAGACATTTTATTACTAAAACCTACTTACATCTGTAAAATCCTAAAGAAAAAAAGTTCTCTAAAGGGCAGAGGTCTCCATTCTTATTCATCCTGCTTTCCAAATGCCCAGCACTATGCTATGTAATGCAAACATCAACAAACACTTTTTTGATTCAAATGGTTCCTACGATTTACAGAACAATGCCTCACTAAATCACAACCTTTAACTTCTGTCTTTTAAAGACAGTTTCTTTCCCCCTCTTCAATGAGACTCTTCTACAGCTTCTAAAAAGAGATTTTCGGGAAAAAATCCATTTCTATGAACTGTGAAATTAACTTGAACATCATAACCAACCAGCAAAAGAATGGCTGCCTTAAAGAAAAATATATGCAAAGGAACACAATGGTAAAGTAAATGATTCTCTTACTTTTAACAATAAGCTCTTACATTTACTATATACTGTACAGTTCTATGAGGTAACCACTATTAGCAGCTACAAATCAGACAGGAAGTTCAAAAAACTGTCCCAGGTCACACGAGGGCCAGAACCTGCAGTATGAGAAGAGGGAAGACTAGGAGGTTAACATTACAGGACACACATGCCAACAGAAAGCTCAATAAGACTATTTTTAAGAGAATAAAGAAAAAGAAATCCAAATGGTTAAACATATGAAAAGATGCCCAACTTCACTGATAATAGAGGAAAATCAAATTAAAACTACATCAGGGGAGGGAATTAATTTCCTGGCAGTGCAGTGGTTAGAATTTGGCGCTTTTACTTTGGGGGCCCAGGTTCAATCTTTGGTCAGGGAACTAAGATCCTACAAGCTGGGAACTTCCCTGGTGGTCTAGTGGCTAAGAATATGCCTGCCAATGCAGGGGACAAAGGTTTTATTCCTGGGCTGGGAAGAGCCCACATGCGGAGGAACAACTAAGCCTGTGCTCTAGAGCCGGGGCTCCACGAGAGAAGCCACATGAGCAGCGCAAGCACTGCAGCAATGTGCAGCCCCACCCCTGCACCTTCCCGCAACTAGAAAAAGTCCATGCACAGCAAGGAAGACCCAGAGTAGTCAAAAAAAGATAAATCAATCCTGTGCTATGCTGTGTTAGGCTTAGTCGCTGAACTGAGTCTGACTCTTTCCCACCTCATGGACTGCAGCCCGCCAGGCTCCTCTGTCCTTGGGGATTCTCCAGGTGTGGGGTTGCCATGCCCTCCTCCAGGGGATCTTCTCAACCCAGGGATCAAACCCAGGGATCAAACCCAGGTCTCCTGCATCGCAGGTGGATTCTTTACCAAATGAGCCACCAGGGAAGACCAAAATAAACATTAAGGGGAGGAGGGGGACGCAACTGATGGGACAACCACTACATCAGGATGCAATTTCTCATCTATTAGATTGGCAAAAATATAAAAGTTTGACAAAACCCTCTTAACAAAGCTGTGAAGAAGGCAGACACTCTAACACTGCTGATAAAAGCACAACCCCCAGCAAGGCAGTGTGGCAATATTTATTAAAATTATTAATGGTTATATAGCTTTTGATCCAGCCACTCTCATCATTTTGGGAACTTTTCCTACATTTATAATTACACATGTACAAAATGACATATATTCAAAGATCCATCACTGCAGCACTACTTGCAACAGCACAGGACTGAAATCAACCAAAGCAGCTATGCAAGTCCGGTTAAATGAACTGCTATAGCCACACAATGGAATACTAAGAAGCTGTTAAAAAGAGAATATTCTTTATGAACAGATATGAAAAGATCTCTACTACAAAGCATGTTACACAAGCAAGGTACACATACACACAATAGAATTCCTGATAATGGGAGAAGCTCGGTATAGGACATAAGGGAACTCTAATCTTTGTAATGTTTCTGTAAAACTGAAACTGCTCTAAAATATAAAGTTTATAAAAAATAATATACAGAGAGTATATATTTATTAGACATTGTGTAAGTGGAAGGATAATGATACTACATATGAATCTACTTGTAGTTCCATAAAGAATTCACCAGTAATTAAAAAGAACAGTTATATATTCAGGGGAGAGAAAATAAGAAAGGTAGAAAAATTTCTGAATACAAATTTTCTTCTTTATAATTTCTTAAAATTGTTAATTATCTTTTTCAAGGAAATTAAGTAATTAAAAAAAAACTGCACACAAATTACCTCCTCCTCTAATGAAACCCAAAATGAGTTTCTGGCACAACAGTGCTTATTAATACATACCAGTAGACACTGTATTTAACAACTACTAAACTTCTTTAAAGACAAACTTTTCATCTCTATGATATATGCTTTCCATACTAAACTTCTAAACTTTTCATCTCTATGATATATGCTTTCCATAGTTACAAAGCAAAATATTTTAACTTTTTATGAGGATAAAACAAAAAATGGTTTTTACATGAAATTCCTCAGAATTCCCCAAATACATCTATTTGACACAGTAATTTATGACTAAGCTTAGTAACACGATCTCAAAGTGAGGGAAAGAAATCAAACCCTTTAATTCTCCACAATTTCAAAATTTTTTCATGTAATAATCAGGACTGTTCGCTAATTAAAAAGGCTGAAACCTATGACACTAAGAAAACATAATTAGAGTACAAGGTACTAACCACAACCAAGCAATTTTAAAGACATCCATTCAAGGTGCTACTCTGCCTACTAGCTGTTTTCAAGACCCTACCTTCACACTGACTTTTTTCTGGTCTTCAAATTATAAAAGTCAGATTAAATTATCTTTACCTTCATCTACTTTATAAAATCTCATGGATCTACAGGAATATTAAAACAAATGGTTCTTTAAAAAATTTTTAGGAGGGCAAAAGTATGCCTATTAAGAAACATGTCAACTTGAACTTAAGAAAAATAACTCATATACACTTACTTACCTTAAAAGGCTTGTCTCCGCTGTGTGTCAGCATGTGCCTCTGTAACCAACTCTGGCTGGTTGATGGAGTGTTATACACTTTACAGCCTTTCCATAAGCAAACAAACACCTGTTAACAGAAGGGCCATAATTATTTTCATCGCTTTTTCAACAGGGACTTTTATTCCCTGTAAATTCAAGTAAACATGCTGCAAGTCTTCAATTGACAAAGAGACATTGAATGTACCAGTCAGTCAAAATGCTTACTGTAGGTACTTTCTGAACCTCCCACATGAGGCACAGTTTTAACCCTTCCCCTTTAAGGCTGCTGTCCACTCCCTCAATAAGGAACTGATATACCAATCCCAATGAGCCATTCAGAAGGAAATATACAAAATATTAACAATATAGTCCTAAGAACTAGAACGATGGACCATAATTTAGTTTTTTTGTTTACTGCATGAAGGAACAAGCATGTACTAACTGTAAATATTAGGAATATATAAAGGTATAAAGAAATGATGACAATAAATCAAAACAGTCAACTGGTAGTTACTGATAGTTTCACCTTCAAAAAAATGAGTGAACAAATTTTCCAATTATAATTTTGCTGCTCTTGATTTCCTATTCTCAAATGCATACCAATATGTTTATATTTATATTGTTTTGATTTATTTAAAATGATTTCCAATTGTCTTGATTATGAAGCAAAATCTAATACAGAATGCTAAAATTAATATAGTTGCAGAAGCTATGACCGCAGTTACTCTATAATAACAGACCCACATTCTTGGGTTCAGGCAGCTGAGTATGACTGGGTTAACAACTAACATGATTTTTACCATCTTCCTACCACTGAGATACCAATTTTTTTTTGACTGATTCTATTTTTATCAAACTGAAAACTGCTCCCCATCATCGGTAAAAGAAGTATGAACCTACAGTAACCATTACATTCAAAGAACCATTTATAGGCTCTGTTCTTTTCTAAGGTTACAACAATTATAAATAGAGCCACACTTTGAAGATTATAATGTACTGCATATAGAACAAAACAAAGATACACACAGGACTGAGGAAACAATCACTAAACAGTAAGTTTAAAGGAACATTTTTAGAAATCTAGAAAAACAGTCTAAAATAACTGAGATCAATTTTTACTCAAAACCATTTCACAACGAGACAACACTGTTATTGCTGTTGATGTGCTTAAAGCATTTGCTAGTTTCTTTTAGTTAAGCAGATATGATGTCACATTTCCTCCTGAATATTTAAAATTCTTTAAAAAAAAAAATTCCTGACCCTAGTACATGTTTATAAAATGATTCCTAAAGTTCCCAAAATTAAAAGCCACTTTTTAATGAATGTAGAGAAGTCTTTAAAGGTACACCAATATGCTGTGAAGACTAATCCAGTGTTTAATAATCATATGTGGATATCAATCCTATCAACTTCCTAACTCAAGACTACAAAGACTGTCTTAAATTTTCAATCCAAGTAATAAACAGACTGGTTTAAAACGCTTTCACAAGTCATACACAAACAGGTATGTCCTAAAGCAAGTATTTGGGAACAAAATTAATCTCAGTTATGCAAAAAAAAAAAATTTAACAGTAAAGAATTGTTATAACACTTAAGAAACACCTATGCTGAGTTACTCTCAAAGAAACAAGATGAATACTCACATTCTGTCCCTACTCAACAGCTACAGTTGGGAGAACCAACCATGTCTGATTTCTAATTCTTTTTCCTCTGAACCAACACTAATAGGAGGCAACTGCCAGCCATGTGATTCCATCAGATAACAGCCTCTAGGGTGAACAGGTACGGTCTATCCTTCTAGATGGAATAATGTCTAGTAACACTATTAGGGCACCAACACCTTCAGGTTCAAAGAAAAACCATAACCTTCAACCTAGTGAATTTTAGAGGAAATGAGATAAGTGTAAAGAGATCAAAGCAAACTATGTTTAGCTATATTCGGGTAGAATATTAATACCTGAAAACTACTCTGAGGGGAAAGGGGATAAGTAAACTTGCATAAGGATAATCTTGATACACAACATGGGCACTAAAAATCCATTATCAAGTATTCCCCCAAACCACAAATCTTTAAAAAGCTAAATTTCCTTAAGTCCAGTCCAAAATCTGACAAAGGGGTATTTGACCTGAGACTTTCTGTATGCACAACATATGAAAAACATTTTTATACTCCATTTTTAGAAACTTTCTCATTGTAAAAATTAACACTGAAAACATTACAGGAGTTCAATATGAATGGAATTATTCAAGAACAAAATCTAACATGGTTCCTCTAAACTATCTTAAAATGAATTAAGATCTAACTATGTTAATTAGACCACTGAGGTTCATAGTCCAGTCTTTCATGATAAACTGGCTTAGTTAAAACAGGCTGTATTAGAGATAACAAACAGAACAAAAGTAAACAACCTAAAATCTATCCAGCCCTTTCATATTTTGCAGCTACACAGTCT
This sequence comes from Bison bison bison, assembly GCF_000754665.1. Lineage (NCBI taxonomy): Eukaryota > Metazoa > Chordata > Mammalia > Artiodactyla > Bovidae > Bison > Bison bison. Next base: position 4,518,198 of record NW_011494942.1, on the reverse strand, counting down.
TCAAAGAACCACTAATTTAAGTCTCTATTTCCTTTGTCACCAAATAGATGCTATGAGCACACACCTGTTGTAAGTCCAGAACACAATGAAAATACAAGATAATATTTTCTCTCAGGACTAGTTAACAGAAAACTTGGGTTTATATTAGACACTGGAGGTCCCTTCTCAAAATAACTGCTGCACGTTTTTTTCTGCCAGACTGTCCAAGGAAAAAAACAGCACACGGCCATTAAAAGAATCTTTCTACTACCAGCTTCAGATTTATAATGACCTAACTTGTAAGATGAAGAGGTCTAAAATTTCTATGTTAGAGGGAAGCTCAGGCTTTCTGTTCAGAACTCCTCTAGAAAACCTTGCCCATTACTGTCAGAACAAGTCAGCTTTACCGTCAGGGGTCCCCTCCAAAAGGCCTAAAATGAAGAAGCTTGTACAAACCAAGGGTAGTCCTAGTCTTACTTTGGTCAATTTTCCTGAACTAGAGTATTTACCTGAATGTATGCATGGGCTTCCCTGGTAGCTAAGACGGTAAAGAATCTCCTGCAACGCGGGAGACCTGAGTTCAATCCCTGGGGTTAGGATGATCCCCTGGAGAAGGAAATGGCAACCTACTCCAGTATTCTCGCCTGGGAAATCCCATGGACAGAGGAGCGTGGCGGGCTACAGTCTACGGGGTCACAAGAGAGTCAAAAACAACTAAGAGACTAAACAATAATAACAACACAAGTTCTACACCTATGATGGATTGTGTGACAGTAAAAATAAATGCACTTACACCTGATTACCAACATATCATACATGAAGTGCATAAATGAATCCATCAAGAAATTAAGTAAATTTTAAGACTCACTGCAAAACAATACAATGCAACCTAACAAAGTCTAATAAGCATGTATAAGGAAAATTCTGTTACTACTGGTAAAGTAAAATCAGCCTAATACTCTATAAATAGAGCTGGTAAGCAATATAATTTACATCCTCAAAGGGAGTGAAAAAAGCCTACTTTTACTAAATAGATTCCTTCTGTAGTAAAATGATACAAAAAGATTTTATATTAAATAAGAGACAGACAATCTAAAATAAAGTCAGGAAGGGGTTGAATGGGTGATCTCAGGGTTCCTTTAAGCTCTTAGAAAAAAATTAGTTCAGTTTTTCACAAAATGTGAACATATAAAAGAGAAGTAAATGTTTTTTACGTCTAATTATTTTGTCTCTAATCAGTCTACTCTTTCAAGATCTAAAATGAAGGCTGTAATTTTGTATTCTGTAATTTTTAGCCACATTAAATGTGTTAACATTTTCAATTTCCTCTGTTAAAAGATATTTAATAAACAGAGGACAACTATTCAGTAAGCTCTCACAATACAAGGAAAAAACATCCCTCATTTATTGCAAAAGATATGCCCAATTTCATGTTATGTTCAGAATCTAGTAATATCAGACTGGCAATCAAAACTCAAACTGGCCTCCTAAGATTGACCCCATTTCCTAGTAGCATTCAGTGTAACCATGAGAGTCTACAAGCCTAATTTTATGTAACATCAAGGTTAACTCATTCAGCTCTCCAAATAGTAATACCCTGTCATCAGCTCCCCCAAAATATCCCTCTGGCCCTCTTGCCTCAAGAGCACCAAAGAACATTATACAAAAGTAAACTTAATAAAAATAACACGTGTAAGAGCACCCCTGATAAACAGATTTCCTTCTGGCAACTGTTTTTAAAGTGAGAAATAGTTAAGACAAGGGGGAAGAAAAAAAAAAACAGTACACTAATGGATCTTACTGAACCACTGAAATCCTACAAGATGAAGTTCCCCTCCTACCAAGACTTACGTGTGTAATAAGAGGACACAGGCCTTTGAAATTTGACTAGCAAAATAGCTCGGTCTAGTTTCTGAAATCCAGTCATGCATGAAGTATGAACCCAAGAACACAATTCTGTTTTACTGAACAAAAAAAGGTTAAGTTTTACTTGCTTGTCTTTATTTTTTAAAGAAAGTACTTTCATGACTTTTAAAAAAAAGGTACATTCCAAAAAAAAAAGGTGCTTAAATGATAAGCTTAACTTTTACTACAGGATTAAGTATCCACCCACTTTGACAAATGAAAAGGTCAGGAAACCTTAAAATTCCACTTGCCTTCAGCCTATAAATACAATTAAAGTCCACGTGACATAGCAACATAAATAGCTTAAGGCACATAAAGAAGTTACTAAACTGTTATAGTTTTTGTTTTCCCAGGGTGAACAGCAGAGTGGGATGAGAAAAAGAACAGGAATTAATACAGGATGTAGATCTTGCTACCTTACTGCTCCAGAAGAACTGTCATCTTTCAGTAATTAGAAACATAAAATCCTCTAGAGTTGCCAATAATTTTCCTCATTTGTTTCTGTTCCACTGTGACAGTTCACATTTGGGATAGAAAGAAGAGAATTAAAAACTCTTTAAAAATGTCATCAAAATCAGCTGTTTTCCACTATACAGGAGAGCGAGTGAGAATAGTCAAATTTAAAGACAGAAAGTAGGACCATGGTTACTAGAGGTTAGCAGAAGGGAGGATTAGGGAGGTATTATTTAATAGGTAGATTTCAGTTTGGGACAATGAAAGAGTTACGGAGAGGGATAGTAGTCATTGAAGAGCAATGTGAATGTACTTAATAATGCCACTGAAGTGCACACTTAAAAATAATTAAAATGACTTTAAAAAAATTTCCCTTCAAAGAGGTCACTTAAAGAAAAAAAACAACAATTAACAACTACTAAATTGTAACTGAAATCAGGCGTGTTCAGGGTGGTATGGCCATAACATAACTACTCTATTTTAAAGCACAAACCAGATTGAGATTTCCTAAATTATCTAGTAGTAATTAAGTTTTGGGCTTCTCTGGTGGCTCAGTGGTAAAGAATCTGCCTGCAGTGCAGAAGACACAGATGTAGGTTCAATCCCCGGGTCAGAAAGATCTCCTAGAGGGCATGGCAACCCACTCCAGTAGCCCTGCCTGGAGAACTTCATGGACAGAGGAGCCTGGGGCAGGCTACACTCCATGGGGTTGCAGAGAGTTGGACAACTCCATGGGGTTGCAGAGAATTGGACACGACTGAAGCAACTGAGCACACAACACATCAAGTTTTCAAATTCTCATTCAAACTCTCATTCTGAAAGCTTAAGTCTATACATCAAAGACTGATATGCAAAAATAATGGGAATGTAATGAAATGTATTTTGTTCATTTAGCTGAGCCTTTAAGTCTGTAGTTTAGCAACTAATGTCCTTCAAAGATCAGAACTCCTTTCTCAAGTCAAAATAGAATTACTCTTAAAATTAGCCAGAGAATCTTATTATTTGTAATAAAGTAATTTTATGAATAAGCATTCAAGAAATGACATGGGGGGTTTCCGTTTCAACATGTTTAAAGTAGAAATACCAAAACTTCATGCCTGGCTCTGTAATATCAGTAAGATACATGCAGGTGCAGTGATTACATTACACATTCAGTCTGTAACTCCATTTTTCCAAATCTGTAAAAGGCTGAAAACATTCTCATAAAGGCCGTGTGCCAACTCAACTTGTAGGATCAAGACTTAGAAATGTGAAAGTCTCCTATTACTACTAAGAGACCATGCCTGCAGAGCCTGGGATCCTGCATGTAGCTGCCAAGTCAAGTGACTATAAAGCATCATGCCGTGGTTCACAGGACTGCCTTGGTGATCTATCAAGTGATTCCAAGCACTGGTGTACAAAAGGCAACTCTGTAATGACCAAGAAGCCAAGGGATATACACAGGGTGAAATAAAGACTGTTACCAAAGCAGCTTAACCACTGAGCTGGGTTATGCAGTGAAAATACCGTATGACGGGCAGAGTTCATTAGCAACTTATTGACCAGAGATGTCTTTTGTTACCCAAATGTTACTGACCACAGTGTTTCAATATTCACTTACATAACACATTGCCAACCATACACGTTAAGTTTCTGCAAAAATCCCCCAGTCAATAATATGTTAATACACCCTCTGATATCTACCCAGACCCCATATGTATTAAATCTAATAAAGAGACAAATGTTCACTTATACAAGTTTAAGTAATTGAAAGACTACTGAAACATTATAACATATTGTGATAACAGTAAATATTTTTAAAAAGAAATTTCAAATGCAATACCAATGGTAAAAATATTAGGAGTCCCTATTATGGCTGCATGCTTTTAAAAAAAAGATCAGTAATACAATCTAAATATTAATACTACCTTGGAAACAGTTACCCACTTACTTAAGAAGATTTTAATCATGTTAGTATCAGTGTATCTCAATAGTTATACCATACTGACAGACAGTGTGTGGCCTAATAAATTATCTGTACTTAAAAATGTGACATTGAATTTCTAAAAAACATACTAAGACTGGTTAACTATTCAAGACAAAAATCTAGATAAAGTTGAAAAGTATGTATTATGCTATCAATTTTACAAATATTTTGCCCCATTATGCTGTGACTTACCTAATTTGCTTTAGCTCTTTACTTACTATTCAATAAAAATTATATGAACTGACACGACTAAATGGATTCCTAAGTTTATAGGTCAATACTAAATGAGCTCTGACAAACCTGTGAAAGATGATCAATAGTCACAAATAATGAGTACAGATAGCCATTTAACAGGATTGTATATACTAATCCTGATACCAATAGTTTCTCCAGTTAATGTCAGCATCAGGGACAATTTAAGACCACTCTAACAACGGAAATCCCTAAGAGTGCCAATTCCTAAAAGCCTTCAACTCGAAACATCAGAACCTTGAAATACACAGTATTCATTACAATACTCCCACCATATTTTAAAAAGTCTAATTTCTTCAAAGTAATACACCTAAGAGCAAATTAAAATCCAACCATAATATGTTCTATTTAATTTGATTCAAATATGTGGAAAGTAAATAAAAGGGAAAAAACATTTGAAAAAATAAAACATTTGAAAAATAAAAATTTTTAAAAATTACTTAAAAAAAAAAGCCTAACTAGAAAATACAAATTAATAAAACTAATGAAAACAGGGAGTGAAAAAAAGAAATGACAAAACCAACCCCTCCTCGCTGACCATCTACATGTATGGAACGGATGTGATCTGCCAGATCTGGACTAGAGGTGAAGCAAGCCTGGCACTGGTCCCAACAACAATTATAGGCAATATTTTTGCTTGAAGAAGTAGTGCTTCCTTGTCCATTCATCATTGCTGGAGTTGAACGCCCACTGGAAATTGTGCTGTCTACATCCATTATAGTACTGCTTATGCTACAAAAGAAGAAAAAAGGCTGTGTTATTCCTAGAAGTTCACTAACATGAATATGATCTTATAAATAATTAAGATTACAACTTGACATTCTGCCCCATAAAGCATACGAACCATATTTTCCACCAGAAAACAACATGCTTTAAAATTAGTTTCAAATAATTATTTCTAAAACTAAATTTCAAATAAATATTATTTGCAATAAATTGCAAATCAAGGCAAAAAAAAAACTAGTACCTCAAACCAGCCATGGAATAATTTAAGCAACTTTTGGCAGACATGAAGTCCCCAACACCATACCCCACAGAAAACAAACCAAACCACACACACACACACACACACACACACACACACACAGAGCTCACCACATTCTACCCCTTCCAGAGTTCTCTAAGAAGCATGATAAAATAATAAAGTTTCCAGCTGCAAATAATTTAGAATCAAAAGATTATATTTACAGTGTTGCAAATCACTTGTTGATCTTTTCTTCCATTCACTAATCTGACAATACAACTGCTACCACATCCTACCTCTTTCCATCGCAACGCAGTTGGGAAATTTTGCTGTATTTTCCCTCTTGATAAAAAAGCAAAAGAGAGAACTAAGGGCAAAAGTTTCTCTGATTTTACCAAAGTCCAAAAAGTACTTTGTTGGCCCTCAATTTTTTTCAAAGTCTTATGCACCTCAAACTCTTACTTCTTATTTAATAAACAAAGTATTATATACTAATTTTTTTATTTACTAAAAAATACTAGTAATAAAAGTCATTAATAAAAGTAATTTTTAATGTTAAGAATTTCACATCATAAAAAATGTAACACATTTTGCCTTCATCTTAAGAGCAATTCACTTTATTTCCTTCCTTCGTATCTTCTCAATAGAGAAATTACATGGAAGTAGTATCAATCACAGAATGACCAACAGTAAGAATGCTTCAGACTCTCAAACCTATTAAAAGCTAAAACTGCCTGTACTTAATTTAAGTACCAGTAAATTATACAATTCACATTAACTTTTAAGGGGCATGCTTCCCCATTCCACTAAGTTTTTATTACAGAAAATTTCAAAAACACAAAAAAGTATATCTAAACCTGAACTCAGATACAGACTAGATACAAACTCATGGTTACCAGTAGGGAGCAGGTAGTGGGGAAGTAAAGACAAGGGGGAGGGATTAAAAGGTACAAACCACTGTGTATAAAATAAACAGGCTAAGAGAAACAAGCATATACTATACAACACAGGGAATATTTTATAACTAATAAATGGAATATAACTGTAATCAAAAGTGGGGTCCAGCTGCTCTGCTTGCTGCTCAAAAGCAATCATTAAAGAGGCCAGGCTGGTGGAAAGTAAAGTTTGCTTTCTTTTGGATGGGGGTGGGGTAGGGCGGGGCGGGAGTGGGAGGGGACCTGTCCAAAGGGCCGAGACCTTCCAATGACCATCAGTGGGCAAGAGCTTTTATAGGCTGAGGGAGGGGGTTACTTGTAGAAACAGTACAGTCAGCTCTGACAGTCATACAGAAATTGGTCATCTGTGGTCTGATCAGAGTCATCTCGATTGTTTTAAGTATAGTTCAGTTCAGTTCGAGGGTCCGTTTGTTTCCATTTCCTGAGGCCAGTTGTCAAAACTGTGGCAGCTTATGTCATGGCTATAGTCTGGTTATCACATAAGTTAACTTCTCTACCTGGTGAGGGTTTCAGTATCTGTAGGACTGCTCACAGGATATGGCTCAGAGGATTACCTATAGCCCTTGAGAAGGAACTAAAGGTCCTTGACTATGCACACAAACTACATTATTTGGTGCTCTCTGTTTTCCGTTGTTTCTACATTTTCACATTTGTGATTAAACTTTTTCTTTGGCTAAAGTTTTTTCTACAGAAAAAAGGCAGGCAGAGGATATCTTCATAACCTTTAAAAATTATGAATCACTATGCTGCATACCTAAAATATATAATATTGTACCATCAACTATACCTCAATAAAAATAATTAAATCTGAACTCAATAATAACACTGTCCTGTTTGCTATATATAATTTGTCTTTCTCAATTATCCACAGGTTGCAAACATGATACTTGAAAAAGTATCATGATACTTTTTATCATGATGAAAGTATCATGATACTTTTCATATTTGAAAAGACCCTGATGCTGAGAAAGATTGAGGGCAGGCAGAGAAGGGGACAACAGAGGATGAGATGGTTGGATGGCATCACCGACTCAATGGACATGAGTCTGAGTAAACTCCACGAGTTGGTGATGGACAGGGAGACCTGGAGTGCGGCAGTCCATGGGGTTGCAAAGAGTCAGACACAACTGAGCTACTAAACTGAACTGAAGTCCTGAACCATTTCCCAGTCGACCTACAGATTCTAAATTTCAGCTCTAACACTTCATTCTAAAACTCGGTAACCTCTAGAAAACTCTTAAATGTGAAATCTCTAGAAAACTCTCAAATGTGAATCAATTCTTGAACATCTGAAATTTTACTTATATATTGTCTAAAATCCACCCCACTCCAGTACTCTTGCCTGGAAAATCCCATGGACGGAGGAGCCTGGTAGGCTGCAGTCCATGGCGTCGCTAAGAGTTGGGACACGACTGAGCGACTTCACTTTCACTTTTCACTTTCATGCATTGGAGAAGGAAATGACAACCCACTCCAGTGTTCTTGCCTGGAGAATCCCAGGGACGGGGGAGCCTGGTGGGCTGCCGTCTCTGGGGTCACACAGAGTTGGACATGACTGAAGTGACTTAGCAGCAGCAGCATTGTCTAAAATCAAATGCATCCATTTTTCAAAGGTAACAAAAATGTTTTTAGGATGCTTCAGATACAAAAAATAGGAACTTCCCTGGTGGTCCAGTGGTTAAGAGTCCACACTCCCAATGTGTGGACTAGATCCCCTAATGCCACAACTAAGACATGGCACAGCCAAATAAATAAAGATTTTTAAAAAGATAGGAAAAATGACTCAAGATTTCTCTTTAAAGGATATTCATGTATTTAAGTTCATCTGGCTAAATATCTCCCAGTCTATCTACAGATTCTAAACGTCAGCTCTAACCCTTTATTCTAAAACTCCATAATCTCTAGAAAACTCTTAAATGCGAATCAACTCTTGAATATATGAAATTTTATGTATATATTGTTTCTGCAGGAATAAACCATAAGTATGGTTTATACTGAAATACAAATTTTTACTTGAGCCCCAGAAATTCCAAGTTTCATGAGGCCCTTAACAGCAAAATGGTTACCTATTTTCCTTGCCACTTGCTTCATATATTTTAAAACATTTCCCCTGTAAAGTTCATACTTTCATAAACCATACTGATTAACTCCAAAGGCAAATAAATAGTAGTGTTAAATGAGCAATCCATCACACTCAATTTATAAACAACCTCAGAAAAGAGATAAATCTCAATGGCCTACTATGGTACAACCTCCAAGTTAAAAAAAAAAAAAAAAAAAGCCCCACAGAAGTGCAGGGTAGTACAGTTCCACTTTGCATACCTTAGTGGAGGCAGACATGGAGATACAGCCACCCCTCAAGGCAAACCTCTTTTCAAGGATACACAAAGTGCTTCTGTGCTGGGGCAGATGGGAAAAGCAAGACAGACTTTAACTGTAAACACACTTCTGTTTTATTTTAACCACGTATCTCCATTGCTTTTACTTGAAAGTCCAAAATTAGCTGAAAGTGAAACCAAATTAATTTTCTTTAAATTGAACAAAGTAGAACAAGGTCAAGAGACTCATACCCTTGCAATAAATCCAACTAGCAATAGAGTCCATCTACCCAGTGCGTAACATGTTTTGCTTATGAACTTCACCCCAGAAGGAGAGCCTTCTGAGTCCAAATAGCCATGAACACTAAGCAATAGCGAAATACTGCTCACATGCAGTATTACTCATTTGAAAACCAGTACTTCATGTGGATGCAGATCCTCATGAAAGGAAAGCGTATTGCAGGTATTAAAGCACATGAACTCTGTCTACCACTGGCAACAAGCTGCAAATGCAATGGTGCAGGAGCTTAAGGGGCACATTCTCTGCCCTGAAAGACTGAGAGACACTCTACATCTGGGTGGCATCCCCACAAAGCCTCCCGTTGCCCAACAGGACAAAGTGGAGTCCTGCCACATGACCCCTGCTTGGCACCTCCAACTGCTAGAAAGAGTCCAATCCTAAATCTCCAGGCTCTCTTTTGGTTCCAGATTCATCCCAGAATCAGTGGTTCCCTCCAGTCTCAAGACCGATAAAGACAACAGTTTTAATACAGGAGAGCAAAGGAGACAAATCCTAAGTAATTTATAATCTTGACAGGACAGATACAGATTTCATAGAAAGCAGTGTCCTTCTTCCTACTGTATAACAATATGATCAGAACTAAAAACTGACTTTCTACTTCCACCCAATCTTATGTCTAAGTTTAAGCATGTATTAAAATCTTTCATTCAGTCAGTTCTCCTTCCCAGTGAACACTTACTGATTCTGTAAGATGTGAACAAAAGCAGCCTGGGATATGGAAGAAAACCTGAGCCAGAAAAAGCACTCACTCTATTCAGATAGTTTCAGTAACTTAAAGCAGTGCTTTTCAAACTAATACGTATATGAACATCTGTGATCTTATTAACTGCAGATTCTGATTCAGTGGGTTTGGGGTAAGATCCAACATATTGTGATTTTAACAAGAACCTACTTGATGACGCTGCTACAACATTTTAAGTAGCAAGACTCTAAAAGATCTCTTTCATTATTATTACCCAACTGAGACTGACCCAACTAAGGAACTGTCTCATACTGTAGAAGAGTAAGCTAAAGCAAACACACGTACACCATGACGAGCGAAAATCCTTAAGTTAAACCACACACACATTACTAAAGATTCCTATGCAATATCTGGGGAAGGGCATAAGCCATTTTGGGGCTTCCCTGGTGGCTCAGATGGTAAAGAATCTGCCTGCAATGCGGGAGACCTTGGTTCGATCCCTGGTTTGGGAAGATAAGCTGGAGGAGAGCATGGCAACCCACTTCAATATTCTTGCCTGAAGAATCCCCATGCAAAGAGGAGCCTGGTGAGCTACAGTTCAGGGTTGCAAAGAATCGGGACACGACTGAGCAACTTTCACTTCACTTCTACAAGCTATTTTTAACATAACAACATTCCCTTTTTCCTTTTTTTCCCATGGGCCCTGTTAAGAAACTATCTGGCAGATCAGACTCTAACATTTAGAGTAACCAACTACATGGATTTTATGAAAATGGGTTCCTTTGGAAATTCAAGGGCCAACTCACACATACATATAATAGCCTATTCTTTGATAACTCAAACTACTTCCAAGAAAAACATGTTTGGTAGACATGACCACTGCCAATAAGGCTGTCAATACTGAGAAGACAGGAGCAGAGGAAGAAATAAATGGATGCTACCTTATCATTATGGAGAAGGATGAGACAGTGGTCTTAAAGTAACGGAGTAAGAGAAGTTCATTGACATGGTTTCAGATTCTACACTGCAAATAGTCTCTTCAAAAACAAACTGTTAAGTTCTGGCAAATTATCAAATAGCCACACAATTAACTTTAAAAGTCTATTAAAATACTTCTTTTTCCAACTAAATATTTGCATGAAGCCAGATTTTCTTCATATGGCTCGACTAAATCACTTCACTGCATCAGGCTGAATGCAGAAGCAGACATAAGAAATAGTTGTTCAGCCAGACATTAAGCATAAAACAATGTCACTCTTCTAATTTAACTGGAAAGTAGTTTATTTAAAAAAACTTATTAATTGGCTTATTTTTAAATTAACAATTTTTTTTATGTTTTTAATGTTCTCAGTTTTTATTTTTGACCCTGTAATAGTGGTAACTGTAATCTACATAAACAAGCTCTTTGGTTTCTTCAATAACCTTTTTAACAGCCTCAGTCGTGTCCGACTCTGTGCGACCCCACAGACGGCAGCCCACCAGGCTCCACCGTCCCTGGGATTATCCAGACAAGAACACTGGAGTGGGTTGCCACGTCCTTCTCCAATGCGTGAAAGTGAAGTCGCTCAGTCGTGTCTGACTCTTAGCGACCCCATGGACTGCAGCCCACCAGGCTCCTCCGTCCATGGGATTTTCCAGGCAAGAGTACTGGAGTGGGGTGCCATTGCCTTCTCCATTTAACAGCTTTACTGAAATATAATTTGTATTTCTCCATACTTAAGAAAGCAAAGAGGTCCTTAGCAAAATGTTTGAGAACCACTGATCCAGACTGTATTTAAAGCAAAGTTTCAAGGTCTCTCTGAAATAGCCTGGAAAGAGTATGTTTCTGACCTGGAATATCCTGATTTTATTCTAGGGTTAAATAGAATCTGAGTCTGAAATTCAGTTTGAGGTGACATGGATGGGGGCAGTCTTATCTGCGGTCTTCTTTCCAGTTATCTGTGAGGAAACTCATCTGGGGTATGAATTTTCCTCATTAAATCTGGGTCCTTCTCCTCTTTCTAGGCTACTGAAATGTGTAACTTTACAAGAGGGTTGAGGATGAGGTGTCATTATGATTATGTATATATATACACACACACTTGATATATATAGCAAATGTATAACATGATATGTAAGTGTGTAACATGAAATCAAATGTATTTTATTCTTGTTATCAAAAAACTAAAATATAGGAATTTCAGAATCTCCTGTAACATTGATTAGCAAAGCTGCAGCTCTGCACTGGTGCTTCTCCAACCCTAACTTAGGCCTCCACTTGTCCACTCTGATAAGTTAGGTCTGTGAATCACACACTTTATGCTTTACCCAATTAAATGTCTCCCCAAGACCCAATTACTTGCTGAATGCTCTCCTGCTAGAGGACTAGCCAGGTGGCTGCTAACACATCAAAGAGCTGTCATGAAACTATTTTTTATTGTTTAAACTTAAGATTCCGATCACTGTTGTATTTGTGATATGAAGTAAAGACTACTAAGACCAACCACTAACTAATGGCGTCTTCCAAACAAGATTTCCCTACTGGCAATTCTCTTTCTCCTGGCAATTCCCTTTCTCCCGAGCAATTCCAGCTCTCTGCCAGGAGAATTAAAGTGTAAATACAGGCTAAAGACAAAGTGCCCTTGTCCACAAGTCACATTTTCACAGCTATGCAGCCAAAACAGAAAGAAAAAAAACTGGATGCTAAAAACTGACATAAACTTGTATCACCCACAAACCTCACATGAAATTTAAGTTCATCTCAAAAAGCTTTCCTGTTTTAATTGACTTGACAAATTGTTAAATTTTTGAACTTACAAAAAAATAGTAACACCATTTTAATATATCTTATGCATTGGGGTTACAAATAAAAATCTGTAACAACAGACCTCAAAACTGTCAAACTACTAACTTTTATATTAAAAGGTTAAAAACCACTGAGCTCTATTATATACAGATCGAGTGTCATAAAAATGGAGGAGGAAAACAGAATGATCAAGGCATCCAGCCACTATGTTCAAGATTTGGAAGTTACTCATGGAAGTTACACAAAAGAACCCCCTTAATCTCTAAGGATCAAGGTTGTTTTATTTTTGTTCTATAAGTGAAAATACATAATCTTTAGGATGTCTTCAGCTCATTGACTGTATCTGAATTACTACAAAAGAAATATTCTGTAATTTTAACTTTTACTCTATAAATGTAATTTTTTAAGAATGAAATATTGTTCCCTATATGGACTGAAGAAAGTGACGAGTTAGACAAAAATTCTATTACTCTAAGGAACACTTAAACAGGGACAAAAATTATAAACTTTGTTTAATTTTGTTATTGGTAATAAACTTTGGATAGAAATTAGCTTTCAAAGTACTTATCATATTGTAGGTAAACGTAACTACACACAGGGAATTCCTTATCTAATCATATAACAGGGTAAATTATATGGTTAAAAGATGATGCTCCTTTCATCCATAATAAAACTGCCACTCACTACTACAAAGATTACTGTCTCCCCCACACCTGTAATCAAATTACTAGAAATTAAAATTCAAAAACAGAAAAAATAAGATAATCTTTTATTTTTAATTCAAATAAATTGATTTTAATTAATTTACTAAATTAAAACAAAGACCATATTTTCTATTTTAGGCAAACTAAGGCATATGTGGAGGAGATGGTAAGTCCTTATTGATGTCAAACTGTTCCAGTTGCTGGTCAATCAATGACAATTCTGTATTTTTGAAAAGTCTGAAGTTGTACGCCTGATATTACACAACTTTAAGATATTACACATCTTTACTTCAGTTATTAATACCACTCCTCACGTCCTTTTGTTGGAAGAGACTTTCATTTTGTGCCCGGCTCTTTATTCCAGGAACTGACAGACATTAAAAGCTAAAACTGAACCAGTTAAAAGAAACAGGAACTTTAGGAAAACTATGAACTGCCTGCCTATTACATTTTATGACTTTACCCTAAGGAAAAAGGAGATTATGAAAATTTGTCTCACAAAAGGCAGGCTCTACTATTTTTAGACGACGCCCCACTCTTCACCACAACTGTGAACAAGCGCTACTCCATGCCCTGCCGTGTCTGCCGCATGCCCTGCCTTTTTCTGTGCACTTGTGTCAGACTGTATTTTCCAAAGATGTCCACGCCATGCTCACACCTTCCCACATCCTCTTCTTACAACATGGCATCAAGAAATGGGGGGCTGAGGGGTGGGGTGTCTAGCCTACCTCCTCTGAATCTCAGCAAGCTAACACTTGTAGAAGTGACACTTCAGAACTTCCTAGGCTGGGTCATCAAAGACAATCTAGCTCTTGGGACACAGCGTGGGAGCCCTGAACCACACTCACTCACCCAGTAGAGAAATCTGGCTCTCCGGAAGCCACTATGCTAAAGAGATCCCAGAAAGAAAGTACACAGAGCTAGAGATGCCAGAGCCCCGGCTGTTCCAGCTCCAGCTGTTTGAGTCTTCTCAGTCCAGGCCTCACACATGGGACAGCTTCGTGAGTGAGCTTTCTGGTGACTGGTGTCCCCAGACTCTATGCTCCTCCAAGCTGACAGCAAGCAGAGCAGGAATGATCTAATCACGTCAAGCCCTGCTCAGACAGGAGATTTGTAAGCAAAATAATGTTTTAAAACTACTAAATGCTGGCGTTGCTTGTCATGCAGCCCTAGTAACTGGAACAATGCCTGATGTGTATTAACTCATGTAGTGCTTACAACAACCACATGAGGTAATCACTATTTACTAATATTCAATTCCGTGGTGGCTCAGAAGGTAAAGCGTCTGCCTACAATGCAGGAGACCTGGGTTCGATCCCTGGGTTAGGAAGATGCCCTGCAGAAGGAAATGGCAATCCACTCCAGGACTATTGCCTGGAAAATCCCATGGACAGAGAAGCCTGGAAGGCTACAGTCCATGGGGTCGCAAAGAATCGGACACAGCTCAGCGACTTCACTTCACTTCAAGTATGAGTAGCCTCATCTTACAGATAAGAGAGGCTGAGCAAAAAGACTCAGCAGATAAAAGAGACACAAAAATTATGTGACTTGTCCAAAGCACTAATGCCAAACAACCTGTCACATTTATATGAAGGACAAATGTGTCAATTACTGACTTCAGAAATACTGAAATGTTGTCTATATTACACATCAAGATAAGGTGGCACAGTTTCAGCTGGTGTGTACCCATAGGAAACTATTTCTTTGCTTTTGTATCTACAATGCATACATACACACAGAAGATATTTAGCACCTACATGTAATTTGCCTCGTTTGAACAGATGGCTTTACTAACAAGATGATGTATTAAATTTGATTTCTACAAGTCAATTGGTTTCATAAAAAAATTAACTCAAGGTCAGTCATAGAAAGCAACACTATTCTCACATAGAACCTGTCCCAAATTTAGATAGTGGCCCACGGAACCAGATCATGAGCCTAACAATATCAGTGTAAAATTCAACTCCAAAATACTTGCTCCAGGGACAAGGAAGCACTCACTTTAGTTTTCATATATAAAAAACAAACAGTAAGTTTTGAGATTAGTCTCAACCAGAATTAAGGAATTTAGACTACATCTGATTTCTCTAAGACTGCTTGGTTTTGCCTTCCCAACTGCCATGGTCCTGTAGGCTTTCAGAGCTTTAAACTCAGAAGCAATTAGGGGGACAAAAGTAAAGGTAAGTGCCTCGTTTATTTTACATGCTATATATGCTCAGGTCAAACTTCCCTAAGGTCTTTCCTACTCATCTAAGATGGAAGATCCGGTTGATTTGTATAAGATGAGTCAGTCACCTATAAACCTCTTATTCAGGTTGAACTCCTAAACCTAGCTGGTGCCTTGCACGTGGGAAAAGCTCACATTTTAGTCACAAATTTAAGTAGGCGTTTTAAGGCAAGTAAAATATATGGCTTTGTCACACTGAGATAATCATAAAAATTAATTAGAGGCACACAAAATCATTGGCCAACACCAAGATATTATTATTACGATTATTACTGTAATTACAAGCTATTATCACTGTAATTTAAAAAGCTAAATGGATTTTTCTAATCAAGAAAAAGACTACTCTCTATCCCCACAATTATTTCTCTGAATAAAGACAAAAGATTTTTCCCCAAGATCCAGCAGTATTCACCAAATTGGCCAAAAGGGACTTTATGCAACGATGATGAAATATAGATCTTGGAAAACAAGACGTTACATCTTGTATCACCACCATGCACTGTGCACATTATTTTCAATTGTTTCTCATCTCTAGTCTATTGCCCTTTAAGATTACTCCACCCACATTTTTCATCCAGCTTAAGACATCAGTAAGCAATTATCTTCAGAAAAACTGTAATACTAGAAACATTTCTACTTCAGTAAAATTACACTAAGAGTTATCTTTTACCTTCTTAAAACGGTTTCCAAAAAAATGTCCATACACAATGATATATTTAAAAATCTGCTATGAAAAACAATACTCATTTTATACAGAAGCAATCACGTAGTCATTTTGTGTTTAAGTGTTAAATCATGAAAATGATTTTATCAGATGACTTCAGCCTAAGAATGACTACAGTAGAATCCAACACCTCAAAAACATGTTTGAATGACTGCTAACAGCAATTTAAATCACTAAAAAGTCTACTGCTCATTCATCCCACCCTCAGTACTTTAACAAGTATTTATAAAAAGTAATGACAAACATTTTATAACTTAGAAATGAACTAGTTAGTGGGCTTCCCTGGTGGCTGAGTAAGAAACAATCTACTGCCCAAAGCAGGAGGCATGGGTTTGATCCCTGGTCTGGAAAGATGCCACATGCCGAGGAGCAGCTAAGCCCCTGCACCACACAACTGAGCCTGTGCTCTAAAGCCTACATGCTGCAACTACTGACCCACGTGCCACGCAATGAGAAGCCGTGCACCACAACTGCAGAGTAGCCACTGCCCACCTCACTAGAGAAAAGCCAGCACAGCAACGAAAACCCAGCACAGGCATAAAGAAATAAATAAGTACATAAAAGGGAAATGTTAAAAAAAAAAAAGAAAGAAAGAAATGAACTAGTAAGTGTATTTACTAAGAAATACTAATATCCATCTAAAATCTTTGTTTTCTCTAATTGGTTTAATACTTTATCTTTCTAGAAACTCGAAATATAAATCAAAACCAGAAAACAAGTCAAGGACTTTGAAGAGTGTTACAATTAAAGAAAAAAATGTCAATAAAGACTCTACCCCCCTAAAAACTGAGTAACTACAATACTTCAAAAAAATTAACTCCTGTATTTCATAGTCTTATAAGGAATCTAGGTTACAAAGTCTAACTATACAATTACAAACAGAGACTAAAGCCCAGAAATGTAAATGAGCTCAAGCACAGAAGACACTCTTTGCAAAAAAGACAGGATGAATATTAAAACAGCCAATAAATTTTAGTTAAGCTTCCCTGGTCAAAGCTGTTAAAACAGTCCTACAGGCAGTGTAACAGCTAAGACCCCACCCAGAGCCAGGCCCATCAGCCTTCTCCAGGGGCTGTGTGACTTTGGGCAGGGTACAGTCAGTGTGTACTTTCTCACCTCACTGGTTATGTGGATGAAGTTATGAAAGAAAGTGAAGTCGCTCAGTCGTGTCCGACTCTTTGCGACCTCATGGCCTGTAGCCTACCAGGCTCCTTGGTCCATGGAATTTTCCAGGCAAGAGTACTGGAGTGGGTTGCCACTTCCTTCTCCAAAGGATCTTCCCAACCCAGACTGAACTCAGGTCTCCTGCATTGCAGGCAGACGCTTTACCATCTGAGCCACCAGGGAAGCTATGAACTTAATCATAGCTTCAGTGAACTACGTGGATGCAGTGAACTTCATCAAATCCTTTCAATAAGCTCAAGCCTCAGATTCTTAAGCAAACTTGACAATCAATAGTGGTTTTCTTCTAAAACAGCGTGTCGATCTATTTTTTTCTCCTGAGAAGCAAAATGTAAGTTTGGGAATCCTGCTTTTTAAAACTATTCAAATAATCACAACTTTTTTCAAATACTGTTTCCCCTTATGCTATTAAAAGGAACTGAATATTCATTGGAAGGACTGATGCGGAAGCT
This sequence comes from Bison bison bison, assembly GCF_000754665.1. Lineage (NCBI taxonomy): Eukaryota > Metazoa > Chordata > Mammalia > Artiodactyla > Bovidae > Bison > Bison bison. The sequence continues at coordinate 4,500,348 of NW_011494942.1, read as the reverse complement.
CCAATACTTTAGCCACCTGATGCAAAGAGCCAACTCTTTGGAAAAGACCCTGATGCTGGGAAAGACTGAAGACAGGAGGAGAAGGGGACAACAAGAGGATGAGATGGTTGGATGGCATCACTGACTCGATGGACATGGGTTTGAGCTCTAGGAGTTGGTGATGGACAGGGAAGTCTGGCGTGAGTGCTGCAGTCCACGGGGTCGCAAAGAGTCGAACATGACTGAGTGACGGAACTGACTTGATTAAAAGGAACTAGGGGAAGACATAAGGGACAGAATGGTTCTTCTTGTTTCCTGCAGCCACACAAATGACAGCAAGAAAGAAGAAATATGTACACCCACAGTTGGGCTTCCCTGCTGGCTCAGCAGTGAAGAATCCACCTTCAGAGACATAGGTTCAATCCCTGGGTGGGGAAGATCCCTTTAAGAAGGAAATGGCAACCCACTCCAGTATTCTTGCCTGGGAAACCCTGTGGACAAAGGAACCTGGCATGCTACAGTCCATGGGGTCACAGAGTCGGAAATGACTTAGCGACTAAACATCATCCACAATCAGCTGAATTCAACGAATTAATAAGTTACTTTACTCAGAGAGTGTAATATGTGAGTGTGGTATAGCTAAGTGCTGGAAGTATAAAGATAAATAGGACCTGATTTTAAAATATTATAGCCTACAGAAGACAAACACAAATGGATACTTCAAAACAACACCATAAATATGAATTAGAATTACGGTGACTTTTGAACCCAGAAGAACCTAAAGTATCTGTTTGTCTAAAGGACAGGAAATACAGACACACTGAGGATATATTAACAGTTTCCTATTCTCAGTGAGCACACATTCTAACAACAGATGAACAGTAAATAATTACTCCAATTGTGACAGGGCTAATGCAGAATTTGAAATGGACAATGAGCCTAACAAAGTATTGGGGATAGTTGCCTGAGAAATTGTTCAAGATAAGACCTAATCAAGACAGGAGTTACTATATTTATCTGACTTCCATTTAGAGCACTTGCCAAATCATATTTGAGTTCCAAACCACTTTTTATTATTTAGTCCAAAACCCTCACTTCCAAGAAAGAGAGTCAAACCGAAGTTCAGAGAAATGAAATCAACTGCCAGATTTCCTGCAGGCAGTCTCTAGTAATGCCAGAGCTACAATACTGATTATTCTCACTAGAGTATTCTTTCCACATTTTACACAGGAGAAATGGGAGGATAAATGACAATATCAATCAATCACAGCCCTAGGCCCTTTACATATTCCATCTCACTTAATCAAGATATGTCTCCTGTTTTGAAAGGTAAGGAAACAACTTCTGAGAAGACAAATTATAAGACCAAGGCTTTCTGACTTACGGGTTCATGCTCTTTCACTACCCAATGTTTCTTTCATTGTTTCAGTGATAGACGTGTCTACAAAAATACAGTAAGGTATTGTTCCAATAAAATCCTCAAGGAAAAAACTTTTTACTCAGAAATAGTAACACTATTTCTCTTATTCATCACTGCAGAGATTAGCTTTTCTTTCCTTCAAGTCAATTTCCCAAGTGTGACTTTCCCCAGCTTGACCCCCGCTCAAAGTCTCTTCACTTCACACCTGTACTATTCCTTCTACCTCCTAATTGGTCTCCCAGCTCCCAAGCTTTCTTTCTCTACCTTTGCCACGTGTGATTAATTTTCCTGTAACACAAAGTTTCATCATTCGTTCAAAATACATTTTAAAATACCTAAAATAAGCATTAAGCACTGTACCAGGTAATGCAGATAGAGCAATGATCAAAACAGACGTGGTTCCCATTCTCAAGGAGCACACATTCTCCCAAGAGCAATGAGTAGTAAATCATCACTCAAATTGTGATAAAGACAATGCAGAACTTGAAGTGCAAGCACTATGTATCTAACAAAGAATCAGGGAGAGGCTGCTTGAGAAAATGTTTAAGGTAAAACCTGATCATGATTGGAGTTACAAAAACAGAACTCGGGGAGAGCCAAAGAAACCAATTCACCAACCTACAGTGAGAAAGATGGGCACACCTGTGTTGGCACAAAAGGCCACACTTCTCCCATTCATTATTTCCCAGTTTTCAATGTGGAACCTCTTGTCTCGGCAGGAAGTTTCCTGAATACGCTAGGCTCTTTCCTTCCTATGCTTCATTTAAGCTTTCTAGAAATTTTCTTTTCATCACTCAACTAACTCTAAAATCCAGTCCGTTTCTCTCATCAAAACTTTAGTTATCGACTACAATACGCTACAGTTCGGGCTTTTTTCTTTTAAATATCACCATTTTATCTACTTTTGGTTGCCCTGGGTCTCTGTTGCTGCGCAAGGGCTTTCTCTAGTTGCAGCGAGCGGAAGCTACTCTTCCTTGTGGTGAATGGGCTTAGTTGCTCCACAGCATGTGGTATCTTCCCAGACCAGGTATCAAGCCTGTGTCCCCTGCACTGGCAGGCAGATTCTTAACCACTGGACCACCAGGGAAGTCCTCTACAGCCTTAACTTTAATATACTAGGTCATAAACAATTTACAGAAAAACCAGAAAATGATGGAATCGTCTTTTTACTCTCCTTAAAAACTAACCAAATGGGAAGAAACACATGTATACTTCTTATCACTAAACAGTTCAATGCCAACCATCAGTCAATGCTCAACAAAGATTTTTTAAACACCCAAACATCTACCTGATCTCCTATCCATGCCCAAAACTGTTCAGTTAGTTCTAAGGTCAATGTTTTTATTATTTCCACAAATGTATACTATCAGTCACAAAAATGAACTCAACCTGTGGTAAAATTAATTGCAAACCCATTACCATTACTAGAAAACATATCCCAAAACCCTTTAGTAATAGATCAGCAGTGTTACATATTAAAAACTATTAAAAATGAAAGGCATTAAGAAGCCTTTTAGATCAACCATATATGTTAAAGTAAATGATTAAGATGTAGATTTTGTAATAAAATCTTTTGATATGGCATATCCGTTTGCAAGTTTCTGATGCATTCATTTACAGATAACATGCCACATATTTAACAGCTTGTTTAGGACTTTGGGGGGCTTCCCAGGTGGCTCAATGATAAAGAATGCACCTGCCAATGCAAGAAAAGACACAAGTTCCATCCCTGGGTCAGGAAGATCTGGAAGAGGAAAAGACAACCCACGCGAGTCTTCTTGCCTGAAATATTCCAAGGACAGAGGAGCCAAAGGGCTGCAAAAAGTCTGACACAACTGAGCAACTGAGAACTGCACATAATTAGGTGTGGCTTCCTAGGTGGCTCAGTGGTAAAAAAAAAAAAAAAGAAAGAAAGAAAGAAAAAAAATCCGCCTTAGATGTGGGTTTGATCCCTGGCTGGGAAACATCCCCTGGAGAAGGAAATGGCAACCCACTCCAGTCTTCTTGCCTGGAAAATCCCATGGAGAAAGGAGCCTGGCGAGCTACAGTCCATGGAGTTGCAGAGAGTCAGACACAACTCATCAACTGAACAACAGCATAGTATCTTTTGGCATTTCAGATCTTAAACTGCTTCAACAAGAGACCAATGTTACCTTAGCTACAATTGGCTCAAACGCACAGTCTGTACCCCCGTCCATGAGGTCAAGTGCTTTGTCTCAGTCACTGCCGTTGTGTACCGAACACCTAGAATAGTACCCACATAATGGGGCTTCTGCATACATCTGTGGACTAAATACCTACCTAGCACGTAATAAATGCTTAGTAAAGTGTGTGCCAAATACTGCACATTTATTCCCCACAACCACCTTACAGGAAAGGAACTATTAATGTCCCTCTTCTGCAGATAAAAAACCTGAAGTAGTACTAAGATGTTAAATAACCTAAATGACTGTCCCACGGTCACCCAGCTTCAGTGACAGCCAGAATTCAAATCCAAGCGTTCTGACTCATGGTGTACTCTTAACCACTTCTCTTGCTATCCTTCTCTCATTAACTTCAAATTTTCCATTTGCCTTTGATAAAACATTGGGCATTTTTCTACTATAAATGCTTCTAAACAGTGGTTAAAATAAAAACAAAAAACCCCAAGTGCCTATCCATTTTGGATTTTTCTATCAACTTATTTTATAAATATGCTCTTTACAGAAAGTTACAGAGTTTCCAATCATTTAAAAAGTATTTATTAGGCACCTCTGGATTGCCTCTAAACTGACAGTTCTTAGCTTAGACCAGACATTTCCGAGACCAATAAAAACTACTGACATCTTCTCAGAGAAACGTCCACATGAAATTTTCCATTCAATCTCACTGACCTTACTAGAGTATGCCCCCAGAGAAAAAGTTGGCCTTAAATCACTATACCAAGTACAATAATCCAACCAAAGGCATCAATTCCTGGCCCTCACTTTATAGTCTTCCTTATACAAATTCTACTGCTGGTATTTCAGTTTAATTCTAAGAACTGAGTACACACCGTAAGCACATACTGCTAAGACACTACAAAGATGGAAATGAGCTAATCCGTCCCTGCTCTCAAAACTACCATGTTACAACAAAAAGGATGAAGCAAAGCATTCAAATAGGAGGTCTTCAGAATAGTCGACAGGGCTTCTTAATAGAGAGTCATGAAAACCTTAATAAAACCTTCATGGGAAAACCTAACCTGGTCTTACAGTTAAGGAATTAAGGGTCAAAGATGTTAGCAATACTAAGATTTGAATCTCATCCTTTGACCCTTGATTACAGGCTATTCATGTTGCAATATTCTACATCCTTCCATCTATATGGAACAGAGCCACAAACTGGGAGGAAAAAGCAAGGAAGAAATACAAATACGGTACTAAGAGCAATACCATATTTCCTTTTAATTAAAAGACCACATTTTCTTTTAATTAAAAGGAAGACCATATTTCCTTTTAATTAAAGGGAAGAAGAAATTAATATCATTTAAAAAGACCTAATTTGTCATGGTATTTTGAAGGGTTTTGAAAGGCTGTCTCCATCAACAGAAATTTGAAGCAATTATTTTGTATCATAATATGAATAAAAAGAAAAGTGGGGAAAATGTTGTCTGCTAAGTGAAGATGTATGAAGAGAATGTGAGCAGGTACATTTAGGTCATAAAATCCTTGGCTCTCTTTCTCTCAGAAGACTTGCTCTGAGGAAACTAGTTGCTAGGTCCTAAGAACACATAAGGAGCCTTATAGAGATACTGACCTGGTAACTGAGGCCACCTGCCAAAAGCTATATAAGTGAGATGGTTTCCAGCCCCAGTCAAGCCTTCAGATGACTGCAGTGCTGGCCAACACTTTCGCTGCAATAAGAGACTAAGCCAGAACCACCCAGCTAAGTAGCTCCCTTCTTGACTTCTAGAAACCACATGTGATACTAAATGTTTGTTTCTTTAAGTTGCTAAATCTGGAGCATATTTGTTAGACAGCAATAAATAGCTAACACAATAGTTAAGGTGTGAAATCGCTAACTTTGAAATCAAAGTTTGTGCTAATTAAAAGTTTCAGAGCAATATGCAAGACGGATGAGAGGAAAGTGTTTTGTCTATCTCTCACCATATCCAATGGAGTCCTTCCTGCACAAGGTAAATACCTAAGCTTGGTAACAAACTAGCATACACACAAGATTTCCTAACTGACCCAACGAGAACAGCCTCAAAGTTTCTTAAAAGTAAAATGGTTCCCTTGAATCTTTCCATATAAGTTCAATCCTGAAGGCTGTAGTTTTACTGTTGTTTACTTTTTAGCACAGAGCCATACCTTCCTTAACTGAGAATTACAATACGTAATCAACGAAAACTGAGACTAAATTGTTAGCAGCTCTTCTCTAAATTTAGTCAAAACTAAAAGGTAGCTTAAAAGTGGTTCCGGAGAGACTATAAGCAGCTGCTTCAGAGTTGAAAGGCAAATAGTGAAAAGCAGTTCCATCATTAAGTATGAGCAAAATACTTTTATCAATATTTGATTGTCTCAACCATACAGAGCCTTAATAGATCTTGATGATAACCTCAGCATGAAGCTTTCTAGTATTAATACAATTTAAAAGTTTAGCCTCCATACTAGAAAAAAAATCTTCCCAATCATACTACTGGGCAAGTGGGCAACATAACCCTGTTTTCCCAGCGTCAAAATGATCTTAATTAAACCTCAAAGTTTGCAACCCATAAAGCTGGGAATCCAAATGTTAATTCTCAAAACAGTAAGGGCCTGTAGTCTATGCTGATGATTAAGCTTCACACTAAATGCCCTTCCCTATATGCACCCATCACTTGACATCTGAATTTACCTAGAAAGGCTGATAAAAGTGGCTTTTTCAAAATAAATCATACCTTATATTCTATCTGGGGAGGAAAAACTATAATACAAAAAAGAGACAAATAACCACAAAATACAGGCTGTTATTATCAATTCACTTATACGGACAAGCAACTAAAAATATAAACTAACTTTTACACTAAAAAACAATTTCAGAGGCATTTCAAGTTCTAAAATTCTATTTAAAAGTCAACTTAGGCTCTGAAATTAGCTTAAAAGGTGGTAATTTTTTAAAAAGTACTTAAGCTTAGATTCAAAGTTAAACAAAAGCTAGTTTTTAGTGGCCTCACATGGCTAAATATTCTCCCCAAAGAAAATTCCATTATCTTTATAACCGAAGTTAAGAGTAAACTATATATCAACTTTAAGGTTTCCTAATCTTACCAAAATAAACATCAGTACACTTAACGCTGGTTTTGAATACCTTTCTCCTGGGGAAAACAATGTTTTTGGAATTGTGTGACTTAATCATTTTATAAGTTAATCATTTTCACAACACTTCAAATATGTGTTGTAAACTGACTCCTTGGATCACAAGCTTTATATCCAAATCTTTACAGTTAGTTCTTTCTTCAAAAGAAGCACTTAAGAGTTAAAAATATTTAAGATATTTCAACACGTTCTAAAGAATGTTACATAAACTCAAAAGTATAATCTTATTTCAATGTGAAAGCTCAACAGACATTCTAACAAAAGAGTAAATTCTAATGATAATAAAATCTTTGCAACAGGAATGCCTCATGTTTTTAAAAAGCACTTTAAAACCACGATATCCTTCCATCAGTTATAAATATAAAGACTTCCCACCATGAAATCAATCTATAAAATCCACAGATTGATGTAATCTGCATGGCAGTTTATAAGAATTATGAATCCTTTGCAAACTTAAAATAACTCTCAAAAAAAAAAAAACCTGAAAAGCAAAGGAGGGGGGCATTTCAAAGTTAATATTATCAAGATCACAACCAGTTTCACTTAGCAATAAAGGTTTTTTCATACAAGTGATAAATTCATTACCCTGTAATGGTAAAAAGATTATAGTATTTTGTAGTCTCTAATATTTAAGCATCCAGAAGAGCAAGTATGCCTTTTTATCAAATTTTAACCTTATTTGGACTTGTGACACCAGCATCTTACTCCTTACTCTGAAATGAGGTAAGAATTACATATTCAAGTGAGTATCTAATAAAAATTACGTCAAAACTCCACTTGCTGAAGTATTACTGGACCAACTACTCAGTCTCCTAAAATGAAATAGTAGACAGACATTAAATTTAAAAAAAAAAAAAAAA